>NC_079331.1:9545000-9855769 GCF_029931775.1 Euleptes europaea | reverse complement strand
CGCCATGAGTCGGAAGCGACTTGAGGGCACTTAACACACACACAGCCCTGGAAATATTCTGTTAAAATTGGATAGCCTGTTCACTAGCATACTGCTCAATACTTCACAAAGAGTGCAATCCTATGCACAAGTATTTGTTTAGAAAATTTGTGTGCTGCCTCTCCAGGCTTGCTCGAGGTGGCTCACCATTAAAACAGCAAAACCATATAAACCACAGCAACAGGAACAAATGAAAATAAATTTAACAAACTCGATATCAATAAAAGCATTGCCTGCTCAGAGATTTTAGCAGAGGCGTGCAGCTGTCACGTACCCTTGACCGAAGAAGAGTACACCCCTTCTTATCTGGTTTTGGGAGGGTAGTCGTACAGTTCTGCAGTTGAACGGTTAGATTCGAGTCCAGTAGCATCTTAGAGACCAATTACATTTTCGTGGTATAAACATTCGAGAGTCAAAACTCCCTTTCTCTTGCTCGTCTCTAAGGTGCTACTTCCCTCCTCTCTGGGATAGTCATCCTCTTCCACCGAGCATTTCCGATTCTCCTCCTTGCTGTAGCCACTAACCCCTGTGGTTTTTGTCACAAGGGGTCTTAAGAACATAAGTACATAAAAAGAGCCCTGCTGGATCAGGCCAAGGACCATCAAGTCCAGAAGTCTGTTCACACGGTGGCCAACCAGGTGCCTCTAGGAAGCCCACAAACAAGATGACTGCAGCAGCACTATCCTGCCTGTGTTCCACAGCACCTATGATATAATAGGCCTGCTCCTCTGATCCTGGAGAGAATAGGTCTGCATCATGACTAGTATCCATTTTGACTAGTAGCCATGAATACCCCTTTCCTCCATGAATACGTCCACTCCCCTCTTAAAGCCTTCCAAGTTGGCAGCCATCACCACATCCTGGGGCAGGGAGTTCCACAATTTAACTATGCCTTGTGTGAAAAAATACGTTGTTTGAAAAAATACTTCCTTTTATCTGTTTTGAATCTGTCACCCCCCAGCTTCAACAGATGACCTCGCATTCTAGTATTATGGGGGAGGGAGAAAAACCTCCCCCTGTCCACTCTCTCCAAACCATGCATGATTTTATAGACCTCTTAGCCGCCTTCTTTCCAAGCTAAACAGGTCCTATGACTCTCAGCATAGCACAGGTCAGAAGGGATCCTCCTCCCTCTTTTTCCAGTTGAAAAACTGGTTGGATATAGCCCAGTGTATCAATCCTAGCCAGTAATACCTCCCATCAGGTGTTAAGGGAGTATTTAAACTATTGCTCGGGACATGTTTCCTTGCCTTACACCGCTGTATAGTAATCTCCACAAAAGGGTTCTCTTGGACTATACATCCACCTCATCTCTTCCTGTACAGCCATTGTTTCAGTACGAATGTCACTAGCCTTATCAAAAGGCTATTTGAAATACGATCCTGCCACTTAATCTACGGCAGCTCTAGCGAAGGGATTCGTGTGACGTTCTGACCTAAATTTCCTACGAGCCGTATTCGAATCATCGGCTGACCGATAAAGCATGGCCCCACTTTCCTTCCTGGTGACTTTACACCAAGGAAAACACCTGACACCAAAGACAGCAAGGCATTTCTTGGATTACCCATCCCGGGTCCTCACGGATACTGGCAAAAAGCCAGTTCCCTGCGTAATTCAGCCAGCAGTGGACAAGCTATTAACAATTAATAATTTATCCGACAAATGTAGCTCCCTTTTCCTCCTCCGTCATCTGTTGGTGGGGAATCTATAGCTTGTCTTGAGCCATTCATTATTCACAATCAGTCAGGAGTCTAATTTCAGCCAATAAACCTTGGTTTGGTAGGGGCATCCTAACTTTTCTCGCCACTCAACGCGCGAGCTGTTTCGACTTGGGTACCCCCGTGACATACGAACGGCAGCTGGTATAGCCTCTCGGCTAAGCGAATGAGCAGTGATCGAGGAGGTCCCGGTCCAAACCGTGCCTCTGTTGTGAGCATGCTAGAAAGCCACTCTCTCAATCTTTGTCCCCCCGAAGGTATACTTACCCTGACCTGGATGGCCCAGGCTAGCCTGATCTTGTCAGATCTCAGAAGCTAAGCAGGGTCAGCCCTGGTTAGTATTTGGATGGGAGACCCACCAAGGAAGTCCAGGGTTGCTGTGCAGAGAAAGGCACTGGCAAACCACCTCTGTTAGTCTCTTGCCAGGAAAACCCCATAAGGGGTCGCCATAAGTCGGGCGCGACTTGACGGCCCTTTACACACACAAGGTATACTTACAAGGTTGTTGCAAGGATGATGACAATACTGCGTGTAAAGCGTTTCAACACTGAAAACTGCTTGTCAGGGGTCTCCAACATGGGGCCTGTGGGTGGACACCTTTTCTGGTGCCCATGAAATGTTTTTAGAAAGTCGGTGTGGTCATCTGGGGCTCTTGCCCAGAAGGGCTTCTGACTGGCTGGGAAAATTAAAATAACGCTGTTTCAGTGGGAAACGCCGCCATAGTGTTGGGTCTAGTCTCTCCCACCCCTCTTCCCCAGTGTATTTTTACATTATCTCTTTTCTCTCCTGCACGTGGGCTTCCTCTGCGTGTAACCCTGCTTGCTGAGGCGGCCGTTTTGTGGTTGTGCCCACCGCCCTGTGTGAGAATTTTAAAGGGTTTTTGAAGGTGCCCAAAGGCACCTTCTATATGAATTCTGTTCTATATGAATTCTGTGTCAATGTGCAGCTGTTTTTTGCATAACCGAAAGCCTTTTTAAAAAAATTAAAGTTAAACACACTTACCAGCTAGCGTGGTGTATTGGTTAAGAGCAGTGGTTTGGAGCGGTGGACTCTGATCTGGAGAACCGGGTTTGAGTCCCCGCTCCTCCTCTACGTGAGCGGCGGAGGCTAATCTGGTGAACTGGGTTGGTTTCCCCCACTCCTACACACGAAGCCAGCTGGGTGACCTAGGGCTAGTCACAGCTTTCTCAGCCTATCCTACCTCACAGGGTGTCTGTTGTAGGGAGGGGAAGGAAAGGTGATTGTACGCTGGCTTGATTCTCCCTTAAGTGGTTGAGAAAGTCGGAATATCAAAACCAACTCTTCTTCTTCTTGCTCCTGAGAAAGCAAGCCTATCCAGAAGGCAGGTGGGTTCCCATAGGGGCGTACAAAGACCAAGGCACCGCTAAGGCGGCGATGGCCTTGAACCCAAGGTACCTGAAAGACAGGCCCTCTCACCTTCAGAAGCCAGGTAGGTACAGGATGAACACAGGGCACCTTCTGTGTTGGCACCCAAGCTTTGGAACCAATCTCCCACTATACATTGGTTAGGTCCTTATGCTATTTTCTTTCAGGTGCTCCTTAAAAGAACTCACCCAGGCATTTGGCATGATCTAACGGACCTGTAAAGATGTTTGATGACTGTGAATTCATGACGTTTACGCTGAAATGGATGGCTACAGGATCTCTCGGATCCTGACCCTTTGGCACCGTGCCACTGCTATTTAAAACCTCCCTGGCTCTTGTTTTCGCTCACGTTATTAAGTCATGCTTAGAAGTTTATCGTTTCCAAGGGCAAATTTATATATTTAAGAACTGGCACCAAGCACTTCTAACCAATTAAAGGCAGGCTAATGGAAAAGCCCACTCTCCTCCTGGAAGCGAGGAAGCGGCACCACAACCCAATAAAAGCGTCATTACTCATGTCAACTGCCTCGCTACGAGGCAGATATAGTTGTAGCCTAGAGCTGATATCTGGAGGCGGGCTTCCTCCTCCACGGATGTCGCCTCTTCTGGCTCCTAAGCTCTCTTGGGGGAAAGGGCCGGCTGGAATGGACTTGTGCTGGAACACGGCCAAGCGACTGACACACACTAAAACCGACAGCGCGAATCGCCGCGGCGCATACGCATCAATGAAAGTCATTGGTGTACATCTACCATCTGAGCCGGAGTCTTGTTTGGGTGGTGTTTCCCCAAAGCGTTAAGACACCGGTGATACAGGGAGACTTGCCGCGCGGATACAGGCACTAGCCCATTGTTTCTACTGTGACACGTGCTCTCTACACATGCTCTCAACAGGATCCTCAAAGTCGGCATAGAAAAACCAACCCTTCTCCTTCTTCTTCTGGCCATACCACCCTGAACACACCTGAGCTCATCTGGTTTTGGAAGCTAAGCCGAGTCTGGACCGGGTTACCTACCCACTCAATGCGCGAACAGCCTGTGACTCTAAGGCAGAGCAGGGAATGCACCAAATACTTTCAGCAACCCAGTCACACCCAAGGGGCAGGAAGAAGAAGAAGAAGAAGAAGAGTTGGTTTTTATATGCCGACTTTCTCTGCCACTTAAGGGAGACTCCAACCGGCTTACAATCACCTTCCCTTCCCCCTCCCCACAACAGACACCCGGTGAGGTAGGTGAGGCTGAGAGAGAGTGACTTGCCCAAGGTCACCCAGCTGGCTTCACGTATAGGAGTGGGGAAACAAACCCAGTTCACCAGATTAGCCTCCGCCGCTCAAGTGGAGGAGGGGGGAATCCAACCCGGTTCCCCAGATCAATCTCCACCGCTCCAAACCACCGTCCTTAACCACTACACCACGCTGGCTCTCCAAGAAGAAGCCCACGCCAGACCTAGAATCGTACAACTCAGATGAAGGAAAATAAATCGCTGCGTTTAATTATTTCACAATGACAATGTGAATGTAAAGCTGAAAAGGCGAAGCCCTCGTTCTGAGAACGTTTTGTGCAAAACCAACACTGAAAACAGCGTGACGTGCCTGGCTTAAAAAATTTCAAAACTCACTCTTGTTTTTCCAGCCTCTTGTAGGTTTTTTTTTTTTTTTAAATCTTCCTGATATGGTAATAGCAGATCCTAGGGCCATATGTTCAAATGCATATGTTCAAGACTTGATGACTTTGTTCTAGTTTCTTAGCATATCTCGCGGCTAGCGGCCTACGGAGCCGAAGAAGATAAAGCCGTTCCCCACCCAAACCTCAAAAGCTGCCCGTACACAAATATGCTGTTTGAACATGCAAGGGCCTTTCCACAAGACAAGACAAAAGGAAGGGATAAAAAGCCTGCTTGCTTAAACAGCTCTGCCCGTTCCCCCTGCTGCCCCATGCCTAGAATTTCCTCTCCGAACAGCTCCATGGAGCGACTTCTCAACTCTCCCTTCAGGCTCCTCCACAAAGTCCCCTTTCCCCAGGAAACCTTTGCTTTAGCATCAAACGACACGCAAAACCACCAAAAATCTCAGCTGGATTCCCACAATGGTAATTTAGCTGCCAAAAAATTTTGTTTTTGCCAAAATGTGGGAGTTTCGTTGTGCATAGGGTTAATCTGCCTCCTGGACAAAGCGTCCCTCAACAAACATTCCTTATTCCAGCCTTATTATGAACTGTTCCAGTTAGCCAAGCATCTGGGTTTAGGCTTATGGGTTTAGGCTTATGGAATCCACCCCGGACTTCCTAACCTGGCCCTTAGACGTGCAAAGATTTTCACCTTCTCTCATGCCGTGTTCTCCTAGACTGTTCACGGCACATAAGGCTCAGTTTTTACAAACTTCAGCTAAATTAGTCTGTGACCTTTTCCAGATTAGCACATTGGGGGAATTGCCGTCAACTTTTTGTTTTTTTGGCTTCCTTCACACTTCTGACAACTGCATATGCAGAACGCGTTTTTATGGAATCCAGGGGGAAATGAAATATATCTCAAAAGATGGTTCCTTAGTTATATTATGCCTTATAATATAAATGCATAATGGAATATCTGTGGAAGGAAACAAAGCCAGAAAGGGACGTGCCAGGGAGAGATAAAGAGGTAAAGATAAAAATGTGCAAGCACCGGGTCATTACTGACCCATGGGGTGACGTCACATCCCGACGTTTCCTAGGCGGATTATGTTTACGGGGTGGTTTGGCACTGCCTTCCCCAGTCGTCTACACTTTACCCCCAGCAAGCTGGACACTCATTTTACCAACCTCAGAAGGATGGAAGGCTGAGTCGACCCTGAGCCGGCTACCTAGATAAAATAAAATAAAATATTGAGATAATGGAGACACACTCAGCACATACAACTTGCCAGGTTGTATGAACAAACGGTGATATCACACACTGTTCCGTGCCTCCATAACCTCATGGTTGGATTACTGCAACACGTTCTAAGCTGGGCTGCCCTTGAAGACAACCCGGAGACTGCAACTGATCCAAAATGCAGCAGCCCGACTATTGCCGGGGCTAGCCAATGGGAGCGTACGTTGCCAATTTTGAAGCAGCTGCCCTGGCTGCCCATTTTGTTTCCAGGTTCAATCCAGAGGGCTGGTTATGACCTTTAAAACCCTTCATGGCCTGAGGACCACAGAACTGAAGGACTGTCTCCTTCCAGATGTTCTTGTGCGCCAGCTACAGTCATAAGAATATAAAAAAGCCATGCTGGATCAGATCAAGGCCCATTAAGTCCAGCAGTCTGTTCACACAGTGGCCAACCAGGTGCCTCTAGGAAGCCCCCAAACAAGACGACTGCAGCAGCATTATCCTGCCTGTGATCCACAGCACCGAATATAACAAGCACGCTCCTCTGATCCTGGAGAGAATAGGTATGCATCATGACTAGTATCCATTTTGACTAGTAGCCATGAATAGCCCTATTCTCCATAAGAACATAAGGAAAGCCATGCTGTATCAGACCCACGCCCATCAAGTCCAGCAGTCGGTTCACACTGTGGCCACAGGTGCCTCTAGGAAGCCCCCAAACAAGACGACTGCAGCACCATTATCCTGCCTGTGATCCACAGCACCTAATATAACAGGCACGCTCCTCTGATCCTGGGGAGAATAGGTATGCATCATGACTAGTAGCCATTTTGACTAGTAGCCATGGATAGCCCTCTCCTCCACGAACATTTCCACTCCCCTCTTAAAGCCTTCCAAGTTGGCCGCTATCATCACATCCTGGGGCAGGGAGTTCCACAAATCTATGGGTTGTGTGAAGAAATACTTCCTTTTATCCGTTTGGAATCTCTCCCCCTTCAGCTTCAGCAGATGACCCCCCGTTCTGGTATCATGAGAGAGGGAGAAAAGCTTCTCCCTGTCCACTCTCTCCACACCATGCATAATTTTATAGGCCTCCATCGTGTCTTTCCTTAACTGCCTTCTTTCCAAGCTAAACACTCTTCAGGCTTCTAGGATCTCCTTCTTGGTTGCCTCTGGACTTTTACAGCTGCCACGATAAAAATCAGGCTGTCATCTGCTTGCTGTTCCCTCCACTCTGAGCCCCCGGCACCTGGGGCTCTTCCATCGGGACTATGGAACAGGCTCTCTGAAGGGGTGCCCCCTCACTGGAGATCTTTAGGAGACACTGCCAGTCAGGTTTCCTTGCCAGGGCTTTTTATGGGCTATGAATAGCAGGAACCGTTTGGGTGGGAAGTTACTCGAGGTTTGTTATTTTACTTTTGGTTTTAACTTGAATGACTGAAAAACCTTTAAATGGCATAAGTAATATTACAGAAGGTACATAAAATATGCAGTCATTAAGATAAAAACAGAGGCCAGTAAATTCCAAAAATAGAAATTACAAACTTTTAACTTGTAAATGTTTTAATCGCTACTGCGAGCTGGCCTAAAACCAAGAGGAAAGGCCAGGTAAAAATGTTTTAAACGAATCAATAAATAAAGTTGAGGCATTTCTCACAAGGCGGTTCTCTGAAAGGAGGTTTTTTTTTTTTAAGTGTGCAAGATGTACCAGTAAACGGGAGGAAAACCCCTGCCAACGGATGCGTACCATGACGTGATCGGGCTTTTAAGCTGGTTGTGGTGGTTTTAGCTCTGATATGTGGAAGGGTAAGGGTTTGAGTCTCCACTGGCAACTATCCAGTGGAGGGGAGGGGCCGTGGCTCAGTGGCAGAGCCTCTGCTTGGCATGCAGAAGGTCCCAGGTTCAATCCCCGGCATCTCCAGTTAAAGGGACTAGGCAAGTAGGTGATGGGAAAGACCCCTGCCTGAGACCCCGGAGAGCCGCTGCCGGTCTGAGTAGACAAGACTGACTTGTATGGACCAAGCAAGGGTCTGATTCAGTATAAGGCAGCTCCGTGTGCTCATCCCTCCCTTTGGGTAGCCTGCTTTGCACTTGAAGAGCCGTAGATCTAGAAAATTAAATGCTGTTATTTGTTGCAAGGGAGTTAAAACAGGGGAAAGAAAGAATTTATCGCGCCACTTAAAAACGTGGCAGGATTCTCCCAGCCTCTTATGACTCCCAGCCTGTTATGTGTACCAAGTCTGATACTTAAAACAAAGCCAAAATAATAATAATAATAATAATAAGAAATCCATATATTTCTGCTTGCTGTTATCTGTCATGGCTTTTGGGGTGTTTATTTTTCTGGAACAAACATATTTATTTTGTCCAGTGTAGGGCCCATGACACACAGGGTGTTTTGATCCTATTTATTTATTTATAGAATTTCTAAACCACTTTTTTTTTGGCCAAAGGTACAATTTAAAAGAACAATTCATACAGAAATATTTAAAGCACTGCTAAAAGGGTTACCATAAAAGCCAAGCAATAAACAGAAACAGACGAGATATCACTACAGAACAGAGCATTGGGCTGAGAACAACTGTGTGGATCATTCATTCATCCAAGTAGATATTTATACCCCACTTTTCTCTCTAATGGGGACCCAAAACTGCTTACAACATCTTTCCCCTGTCTCCATGTCCTCCCATCTCACAACCACCACCCTGTGAGGTAAGTCAGGCTAACAGAGATGCCAAGGTTATTTAGCGAGCTTTCATGATAGTACCGGGCTTTGAATCTGGTGTTGTAAGCTGCTTTGGATCCCTACTGGAGAGAAAAGCAGGGCATAAATATTTAAATAAATAAATCTCACCTCTGCCACAAACTCCTTTGGAGGCCTTAAGGAAGCCATTCCCTCTTTCATCCTGTCCATCCAGGGATAATAATACAAGCCTATCTTTCAGGGTTGTTGTAAAGATTACTGTACTTATATAAGCAAAATACTTTGATCGCTGAAAGCGCTATACAAACGCCAAGCATTATTATCTAAAAGTTGACTTCAAACAGTGATTCCAATATGAGCGAAGGCCTTTCTGATACTGTTTCTCAGGACCATTTCCTCTCTTCATTTTACAGCCAGATTCTACTGTGGCTCAGTGGAAGAGCCTCTGCTTTGCATGCAGAAGGTCCCAAGTTCTGTCCCTGGCATCTCCAGCTAAAAGGATCAGATGGTTGGTAGGGTTGCCAGCCTCCAGATAGCGTCTGGAGATCTCCTGCTATTACAACTGATCTCCAGCTGACAGAGATCAGTTCACCTGAAGAAAATGGCCACTTTGGCAATTGGACTCTATGGCATTGAAGTCCCTCCCCTCCCAAGCCCTCCCCTCCTCAACCCCCAAAATTTCCCACCCGTAGTGAAGAGGGACCTGGTAACCCTAATGGTTGGTGATGCGAAAAATCCTTACTTGAGCTCCTGGAGAACCACTGCCAGCCCGGGTAGACAATTCTGACCTTGATGGACTGACAGTCTGGTTCAATATAAGGCAGCTTCATTCATGTTGATGGAGTAACAGCATTTCCATAGTGCAGTTGATTTTTAAAAAAATCTGTACTACTTAGATAAGAGACATATGGACCCCAAAATGACTATGCCCAAGGGTCTTCACCCCTCTATAGTACGGTAAATACAACAGTGAGCAAATATTGTGTGTAAAGTAAAGCTGATAGGAAGACAGTAGATTCCTTTGAAATGTGGTGTTGGAGGAGAAGGTTTCGGATATCGTGGACTGCCAAAAAACAAAAACAAACAACCAGTGGGTTATAGATCAAATCAAGCCTGAACTGACCCTAGAAGCTAAAATGACTAAACTGAGGCTATTGTATTTTGGTCACATTATGAGAAGACAAGAGTCACTGGAAAAGACAGTCATGCTAGGAAAAATGGAAGGCGGCATGAAAACAAGAAAACCCAACAAGAGATGGATTGTCTCCATAAAGGAAGCCACAGCCCTCAGTTTGCAAGACCTGAGCAAGGCTGTTAAAGATAGGACGTTTTTGGAGGACTTTGATTCATAGGGTTACCACCAGTCGGAAGCGACTTGACGGCACTCAACACACACACACAAAGTAACCAGATCCCTCTGGCAAGGTGTTGAGATGCCAACGATATTGCCAGTTTGGAGTCATTCAATTTACGGCCTTGTGAATGCAAGGGAGCTCATACTGCCGACCCGTCTTCAGAAGGGTGAATTTACCCACCACCAGAGCTTCCCATCTGGTTCCTCGGTGAGCCATCTGGTGACCGGGGGGGGGGGGGGGAGGGAAAGAGGTAGTGAAGCGTCGCAGCAAGCAAGGACGGTCTCTGCGGCTCCCAGCCCGAGCTTCAACAGGAACAGCTGCATCCTTGCCGAACATTCTCCAAAGCACAAAGCACTTCCCGAGCTCATTCATTCTTTATGCGAACAAAACCGCTCCCGAGCTATCCAACAAGCATAAAACAGCAACAACATACCAGACCGGATTTGGGCGCCTTCCAAAGTCCAAGGGAGCAAAAGTGACTGCTCAGGAGTCTTGTGGCCAATTTGGCGCCGAATTTGAACCAAGCGTCCCTTCCAACTCTATGATTCTATGATTCTATTATGCATGGCTGGGGTTGGGGCAGGGTTTCCAACTTCCAGACAGTGCAAACACAATCCGCACTGATGGCTAAATAGTATAATGTATTAATGCAATCATAGAATCATAGAGTTGGGGGGACCACCAGGGTCATCAAGTCCAACCCCCTGCACAATGCAGGAAATTCACAACTACCTCCCCTCCCCACACCCCCAGTGACCAGAAGATGGCCAAGATGCCCTCCCTCTCATCATCTGCCTAAGGTCTCAGAATTAGCATAGCTGATTATGTTACAATCTTATGTTACAATAAACTATTCCACCATATACAAGGTCTCAAATGATGTTCACTTACATAACAATGCATAATTTATCAATTTCATACATGGGGTTTCATACATGAAATGGATGCCATGAGACAATGTGCCACCCATTAACAATGCAACACACATTCAAATTTCTCTGGTGTGTAATGAAATGTCCATTTCTCGTTTGAGCTGTAGTTACAGAATTATGCAAAGAAGATGGGTTTCCGATACTATACCCATTTCACCGTTGAAAGTTTCATCAGTCGGGGAAAAAATCCTTATGTGGCCAGTAGGCAAGACGCCTGTCTATAACATACATGGCCGCTTTGGCAATTGAACTCTATGGCATCGAAGTCCCTCCCCTCCCCAAACCCCTCCCTCCTGAGACCCGCCCCAAAAATCTCCAGGTATTTCCCAACCCGGAGCTGGCAACCCTACCTCCACCTGAGATCCTGGTGAGCTGCTGCCAACCAAAGTAGACAATATCAACCTTGGTAGATGAATATTGCTGCCAACCTCCAGGTGGTGGCTGGAGATCTCCCTCTATTACAACTGATCTCCAGCCGAAAGAGATCAGTTCTCCTGGAGAAACTGGCTGCTTTGGCAATTGGACTCTATGGCGTTGAAGTCCTTCCCCTCCCCAAACCCCGCCCTCCCCAGGCTCCACCCCAAAAACCTCCTGCCGATGGCGAAGAGGGACCTAGGTTGGGGACCTTCCTTATCCTAACGAGCCCCTTCTGATGACCTTCTACCTCTCTATTAGAGAATGAACCAATACGACTGCCATAGAACAACCCCATTGAAGAAGATAACATGGGTCACCCAGACCTCGTTATTGGTGGGAAGGGGCCCATTTTCAAGGACTCCACCCCACCACCCTGTTCTCCGCCATTTGGGCCTCGAGGTCCTTGCAAGGGCAGCAAGATCCTTTGGACTGTGTTGGATGTTGCCTTCTTTTTGCTGGTTGCGAAGGGGCCCCCATAACAGTTAAAGCTTCAGGGCCCCAAAATTGTCGGTCTGCCACTGCGTAGGGCTGTTGCTGATTTCAGGATGATCCTGGGCAAGGTGCCATCACAGATGGCTCAGGGGCATCGCTTAGTCGCAACGGGGCAGGATAGTACATAGCGCCGCTCAGAGCACAGGAGAGAACAAAACCCAAGTTCCCTGCAATATTGACTGAGCATAGAGTTTCTGGACAGCGGGAATAATTTTTGCAGAGTATTTTGCTATAATAAATTTCTCTTCCAATGAGGTCAACGAGGGAGTGGAGTCACCCCAAGGTTATATCAACTGCACACTAGTTACAGGACTTCAAGAGTTAGAGCGAGATCTTGCATTTCCAAGATCCAGTTGCCACAGAATCCCTTATTTATGGCTGCACTGAGAAACGTCAAGGAAAGTTGGAAAACAATCTTTGTTTTTTAATGCAGATATTGAACAGCGGTATAAAAGCAATGGGAGTCACAGTTATTCAAGCCGCGGATGAGGCCGTGGCACTATCTCTCTGCTGTCTAGGCACGTCCGTGGTGCAGTTTTGACTGTCTGAACAGAGTTACAAAGTCAATGCCAAAGAGACTGTGCTTCAGCTTCCTGGCTTGATGTACAAAGAGCCTCCTCTTCGTATGGACTCGGAGTATGCAGAGGGCGACATCATCCCCCTACCAAGAATGTTGTTATTACCAAGCACTCCATTTCAAATCAACGCAGCTAAAAATACACCAGGAAATCAATAAGGAAGGAACGGAGAGGAGGCACTGAAATCTCTGACAACTGGACCTGCTCCCTTGCTCAATTGCTGGCGTAAATGTGGAGGATTGCAGGAGAGCAGATTAGAACAGATTGAAAACAAGCAGAAGGCACACACATGAAGCTGCCTGATACTGAATCAGACCCTTGGCCGGGGATTGAACCTGGGACCTTCTGCATGCCAAGCAGATGCTCTACCACTGAGCTACAGCCCCTCCCCTAACACTGAGCTACAGCTCCCCTCTGAGTGCAATGGGACTCAATCCCTTTTGTAAGCATGGTTGGGACTGCAGCTTTAGTTGCTCACAAAAAATAGCCTTTTGAATTCGAAAGTCTTCGTTCATTGGCCAAGTGCCAATCGTACCTTCTGTGACATCACAGCAGCTTAGCCTAAGTTGGCTAGAGACAAGGAACAATCCAAAAGGCAGAGCTTGGGGAAGACATTGTGAGTGGCCAGAGGAAAAGGAAGCCGTTCAACAGAAGGAGGAAAACATAGCCCCTTCACGGTGATGGTCCTTAAGCTAGCCTGAAAATGCGATTTCTCTTCAAGATTTCCATTATCTTCCCCTTTGACTATTTTGGGAAATTGAAAAGTCTCAAAGAGCGTCCCCGACAAAAAAAAAAACCCTTACGAAGCAATCTGGCTTTCACGACAAGGCTTTGAGGGCTCCCAACTCCATTGGAGTTACTTATCCTGGTTAATTGGATCGATGGAGACAACTGTAATTACGAGAGATGAGGCTTGCTTGTACTGTAATTGCTTGTCAATCTTCAGCCCGAGTCGGACTATAGGATATTTACTGTAGATTCTTCCAATTACAAGCAGGTTAAAGAGACCGAGATATATTGGCGCTAATCAGGTTTGTTACTGTATAAGAGAAGGGGGAAGAAATGGCAGGCGCTAAAAAGAATTTCTAATCTGAGGCAACTTTCCTGATTCAAAGGCATTAATCCACAAAGCCTCACTGCTACATGGTTCTGCAAGATAAACACAGTGCAGAGGAATTGAAAGGGTTTTCTTTTTTAACCTAAAGTATTGCGAGCTATTCTTAGCATTGGCAATGCCAGCAATCAGTCCGATTTCCACAATCCCCCCCTTTATTGTTTAAAGAAGGAAAAGCTTCTTATTTCCAAAATGCATGTTAAATATGAGAATAATTTTAATTACTACAATTGCTCTCTTTTTTTAAAAAGTCCGATGTTGTATTAACATGTATGCTAGTCATACGAGGCATTAACAGAAAAGCAAACTCAACTCACTAAAAATCCACCAGGAGTCAGAATTTGCTTAACACTTGTGAGTTAATAGTTATTTGTATAGCTGAAAGACTGCGGAGGACTGTAAGAAAGCTGGAATTATATTAATCTGCTAGAAGTAAGTCTTCTTTCAGCCCTACATTACCAGAACAACTTCAAATTTTATTTATGCAACTATCTGAAACATTTATAAGCTTGCCTTTCTCCCGGATAACTGGGACCCAAAATGGATAACATTAAAAAACAGTATAAAAACATAACTCCAAAGATAACCACTATAACCACCATCAGAAAAAAAAACAGCTTTCGGATTTAAGCCACCCCTAAAATAATCACCTTTTTTAAAATAAATTTTTATTGCTTTTTATGAATAAACAAAAAATACAAAAAAATTAAATCATAATACAATACAAAAAATACAAAATCACACAAACAGCACTATTACATCCATTGCTAATACATTATAAACTATCCTTTATAAAATATATAGTGCCCAAACCTCCATCACCCACCTTCGTGCCCTCCACGCTTGGACTTCCGGAGCGGTGTTGTGACAGTATTTGAAAATCTATTATTATGTTCATTTATTAACAATCTGTTAATCTACAATTCATTAACTATACCTGTAAAATCCATTTTTGCCAATTGATCCCAATATGCAGCGGCCTTAAAATAATCACCTTGAGTAGTCAAATGCTCTTGAGTCCTGTTTTACAAGCCCTCCAAAACAGTAAGAGGGGCATATATCTTCTATAGGGTTAGTAGCTGGAGATCTCCTGCTATTACAAGTGACCTCCAGCCGATAGAGATCAGTTCACCTGGAGAAAATGGGCACATTGGCAATTGGACTCAATGGCACTGAAGTCCTGCACCCCCCCCTCAAACCCAGCCTTCTTTTGGGTCCACCCCCAAATCTCCAGCTATTTTTCAACCTGGAGGTGGCAACCTTAAACTTCTAACTTCCTCTGGAAGGTATTCCCCGAAGATGGAGAAGCCACAGGAAAAAGCCAGCGAGTCTGCAGCAGCGAAGACGGGTTAAGGTGGCTGAAAGGCAGACCCCCCAATAGAGAGGGATGCTTGCAAGCCCACCTGGAGAGGCAGAGTGTACATCTTCTAAATAAGCAAACATTACCTTAAGCAACAACGACAACAACAAAAAGGTCCCAAGTTCCAACAATTAGAACCGGACTCAGCATTTCTGGGCAGCTGCCTAGGGTTGCCAACCTCCAGGTACTAGCTGGAGATCTCCTGCTATTACAACTCACCTCCAGGGGATAGAGATCGGTTCCCCTGGAGAAAACGGCCGATTTGGCAATTGGACTCTACGGCATTGAAGTCCCCTCCCCTCCTCAAACCCCACCCTTCTCAGGCTCCGCACCAAAAACCTCCCACTGGTGGCGAAGAGGGGCCTGGCAACCATAGTAGGGCTCCATGACCTTGAGCGGGTCTGCCTCTGTCTTGCATCAGCCACCACGGCCTGTTCTCTCTCTCTGGTTGGAGCACGGCCCCCTTGCCTAGTCACCCCTACTCCTACTCCTCCCTCCCTCCCTTAGCAGATGCAGGCACACCTCTACCACCAGTTGGAGCCACTGGCTCCTCTCCTCTCCTCTCCTCTCCTCTCCTGGGCTGTCCGAGGCCACTGTTTGCTCATCTGCCCAAGCGAGCTGCTCTGGCTTCTAGGAGTGGTGGCCATCAGCCAGAAGGAGACAGCAGGTGAACTATCAGCAGTGGCTGCTCATTTATCCGTGTGGATGAGCAAGAAGTTACGAGCCAGGCTAGCAGCCCTCATTTGTGCCTGAACTTTTTTCTGTGCAGCACGGCTATTGCTGCCAACTTGGAAGGCTTTAAGAGGAGAGTGGACATATTCATGGACGATAGGGTTATCCGTGGCTACTAGTCAAAATGGCTACCAGTCATGATGCATACCTGTTCTCTCCAGGATCAGAGGAGCATGCCGAATATACTAGGTGCCATGGAACACAGGCAGGATGCTGCTGCAGTCATCTTGCTTGTGGGCTTCCTAGAGGCACCTGGTTGGCCACTGTGTGAACAGACAGCTGGACTTGATGGACCTTGGTCTGTTCCAGCATGGCTTTTCTTATGTAGGATGGGGCTATCCATGGCTACTAGTCAAAATGGCTACTAGTCATGATGCGTACCTATTCTCTCCAGGACCAGAGGAGCATGCCTATTATATTAGGTGCCGTGGAACCCAGGCAGGATGCTGCTGCAAGTTGTCTTGTTTGTGGGCTTCCTCGAAGCACCTGGTTGGCTACTGTGTGACCAGACTGCTGGACTTGATGGGCCTGGGTCTGATCCAGCAGGGCTTTTCTTATGTTCTTATGCACTGGTCAGCATTTGATCCTTCAACCTGAAACCGGCCTTGTCTGTTGTACCACAACGTATCAGCAGATTTGTCTTCTAATTCTTCGACTCTAGATTTGTTTTGCCTTAGAAAGGGAGGCTTCTGTAGGTCCAAATCAACCCTGAGCATGAGAACATAATGAGAGCCGTGAGGCCCTTCAGGGTAAGCACATGTCTAAACGCTTCCCAGCACAGGCATCTTGACGTTACCTGAGATTTTAATAACACACTTGCAAACCAGGTGGCGCCCATTATGCATGACCTCTTAAGTTTAAGCAACAATGGAGCGAAGTGTCCTTCTTTATATACTTTAATCTTCCAAAATGAGATCCAGACATTTTCCGCAAGGCTCTGATTGATGCCATTTGAAAGCCGAACGACTCGGTTAATTAGGCCGCCCCGCAAAAGGGCTCTGTGAAGTGCGCCGAAAAAAAACCCCGTAATTAAAATATTACGTTACAGTAATGCGTGGAGGCAATCTGCTATGCGCGCGCAAGCGTTTTGAAAAAGCCGGGCCTCTCGAGCGGACTTTCTCAAAAGTGCGCTCGCTCTGCTCGGAGACCCGCACAAAGGACCCGGCCATGTGATCTCGCTTCCGAGGCGAAGAGCTCGTCCTTTCGTAAAAGGATTAACCAGAGTGGAAAACCAAAGACAAAAAGGCCCTTTTTTCTCGCTTTGGATCTGAGAATTGAGCCGGTCACAGTCGGCTTTGGGTTTTTTTTTGGGATCTTTAATTCTTAAACACAACAAAGGAGAAGTAATTTTTCGGGGTGCTTTGGAGGCCTCTCTCTAGGCCAGGGAATGGGTGCCGTTCCCAAAACACATTTCCTGTCCAGCGATCGGTTCAAAGCTTTCCTTCACCCTTGTGCAAATCAAGACTACAATTCTTTACTTTTTGCACTATTTTTTTGTTTACTGCGCCAACTTCCCCCAAAAAAGTATGCATTTTCAGTTATACTTGTGCACTCCAAACTCCAAAGTTGAAGTTTCCCCCTTGTCTACTTTCGAAAGAGTTTGGATAAGCAAATTCCTCTTCCCACCACTTTCCCTTTTAATCGACACTCAACTGCTCCTAACATTCTGCGCCTCATGAAGTACGTGGAGGTCCTCAATAGCCTGGTTTTAGTTTCCCCCCTCCTTTTCCTTTTGATTAAGTTTATACAATCCTATTTTTGCATATTGGGAATCCCTCCCCCCCATGTATAGAAACCCCTATCCTGTCTGTGAAAGGTAAAGGTCCCCTGTGCAAGCACCGGGTCATTCCTGACCCATGGGGTGATGTCATATCCCAACATTTACTAGGCAGACTTTGTTTTTACGGGGTGGTTTGCCAGTGCCTTCCCCAGTCATCTTCCCTTTACCCCCATCAAGCTGGGTCCTCATTTGACCGACCTCAGAAGGATGGAAGGTGAAGTCAACCTTGAGCCGGCTACCTGAAACCAACTTCTGTTGGGATTGAACTCAGGTCATGAGCAGAGCTTGGACTGCAGAATTGCGGCTTACCACTCTGCGCCATGGGGCTCACTGTTTGTACCCTATCCTCAATAAAGGAAGCCACGGCCCTAAATTTGCAAGATCTGAGCAAGGCTGTCAAAGATAGGACATTTTGGAGGACATAGATTCATAGGGTCGCCAGGATGTCAGAAGCGACTTGACGGCACTTCACACACACATCCTGTCTGTGAGCGGCCTGATTCTGCTGATCTTGTGATCATAGCAGGGACTAGCCACTTTACTCTTTAGAAGGTTTTTCTTGCTTTCTGATATCGATCCTTTTGTTTCCTGAAAAATGGCACTTTATGGCCTAGCGGCCAGGAAAATTAGGGCAAAGAAAGCCACTAAATGAGGAAAGGAACCGAACAGGCGTATTTTAATCTTATGACTTCTAAGGGATTTTGTATTTGTAATTTAAATTGTTGTAATATTGTCTAATATTGAGCCCCGCGGCGCAGAGTGGTAAGCTGCAGTACTGCAGTCAAAAGCTCTGCTCACGACCTGAGTTCAATCCCAACGGGAGTTGGGTTTCAGGTAGCCGGCTCAAGGTTGACTCAGCCTTCCATCCTTCTGAGGTTGGTAAAATGAGGACAGAGCTTGCTGGGGGTAAAGGGAAGACGACTGGGGAAGGCACTGGCAAACCACCCCGCAAACAAAGTCTGCCTAGTAAACGTCAGGATGTGACGTCACCCCATGGTTTAAGAATGACCCGGTGCTTGCAAAAGGGACCTTTACCTTTTTAATATTCTCTAGATTGTAAAGGCCTATGGCCATGCACATTAAAACACATGACTGACTGACTATTTAGAAGGTGGAACAAATATAATACACGCATAACAGATACATATACTGTACATGTAAATAGTGTGCATCATGCATATAAATAATACAATGTGCATATACAATGTAAATGGATCTATAAAACCAAGTGCAAAGAATAGAGAATGGAAACCATTGACAAGAATATATATAAAAATATTTCAATAAAATTGTTTTCCTTCACCACTGGGGTGCTTACTGCCTTCAAAGCCCTTGATGGAAAAGAACCTCTTTGTCTCTTGGCGATACAGAGTCCTGGAGAGACACCAGTTCAAATCCCCTCTCAGCCATGATGCTAACTGGGCTGCCCTGAGCCAATCGGTGTCTCTCACAGTCTTTCTGTGAGTTCAGAATGGGAGAAGGGAACCGGATACACTGAGCTCAATGGAGAAAGGGAGGGATAGAACTAATAACCCCCCCCCCAAATAATAATCTTAAAACCGCACTTACTTTTCTCAAAAGACTGGCCGCTGAACAGTGAAACTAGAGAAGAAAAAGAGGGAAACAGGTCAATCCAAAACATCCTTTTGAAGAGAAATTATATTTTACTTATTTCAGTTTATAACACATGTAATACTGAAAGGGCAGGTAACTATAAAATATACAAGTGTTTAATATGCAAATACTTTTATTTTGAAATGCCCATGTGCATTAAGTTTGCATTTGGCAAGCACAGATAGACAGGAGGGCAGAGTTTGAGGAGTGGAAAGATTTCCATGGAATATAATGCCATAGAGTCCAATTGCCAAAGCGGCCATTTTCTCCAGGGGAACCTGTCATCTGGAGATCAGTTGTAATATCAGGAGATCTCCAGCTACTGCCTGGAGGTTAGCAACTCTATTCAGTGTTCATACTGGAGAGGTGTAGCCGAGACACAAGGTGCCTGCACGTATTGCTAGATATTACTCTTATCATAGCGCTATAGCAATCATTCACCTCCCGGATTGTCTTGTTCACACTGGAAAATCCAGTTGCGAATGACTCCTATGGCGCAACCATACAATGATGTGTTGATGCAGTCACAGAGGGGAGGGCCCAGGGAGGCCCCAGAACTCCAAATGTTCTCAAGAAGTCCCAGTTGCCTTGGCCCTAGTGGTGCTGCTGGAGGTTCCTCCTTCTGTAAAGGTTCGAGGAACTCAAGAGTCTGGTGAGAATAAATTGGCAAATATCCTGTAAATAATCTGGATGTGTTGAATTATTTTGGTTAATCAAGTGTGATCTAGATTGTTTGTAGACTGGTGCTTCCTTAAGTGCCATAATTTAAGAAGGATGTAGACAAGCTGGAACGTGTCCAGAGGAGGGCAACAAAGACGGTGAGGGGTCTGGGGACCAAGTCCTATGAGGAAAGGCTGCAGGCGCTGGGGATGTTTAGCCTGGAGAGGAGAAGACTGAAGGGTGATATGATAGCCATGTTCAAGTACTTGAAGGGCTGTCAAATAGAAGATGGTGCCGAGGTGTTTTCTGTTGCCCCAGAAGGTCGGACCAGAACCAACGGGTTGAAATTAAATCAAAAGAGTTTCCGTTTAAACATTAGGAAGAACTTTCTAACAGTTAGAGAGGTTCCTCAGTGGAACAGCCTTCTTCGGGAGGTGGTGAGCTCTCCTTCCCTGGAGGTTTTGAAGCAGAGGCTAGATGGCCATCTGTCAGCAATGCTGATTCTATGACATTAGGGAGATCATGAGAGGGAGGGCATCTTGGCCATCTTCTGGGCATGGAGTAGGGGTCACTGGGTGTGTGTGAGGGGGAGGTAGTTGTGATTTTCCTGCATTGTGCAGGGGGTTGGACTAAAGGACCTTGGTGGTCCCTTCCAACTCTATAATTCTATGGTGCTCTCTGGTTAGGACTGGGTCTACCTCAGGTTCGGCATTCACATGGTAGACCGTGTCAGGCCGAGGCCCGAACATGCATATCGTCAAACGGTCTAGTGAGGCCCAATATGGAAGAGGAGAACTCCAAAACCTGGAGGTGTCCCCTCATTTTGCCAATCTCCACCCCCCAAAAGCAGTCCAGTTGGTCGGGGTCAGTTTCAAACGGGGGAGAATGAGTTAGTTGGGTTTGTTTAGTTTGGGGAAGAGAAGGTTGAGGGGAGACATGATAGCCATGTTTAAATATTTGAAGGGATGTCATGTTGATGAGGGAACTAGCTTGTTCCTCTGTTGCTCCAGAGACTAGGACACGGAGTAATGGATTTAAACTAACAGAAAAGCGATTCCACCTAAACATTAGGAAGAACTTTCTGACGGTGAGGGCTGTTTGACGGTGGAATGTGCTGCCTTGGAGGGTGGTGGAGTCCCCGTCTTTGGAGGTCTTTAAGCAGAGGCTGGATGGCCATCTGTCGGGAGTGCTTTGATTGTGGGATCCTGCATGGCAGGGGGAGGGTTGGGGTCATTGGGATTGTGGGGGGAGGTAGTTGTTAATTTACTGCATTGTGCAGGGGGTTGGACTAGATGACCCTGGTGGTCCCTTCCAACTCTATGATTCTATGATTCTACCCCCTTTCTCTAGCATCATGGACCCAATCCACCCCCTCTCAAAGTCCATTTTTAAACTACACCTTGAGGGGCCCTCAGAGGTCCTAAGGAAGCAATCAGTAATGAACCCCCCCCCCTGCACAAACCAGGCGGTCACTCTTTGCATAAGTTTTCTCTCAGTAACATCTGAATGAAGATAAATCTCTTTTTATTATTGAGCCAGCTGTCAGTAAAAGTGTTCTCTTGCAGATCTGATTCATTCTTGGATCCCAAGTTGTTCGGCAAACAAAGCCCACAGATGGATGAACTATCTCGACAATCAAGTACATAGGACAGATGTAGAAACATGTACCCCTTTTTACATTTTGTGACTAGATATAGAAGCGTTTCATTTGTAAACAGCACAGGGAAAATGAAGCATTTCAGCTCTAAAGTTGAAGTGCTTCATTTATATATATGCACGAAGATATTAATTAGCGTAGCTTTGTTTATGGCCTTAAAATGTTTCCAAGTACAGAAGGCAGGTCTGTCAGGAAAGCTGCCAGGAAGAAAGTTGATTCGTTTAAGAAATAAGAACATAAGAAAGGCCCTGCTGGATCAGACTCAGGCCCATCAAGTCCAGCAGTCTGCTCACATAGTGGCCAACCGGGTGCCTCTAGGAAGCCCACAAACAAGACGACTGCATCAGCATTGTCCTGCCTGTGTTCCCAGCACCTCATATAATAGGCCTGCTCCTCTAAGATTGGGAGAATAGGTATGCATCATGGGATGGGGCAGTGGCCCAGTGGTAGAGCATCTGCTTGGCATGCAGAAGGCCTCCGGTTCAATCCCTGGCATCTCCAGTTAGAGGGACTAGGCAAGTAGGTGATGTGAAAGACCTCTGCCTGAGACCCTGGAGAGCCGCTGCCGGTCTGAGTGGACAATACTGACTTTGGTGGACCAAGGATCTGATTCAGTAGAAGGTAGCTTCATGTGTTCATGTGACTAGTATCCATTTTTACTAGTAGCCACGGATAGGTTTTAAGAGGGAGTGGACATGTTCATGGAGGAGAGGGCTATTCATGGCTACTAGTCAAAATGGATACTAGTCATGATGCATACGTATTATCTCCAGGATCAGAGGAGCATGTCCTATTCTATTAGGTGCTGTGGGACACAGGCAGGACGGTGCTGCTGCAGTCATCTTGTTTGTGGGCTTCCTAGAGGCACCTGGTTGGCCACCATGTGAACAGACTGCTGGACTTGATGGACCTTGGTCTGATCCAGCATGGCTTTCCTTATGTTCTCATGTTTA
The DNA here is from genome assembly GCF_029931775.1 of Euleptes europaea. NCBI lineage: Eukaryota > Metazoa > Chordata > Lepidosauria > Squamata > Sphaerodactylidae > Euleptes > Euleptes europaea. Next base: position 9,833,433 of record NC_079331.1, on the reverse strand, counting down.
CTTCTTTATGTATGGGAAAGGTTCCTTTGATACTTTTAGTTAAAACGTTTCAAAACTTTTTTTTTGTAATATCAAAAAGAAAGAAAGAACAGTATCCAAGATTTTGGATTATCGAATTACTGGATTATATTCTCCCTCTGTAATCCTGGAACAGAAGGAAGATCTGATGCCCTCTCAGTCATGTCTGAACACAGGGTGGGCCGTCTACCCCTATCTCTTTAGTATAGCTCTTGGGTACACATGAACACATGAAGCTGCCTTACACCGAATCAGACCCTCGGCCCATCAAAGTCAGTCTTGTCTATTCAGAGCGGCAGCAGCTCTCCAGGGTCTCAGGCAGAGGTCTTTCACGTCACCTACTTGCCTGTTCCCTTTAAGTGGAGATGCCAGGGATTGAACATGGGACCTTCTCCACGCCAAGCAGAGGCTCTACCACTGAGCCACGGCTTGGATTTTATCAGTCAAACGGCATAGGAAGGGGAAATGGTTAGACTTCTTCTCTCTAACAGCACACTCTCAGTTCAAATTGCCCTTCCATAACTATAAATTGCCTTTAAAAATGCTGGGCAGGTGTGTTTATGGAGCATGGTGTTGTTGTTGTTTTTTTGTCTTGCATATCTCTATTCTAACCCCTGACCTGGATAGAATCATAGAGTTGGAAGGTACCACCAGGGTCATCTAGTCCAACCCCTTGCACAATGCAGGAAATTCCAAACTACCCCCCCACACACACCCATTCCCAGAAGATGGTCAAGGTGCCCTCCCTCTCATGATCTGCCTAAGGTCATAGAATCAGCATTGCTGACAGATGGCCATCTAGCTGCTTCTTTAAAACCTCCAGGGAAGGAGAGCCCACCACCTCCAGAGGAAGCCTGTTCCACTGAGGAACAGCTCTAACTGTTAGAAAATTCTTCCTAATGTCTAGATGGAAACTCTTTTGATTTAATTTCAACCCTGGGTTAGCCCACTTTCAAAGGAAGCTAAGCAAGGACGCAGCCACCTTTGTGTGTTGGGTGAGGTATCTGGAATCCCCAGTTTAATTATTCATTGCGAAGATGAGTTTGGGGAGATTGATGCTCATCACAGCAATCTGTCATTAAACTGTCCGAGCAAAATTTATTGCTACCTTGCTGCTTTTTCAGTCAATCACAAGGAAAACCCCAATGGCAAATCATAGCTAAGATGGTTGATCCTTTTTTTTAAAAAAAGTGAGAAAGTGAGTTGAGTGTATGTTCAATGCAATGAAGAGTGCAACATTTCCATAAATGAAGAAACCAGGAAGAATTAAATTCCATTTGACACAGCCGAGGGACTATTAAGGAATCAGAAGACCCACCGAGATCGCTGAAGCCAATACTGCTACATGAGCATCAAACTTTCTGGGTCGCGTTGAGCGGCTGTACCTGAATTTAGAACTGGGGAGTGTTGCCTTAAACTTTGTGGGGCCAAAAATGACTGGCAACTGGAATGCCACCAGTAGAAGACACTACTTTGTTGAGCAGGCATGAGCAGATAACCCAGGTTCCTGGTATTTATACTGCCTGCCAACCAAGAAGGAGAAGAAGAAGAGTTGGTTTTTATATGCCAACTTTCTCTACCACTTAAGGAAGAATCAAACCGGCTTACAATTGCCTTCTCTTTCCCTCCCCACAACAGACACCCTGTGAGGTAAGCGGGGCTGAGAGAGCTCTTAAAAGAACTGAGACTAGCCCAAGGTCACCCAGCTGGCTTCATGTGGAGGAGCGGGGAAACAAACCCAGTTCTCCAGATCAGAGTCAACCTTTCCAAACCACCGTTCTTAACCACTACACCATGTTGGCTCCCATAAATAAAAAAGGTACATTAAATTAAAATAAAGAGCAAGATGGCAACCACAGAGTTACTTTTGGAATTCAGCTGCATCTGGGTGTCTAGAGGCAATATGCGGGCATTGTTTCCCCCGAATCTCATATCTGCATGCCCATCCAAAGAGTGGAACAGTGGAATGTACTATGTGCTCGGCTGGGATATTTAGTGCAGCAAAACCTAGACATCTTAATCCATCTCCACAGCAAATTCGTAACATTGCCTTTTAAAATTGGGAGCATTAAGGGCAAATCTAACTGAATTTAGGTGCTAACGGGTTCATTTTCATGAAGTCAAAGTTGGTATTTATTTACTAATTACTACCAATTAAAAGGCTAAGGGCCCATATGTCTGCCGCTAACCAAGACAGAGAAATACGCAGTTATTAAACATTAAAATTAATCACTGTAAATATCCAAGGACTAAGAGAAGGGCATTTGAAAAAAAAAGAAATTAAGGGTCTTTTCAGGTTTTTTTTTCTTAGAATGATTCTTCATTAGGCCAATATACAATGTCTTGTGCTCATGGGAAGGAGGGAAATAAAAATGTGCACCTTCAAATACTGGAGGGAGAGATAGATTAGCCATTGAACAAGTATAAAATATGATAGAAAATGTTAAAAAAGAATCAAGAGTTAATGAAATGGAGTGTTGTTACTTTATAATAATGAAACTTAGCATTTATAGAATCAAGGTGGTGTAGTGGTTAGACTGTTAAACTAATCTAAACTAAATGAGAGCCAGCGTGGTGTAGTGGTTAAGAGCAATGGTTTGGAGCGGTGGAGTCTGATCCGGAGAGCTGGGTTTGATTCCCCACTCCTCCACATGAGCGGCGGAGGCTAATCTGGTGATCTGGATTTGTTTCCCCACTCCTACACATGAAGCCAGCTGGGTGACCTTGGGCCAGTCGCAGCACTCTCAGCCCCACCTACCTCACAGGGTGTCTGTTGTGGGGAGGGGATGGGAAGGTATTGTAAGCCGGTTTGAGTCTCCCTTAAGTGGCAGAGAAAGTTGGCATATAAAAACTTCCTCCTCCCACTCTTCTTCTTCTAAAAACTGGGAACTGAATTCAGATTCCCAACTCAAACCATAAGGGGCTTATAGAAAGGTCTCGGGTCAGCCTTTTGTTCCCAAGCCCGGCATCCTGAACGACACCACCCTGGCGGCAGCCTCAGCACCAGAACCTTCCAAAAGGCAAAGATGCTGAATCGATGCTGGAGCCCAGTGCAAACAACGTCACCTCCACCTTACAAGAGGAAGAAGCAGAACCCCGAGGCACGTCAGGATCAGGCCTGCACGAAGGCCAACAAGAAGGACAAGGACAAGCTGGCTGTGCTCTAAGAACATGAGAACATAAGAAAAGCCAGGATGGATCAAACCAAGGCCCATCAAGTCCAGCAGTCTGTTCACACAGGGGCTGACCAGGTGCCTCTAGGAAGCCCACAAGCAAGATGACTGCAGCAGCATTTATCCTGCCTGTGTTTCAAAACACCTAATTTAACAGGCATGCTCCTCTGATACTGGAGAGGGTCGGTATGCATCATGACCAGTATCCATTTTTACTAGTAGCCATGAATACTCCTCTTCTCCATAAGAACATAAGGAAAGCCCTGCTGGATCAGACCAAGGTCCATCAAGTCCAGCAGTCTGTTCACACAGTGGCCAACCAGGTGCCTCTAGGAAGCCCACAAACAAGACGACTGCAGCAGCCCCATCCTGCCTGTGTTTCAAAGCACCTAATATATTCAGCATGCACCTCTGATCCTGGAGAGAATAGGTATGCATCATGACTAGTATCCATTTTGACTAGTAGGCATGAATACTCCTCTCCATGAACATGTCCACTCCCCTTCCAAGTTGGCAGCCATTACCACATCCTGGGTCAGGGAGTTCCACAATTTAACTATGCATTAACTATGTGTAAAGAAATATTTCCTTTTATCAGTTTTTAATCTCTCAAAGAATCTCTCCAAGAATCCTTGGCTGGGGTGGTGGAAAGTGCCACTGAGACAAAGTCAATGGCAAACCACTTCTCAGTGTCTCTTGCCTTGAAAACCCTACGGGGTCGTCATAAGTCAACTGCAACTTGACATCATGCTCCTCTGATCCTGGAGAGAATAGGTATGCATCATGACTAGTATCCATTTTGACTAGTAGCCATGAACTCTCCTCCATGAACATGTCTACTCCCCTTCCAAGTTGGCAGCCATCACCACATCCTGGGTCAGGGAGTTCCACAATTTAACTATGCATTGTGTAAAGAAATATTTCCTTTTATCAGTTTTGAATCTCTCCAAGAATCTCTCCAAGAATCCTTGTCTGGGGTGGTGGAAAGTGCCACTGAGACAAAGTCATTGGCAAACCACTTCTCAGCGTCTCTTGCCTTGAAAACCCTACGGGGTAGTCATAAGTCAACTGCAACTTGACAGCACTTTGTACGCACAAAGCCTGATTGTACCTCTGTGAGGTCAGCATCCTCTTTGCGGGCCTCTAAATGCAGCATTCAGTAAAGGCATTTTGGCAGGCATCAGAACCGAGCATGAAACCATCGGGCATCGAGTGGCTGAGTGCACAGGGAGGACAGCAGCCTGATTTACTGCCTACACATCTATTATCGGAACATTTTAATGACACTGCTGTAGCCACATACCACCGTTCCCATTTTTAGGCTCTGCCATAACTTCTACTGTGATAAACAAGGTTGACTCCCAGCTGGAAACGTCTGAGCGCTATTCAGAGCGGGGAAGAGACCCGCTTGCCCTCTCTGAAGAAAATCCTTTATCTTTGAACGCATGAAGCTGCCTTATACTGAATCAGACCCTTGGCCCATCAAAGTCAGTCTTGTCTACTCAGACTGGCAGCAGCGGCTCTCCAGGGTCTCAGGCGGAGGTCTTTCACATCACTTACTTGCCTAGTCCCTTTAACTGGAGATGCTGGGGATTGAACCTGGGACCTTCTGCATGCCAAGCAGAGGCTCTACTACTGAGCCACGGCCCCTCCCTCTTTCTAGTGTGATGGACCTGCCCTTTTGTCTTCTACAAGAAGACGAAGAAGAAGAGTTGGCTTTAATACGCCCACTTTCTCTATCACTTAAGGAAGAATCAAACCAGCTTATAATCACCTTCCCTTCCCCTCCCCACAACAGACACCCTGTGAGGTAGGTGAGGCTGAGAGGGCTCTTAGAGAACTGTGACTAGCCCAAGGTCACCTAGCTGGCTTCATGTGTAGGAGTGGGGAAACCAACCCGGGTCGCCAGATTAGTGTCTGCCAATCATGTGGAGGAGTGGGGGATCAAACCGGTTCTCCAGATTAACCACTACACCACAATGGCTCTCACACCACTCCCAGCTTCTCAGTAGGGTTGCCAGATCCCTCTGCCACCGGCAGGAGTTTTTTTGGGCGGAGCCTGAGGAGGGCGGGGTTTGGGGAGGGACTTCAACGCCATAGAGTCCAATTGCCAAAGTGGCCGTTTTCTCCAGGGGAGCTGATTTCCATCGGCTGGAGATCAGTTTTAATAGCAGGAGATCTCCAGCTGGTACCTGGCGGTTGGCAACCCTACTTCTCAGACCGTTGCATCTCTGGACCGTGCCCATCAGAGCTTAAAGTCCCTTGAAAACCAACATTTATCTTTTGGGCTCGGGCGACTCAGAAATTCTATTGTGCAGATAACTCCCTCCTTCACCCTTTTCCAAAGTGAACCGGGCCTGACAAATCTGATTTACAGAAAGAAAACTACAATATTGTGAGCTTTTATCGAAATCATAAATCTTCCAAGGTGAAATGTGCCAGAGGTAAAATCTTTGTGTGTGTGTGTGTGTGTGTGTAGGGGGTGTTCCCCCCCGCCACAGCTGCGAGGAGCAGGGAAATAATGGCCTAGAAGTGCAATTGATAAACCGGCCATCATAACGCCCTCGCTGCCAGGCGGCAGCTGGGCCCGGCAGGTCCGTATTTCACTGAGATCGCTTGAGCCCGTTAAGAGGATCGGACCGGAGACAGACAGGTTTGCGACACACCTCCCGCGGCACCAGGCAACAGGCCCTCGGGGTGGCTTTATTATTGATTGTGATTGTGTTGCTGCATGGTGTGGCTGTTCAAAGAGGCAGAACGGGGCGACCTCTTTGGCTCATTTCTACACTGCCAGCTTCTATCTTGGTTTCCCCCCCACAATTCATTTTTTGGTTGTTTTGATAGCCATCTTGTTTTACTGAGAGTGGTGGGAGGTAAATATTTTAAATAATTGTCAGTTTGGTGTAGTGGGAAGAAGAAGAAGAAGAAAGAAGAAGAAAGAAGGAAGAAGGAAGAAGAAAGAAGAAGAAGAGGAGGAGGAGTTGGTTTTTATATTTTAAATAATTGTCAGTTTGGTGTAGTGGGAAGAAGAAGAAGAAGAAGAAGAAAGAAGGAAGAAGAAGAAGAGGAGTAGGAGTTGGTTTTTATATTTTAAATAATTGTCAGTTTGCTGTAGTAGGAAGAAGAAGAAGAAAGAAGAAGAAAGAAGGAAGAAGGAAGAAGAAAGAAGAAGAAGAGGAGGAGGAGTTGGTTTTTATATTTTAAATAATTGTCAGTTTGGTGTAGTGGGAAGAAGAAGAAGAAGAAGAAGAAAGAAGGAAGAAGAAGAAGAGGAGTAGGAGTTGGTTTTTATATTTTAAATAATTGTCAGTTTGCTGTAGTAGGAAGAAGAAGAAGAAAGAAGAAAGAATGAAGAAGAAGAAGAGGAGGAGTAGGAGTAGGAGTTGGCTTTTATATTTTAAATAATTGTCAGTTTGGTGTAGTGGGAAGAAGAAGAAGAAGAAAGAAAGAAGGAAGAAGAAGAGGAGTAGTTGGTTTTTATATGCCGACTTTCTCCACCGGCTTACAATTGCCTTCTCTTTCCCTCTCCACAACAGTCACCCTGTGAGGTAGGTGGGGCTGAGAGACAGTGACTTGCCCAAGGTCACCCAGCTGGCTTCGTGTGGAGGAGCGGGGGAAACCAGTCCAGTTCACCAGATTAACCTCCGCCGCTCATGTGGAGGAGTGGGGAATCAAACCCCGTTCTCCACATCAGAGTCCACCGCTCCAAACCACCGCTCTTAACCACTACACCATGCTGCAAAAAAATGAAAAAAAGATTGTTGTGAGGATAAAGAGGGGAGGACAGACCACTCTGAGTTTCTCGGAGAAAGAGCAGTATAAAAATGTCTTATACAGATAGAACAAAAGGGGTACTAAAACTGTATTGGCATTTTGTATCCCTAGAAGGAGAAAACATTAATAAATACTTTTTATTAAACTCTTGTCTGTTCTCCTACCTGCAATGGCTCACCATTAAGAAAAAAAATAAACAAACCCTAGCGATTAATTTCAAAGTTTGGCAGAGTGCTGATATATAATTACCAATGGAATAATAGAATTTTTAATGACCCCTCATCAAAAATTTTATGCTAACAAACTCCCACGCTGCATAAGTGTGTTCATTCTTGTTCTCGCGTCTGCGGCATAAGGAAAAAAAAATAGCTTCAGATTTTGAGGAACTTTAAAAAAAAAAAACACCCACAAATTCCCCAAAGAAGCCTTCTTAAAAAAGAGAACCTGAATATTTTAATTGAATAAATTTGGCTCGGTGTGCTGGAGTTTGTGCTTAATTTGCAGTTCCTGCCCACAAGAGGAGCGCAGACAACCCCGCAGGGGTTGTGCGTAGATTACAGCTGACACCAAAAAAAAAGAAGCAAAACAAAAAAATTTCAGACAGTTTGGCAGCCTTCGTATTGTTGCTGCTGAAAACTTTCCAAGTCCTGGTGGTCTTATTTATAACAGCAGGGAATCTTGCAGGACCTGGGATGCTTCCCATATAATTCTTTAGGCTTTGGCATTTCATGCTCGGGGAACTGAGAACGTCTACGGGTGCCTTTTGCCGAGCCAGCTCAGTTATTTCGTCTCAAAAGATGGGACAGGAAGAACCACATGGGTGCTTATTTGTGGGAGTGGGTACACTCACATATAAAATGGGGGGTGGGATTCCACTAGTAACAATGGATACTGGTCATGATGCATGCCTATTCTTTCCAGGATCAGAGAAGCAGGCCTATTATATTAGGTGCTTTGGAACACAGGCAGGATGGTGATGCTGCAGTCGTCTTGTTTGGGGGCTTCCTAGAGGCACCTGTTTGGCCACTTTGTGAACAGACTGCTGGACTTGATGGACCTTGGTCTGATCCAGCATGGCCTTTCTTATTTTCTTATGTAGAAGAGGGCTATCCATGGCTACTAGTCAAAGTGGATCCTAGTCATGATGCATACCTATTCTCTCCAGGATCAGAGGAGCATGCCTATTATATTAGGTGCGGTGGAACACAGGCAGGATGCTGCTGCTGCAATCATCTTCTTTGTGGGCTTCCTACAGGCCCCTGGTGAGCCACAATGTCAACCGGCTGCTGGACTTGACGGGCCTTGGTTTGCTCTTGCATGGCCTTTATGTTCTTATTTTTAACAGAAAATGTTCTGTTCCTTGACAACAACACCCCCTCCGGTGGTATCTTGAGCAAGACTGAAAACTGCAGGGCAACAAAGGGGAAGTGGTATGATTTAGATGCCTTTGCCCACACCATTTTCTTCAAAAAAATATTTACTTACGGACACACACAGTCAATTAATTAATTAATTAATTAATTAATTAATTAATATATTTATACCCCGCTTTCCCTTTTGGCTCGAATTTGTAACCTTCCTCCAATTTAAGGACTCCTCCAAACTAAGTGGAGGAAGAACCACTTAAGTGGGAGGAAGGCTCCTTAGAGGATGGATGGCTCCGCCCCAGTGTTTAAAATGCACTGCTGCAAGTGCTATACAAACGCTAAGCATTGTTACTGAAGAATGCATAAGAATACTGACTCGTAATGGATATATTGGGTGTGGTGAGGTCTATGACTCCATTCATTATGGGAAAAAATCAAGCAACAGCCACTAGGATGCCTCTGGAATAATTGACCAGGGCACCTGTGGGGCACCAGCGAAGCCAGAACTCGGGGAATGTGCTCTTCTCAGCTCTTTGTCTTACGTTTAATGTGCTACTCTGTGTGTGTTAAGTGCCGTCAAGTCGCTTCCGACTCATGGCAACCCTATGAATGAAAGTCCTCCAAAATGTCCTATCTTTGACAGCCTTGCTCAGATCTTTCAAATTGAGGGCTGTGGCTTCCTTTATTGAGTCACTCCATCTCTTGTTGGGTCTTCCTCTTTTCCTGCTGCCCTCAACTTTTCCTAGCATGATTGCATTTTGGTCACATTATTAGAAGAAAAGAGTCACTGGAACAGACAATGTGTGTGTGTTAAGTGCCATCAAATCGCTTCCGACTCATGGCGACCCTATGAATCAAAGTCTTCCAAAGTGTCCTATCTTTGACAGCCTTGCTCAGATCTTGCAAACTGAGGGCTGTGGCTTCCTTTATTGAGTCCATCCATCTCTTGTTGGGTCTTCCTCTTTTCCTGCTGCCCTCAACTTTTCCTAGCATGGCTGTCTTTTCCAGTGACTCTTGTCTTCTCATAATGTGACCAAAATACGATCGCTTCAGTTTAGTCATTTTAGTTTCTAGGGTCAGATTTGATCTATAACCCACTGATTTTTTTTATTTTTTTTGGGCAGTCCAGGGTATCCGTAACCCTCTCCTCCAACACCACATTTCAAAGGAATCTACTTTCTTCCTATCAGCTTTCTGTGCTACTCTACACCACTTTTATTTCTGGAGAAAGAAGAGCTGCAAAAGAGACCGCTGAGCTCCAGGTAAGTGGGTGAGTCTTGCTGGGAAGCAAACTGCTGACCTTTTCAGAGCGAGAGGGGGGAAACGGAGCTTGTTGGAGTTTCCATGCGAAGCTCCCCAAAGGCACAACTGAGCATCAGCGCAAGAGGGCAATAAAGCATGCCGCTAGGCTAACAGGCCAGGCTAATCTAAAGACAACAGGCCATGCAAAAAGATATCAATCTCTCCTCTAAAGCTGGAAAATCTAACACTGCACAGCAAACAAACATAGCACGCCCACCTACCCTCACACACACACACGGAGCTTAGACAGGCGTCAAATTTTGGATCTAACCTGGTATTCCCTGTGCACTTGTTTCCTTTTTCGTTTGTGACCTTTAAAAATAGAACCTGTGGTCTCAGGTTAAGTACAGCTCAACCTTTGAGCCGCCTGCCCAAACGGAAGGGCTGGCGGCGCTTGTACGTCTTTCTCGTCTTCACCTATCAGCGCAGTCCCAAGAATACTTTCCTTGGAGTAAGCCCCACGGAACAGTCCAGAACAAAATTCTGAGTCGGCCCACTTAGGATCTCACTGTTGGTGGCCCTACGTTGACAACGTGCAGAGAAGCCAAACAAAAAAACAGATTCAACTCGCTTTGGATTTCGACTACAGGATCAAACTCTCCTTTTCAGAGTAGGGTTGCCAACCTCCAGGTAGGGCCTGGAGTTCTCCCAGAGTTACAGCTGATCTCCAGACTGTGTGTGTGTAAAGTTCCGTCAAGTCGCAGCCGCCTTATGGCGACCCCTTATGGGGTTTTCAAGGCAAGAGACTAACAGAAGTGGTTTGCCAGTGCCTTCCTCCGTATAGACTTCCTTGGTGGTCTCCCATCCAAATACTAACCAGGGTTGACCCTGCTTAGCTTCTGAGATCTGACGAGATTAGGCTAGCCTGGCCCATCCAGGTTAGGGCGATCTCCAGACTACAGAGATATTTATTTATTAATTAAAACATTTATATCCCATCTCTCCTTGTGTTTTTTTGAGTAGGGTTGCCAACCTCCAAATTGAGAGAACTCTTGCATTCCAATCAACATATGAACAAGCTACGTAGCAGTCTATGATGAATTCTGACGAAGACTCAGTCGAAACAGGGCTATGTCCGGATCCCTGTCTGTTCGTTCGAAGGGTTCAGGGACCATAGGTCTAACAATTGAAGACATATGGGAATTACGTTTCTACTGCACAGCCATTGCATCTCATGATGCAAATACTTCTATTTTTACTCCGGCAAGAACTATTGCTTTGTACTTTTGTACTCAGGAGTATTTGGATTTTCGACTTACCTTATGGTTGTGTACTAATTGTTATATTGATATGTCTTTCTGGAGTGTAATATATATGTCCTGTTAATCGAATGTGACTAATTATATCTGATATTTCTTTTATGTGTTGGCATGTTTTGTTACTGCCGTTAATTGGCTGAACCTCCAAACTGGGCCTGGAGTTCTCTCAGAATTACAGCTGATCTCCAAATTACAGATATTTATTTATTTATTAAAACCTGTATATCCCATCTTTCCTTGTGGTTCTAGGTGGCTTACAATAACAGTTAAAAAACATTTTCAGTTCAAATTGCAGATAAAACAACAATCCCCAATTCCCTCCCCCTCGCCCCCTTAAAAGATGCCTGCCATTTTAACCATCTCAAAAGCCCTGGCAAAAATGAAGGCCTTGCAGTGCCTGCTGAAGGCGTCCGAAAAGCCCCCCCCCCATTTTTTCAGGAAGCCCATCCTACAGAGCAGGAGCCATGATGGAAAGGGCCCGGGCTTGGGTCAATGCCAGATGGGCTACTCTCAGTGATGGGATAGCCCATTTTGCGTAACTTGGCAGCTCCTTCCACTACTACCTGCTCACATTGCCACTTACATGGTGGTGGCAGCAGGGGGCAGCACCTGTGGGGACTCCCATGCCTTCCCTGCCTGCCGATCATCCACCTGCCTACCTGTCCTCCTCCCCACTGCTTGGTGGAAGGGGGCAGTGGCTCCTGATGCCCCCTTCCCTGCTTGACTGCCATGCCACAGGGGTGGCACCTGATCCCCCCACTACTTGCCTGCCAGGCTGATGCAGCGCTGGGGGGGGGGGAATCTGCCCTTCCTGCTCCTCCCCACAGTGCTATCACATTATTGTCAGGTGGTGATGGTTTCTACTACTATTCCTCCTCCACCAGCCTCCATAGGAAAAATGGTGTGTGTGTGTGTGGGGGGGGCTGCATCAGGGTGTGCAGTCTCCTCCACCCCCACCCATCATCACTCATGATGAGTATATGTTGTTCAAACAACTTGTTTTGGGGGGATTTAACTCCTCCAAGTTATGTATACTTTTCATACTGTCTGCAACTCTGGGGGAGTTCCCTAAGTTTAAAGAAAAACCTCTCTAGTCTGTACATGGCCCCAATCAGCAGATTTAAGTATCAACAGATGGGGAATGTTGACTGTTAGAGATATTGTTCGTATCTGTTATATATTATATAATTTTGTATTAACGATGTTGATTAGGATACAACGTTTTCAAATCTCATACTAATAAAAAATGTAGGTGTCATCTGTACCTTTCCTTCATTATAGGGGTTTTTGTATTTAAACCTCAAGACAAACTTGGCATTCCGAGTGTTCAATAAGCAGGCTATCTACTTAGCAATTACAGCAGGAATATAAACCTGGTCACAGCACACGGAATAACTATAATGAAACCTTTTGGTGGAGTTAGGTGTGCATTAAAAAGGCCTAACGGTTTCATAGCACTAAAAATCATTATTACTTTTGAAATGGTTTTCACAAGCGGGCAGTTAAACAAATTAATTGGCAGTCAGCAGCAAAGAGATGATACATTGAAGGTAAATATTTGCATTTGCGGAAGCCTAAATGTCCTATATGAATGCAATGAAAGCGTCATAATCTACTGTACCTACTACCTCTGAAATGGAAGCATTTTCCACCGTCAAAATAAAAAGGGATTCATGACTACAGCATTTTGTGGTGGTCTTTTCATTTGTGTTCATATTTGCTATGTTTCCATACTACCCATCTCCTTTGGTAGCCTTCCCAATTTATGAGTTAGGTTACATATCACTCTTATGGAATTTTATAGCATTTATATGCTATATGCCATAATACGGGCATCCGCTTTGACAGCAATTTTTTACTCCTGAATTTTGTTTTCTTCACTGATTTCAAGGGGTGTAAATCTGCTTAGGACAGCGCTGTTAGATCAGGGGGGGAAAGACAGGCTCCATTTCCTCTTGAAAGCCAAGAAGCTATCATAGCCGTGCCAACTTTTATAGTCACGAAATTCAGTAATGTTCCTACAAATAAAGTGGTACTGCTTACTTTTAAATAAGGTTTAGAAAGACCCACAGATGCTTTCCATTTCAGACAAAACAGACAAGAACCTTACTTTGGAGTATACTAATTTGCCATTCCGGCGTCACAAACCAACCACAATCTGTTCGTGACGTGAATGAGCCTTGCAATCCTCCCGTGCACGCACCCCCTTCCGCCTTGCCGTACACAAAAGAGCTATGATTGAAGACTTTCTGGCTTAGGAAGGTTTTGATTAACCCACAATTTGTCGCGACATCAGAATTCAGGTGCTTTAGCACATTAAACTTTGGGACAGAATCCCGAGAAACCTGACCTGTTTACAGTGCCTGAATGCAGATCTGGCAACAAACTGGAATTAAACCGAAGGCTTTCTAACCCACAAAGCCTTCAATCACAGGTCTGCACTGAAGTCGAATGGGAGGAGCTGCGCCTGACAGCTGAATGCGCATTGATTTGCGCATTGATTTGACGAAAACCAAAATTCTAGTTTGTTTCCAGTGCTCGAACGTAGCTTACAGTTTGCGGTCCTATGTACATTTCCTTAGAAGCAAAACCCCTTAAGAACATAAGAAAAGCCATGCTGGATCAGACCAAGGTCCATCAAGTCCTGCAGTCTGTTCACACAGTGGCCAGCCAGATGCCTCCAGGAAGCCCACAAGCAGGATGACTGCAGCAGCATCCTCCTTGTGTTCCACAGCACCTAATATAAGATGAATGCTGATAAGAACATAAGAATATAAGAAAAGCCATGCTGGATCATACCAAGGCCCATCAAGTTAATCCATCTGTTCACACAGCGGCCAACCAGTTGCCTCTAGGAAGACCACAAACAAGACGACTGCAGCAACATTGTCCTGCCTGTGTTCCACAGCACCTAATATAATGGGTGCTGATGCTGGAGAGAATAGGTATGCATCATGACTAGCAGCCATGAATAGCCCTCTCCTCCATGAACATGTCCACTCCCCTCTTCGAGCCTTCCAAGTTGGCAGCCATCACCACATCCTGGGGCAGGGAGTTCCACAGTTTAACTCTGCGTTGTGCGAAGAAATACTTCCTTTTATCTGTTTTGACTCTCTCACCCTCCGGCTGCAGCAGATGACCCCGCCTTCTAGTATTATGAGAGAGGGAGAAAAGCTTCCCGTTGATGAAAGTGGAAAAAGACAGTAGGGAGGCCATGGATTTTCTGTCCACCATGTTCATTGGTTGAACGTAACACTGTTTGGTTGTGATGATCAGACAGGATCTGATCACCGGGTCTGTTCGGTTTTGCATCGAGCAACTCAAATGACGGCCAAAGAGACTGGTATCCATTTTTTAAAAAATCACAACTGCATGAACCACTGCTGATGCAAACAGATTGGCAGCCAATAATGTCACTAAGGGCTACTTAGATAAACACCAAAAAGTAGCAATACTTGAAAAAAGAAAACAGCACTTTATTTATGACTGATTAACAGGATTTATAAAGGATGTAACTGTTTATTTAAACTATTGCCTGCCCAGTGGGGTACTGGTGTAGCATAGAGGGGAGAGAGTAGGATTTAGCTGAGCTGTGTGAGGAATGCACATGTGCCAAAAGATGATTGTGTTGCACCGCACAGCGAGGGAGGAATACAGTGAAGCAAGAAGATCTGGTTTTCATACCCCGCTTTTCTCTACCAGAAGGAGTTTCAAAGTGGCTTACAATCGCCTTCCTTTCCTCTCCCCACAACAGACACCTTGTGACGTAGGTGAGGCTGAGAGAGTTTGGAGAGAACTGTGACTGGCCCAAGGTCGCCCAGCAGGCTTCGTGTGTAGGAGTGGGGACTACAAACCCTGTTCAGCAGATTAGCCTCCGCCGCTCACGAGGAGGGGTGGGGGATCGAACCCGGTTCTCCAGATTAGAGTTCCCAGCGCCTAACCACCGCTCTTAACCACTACACCACGCTGGTTTATTATTTTGAACAAGGACCCTACAAACAGAAGGAAAGCCCCGCTGGATCAGAACAATGTGCCATCTTGGCTAGAATCCCACTCTGCACAAAGAGCAGTCTTAAGAGTGACTCCCTGCTTCTTCCTTCCCAACTATTCTTTCCTCACGGATTTTATTAAATTACTTAGTGAGTTATAGAAATTAGTATTTTTTTTTTAATATTTTTATATTTTATAGTAACAAATAAGTTTGAAACTGTCAAAGCACTTCTTCGGAAGTCAAGTGAAGGGTCACAAAAGGTGGTGGTGGGTGGGAAAAGGGGTATCTTAATAGATATAATAATGATACTTTTAATTGTATTAGTCAATATGTATGGATACTCCTGGTATTTCTTATTGTTACGTTGATTATTATTATTATTATTATTATTATTTGTTATAACAATTGTTATTTTTTTTCTTCTTTTTTATGTTATAAAATTTAATAAAAAATTATTTTTTAAAAAAAGAGTGACTCCTTGCTTCTTCCTTCCCAACTATTCTTTCCTCACGTGGCTTTTTGGGAGGTGCTGAGGCTCCAACAGCCGGCTGGCATGCAACAGGCAGACTGCCTCTAAATGTCACCCAAATACCAAGGGAGGAGGCCATAAGGGCAAATGCTCTTAAATGGAACCACCAACCGGCTCCGCAGCCGGGGACGGCTGACGCGGTTAAATCGATAGGCACCCCCCGCGTTATTCGCAACATGACGGATAACGTAGCTGGGCTGACTTGATTTACCTTAATTTCCAAATCAATTGGCGACGCGCTTATGAAAAACTGCAAAATCAATTTTTGATCAAAATTAATTGAAACACAGCAAGAGAAGGCGGCCGCAATTTCCCAGCCCCCAGATCTCTGACGGCCTGTGTTATTGGAAGATGTCTGTGGCCAGATATACTTCTGCAGTAACAGGGACAAAATGAACGGCATGTGACTTTCTTCCACTGAGCCAACAGCTTGCCTACCGCTGCCCAGGGGTAGAGGCGAGATTCGAACCAGCGACTTCCTGCTTCATTGCTTGTCCTCAGCCACTGCGTTGCATCGCTTATACCGCAGGCCATTCACGCTGTCCAATAATTCAGAAGCCCCTTATTTTCATACAGTGATGCACGGTCTCTGTGAAAAATGTAGACATCGGATCGTTCTTCTCATGTTACCCTTCTGTCTCAGAGAGTTAATGGAGTACAGCTGTAAAGCAGAAGTTCAGGTTCTGAGGCACAGCTGGATGGCATCGCAGATGAGCTGCAGATGCCAGGAGTAAAAGCTGAGGAGAGAGCTTTCGCCCCTCTTCCATCTTTCTTGGGATGGCAGATAGTGCCGCTCCTGCCGGAAGCAAGACACTGGAACTGCCTTGCTGCTAAGTAGTAAGCTTGCCAGGCCCGCAGCTCCACCGGCGGGAGCTTTGTGGGGCCGTGGCCTTAGCATGCGATGTGCGAGCGCGCGCCTGGCAAGGGGTGCCCACGCACGATGCGCCTACGGCTTAACCTGGAAGTGACGGGGACACTCTAGCGATCCTGGGGGTGCTAGAGCGTCCGCATCACTTTCGGGTTTACCCAAATGTGACGCGTCCGCGCACGCGTGCCTGCAGTGCCCGCCGGCCCTCAGCTGGCCGGCGGGCAGCCCGGTGGTTTACCCGCCGCCACCGGGAAATTAGCAACCCTACTAAGTAGCCATTGCATCCATAGCAAATTTGCCTTTGTTTTAGAGTTCAGTGTTATATCCCTCTTCCCCCACCACCGCCCGGCCTCTTCTCTACCTGACGTTAGGCTCCAGAGAGCCAGTGTGGTCTAGCGGTTAAGAGCGACGGACTCTAATCTGGAGAACTGGGTTTGATTCCCCGCTCCTCCACATGAGCGGCGGATGCTAATCTGGTGAACAAGGTTCAAGCAAGCAAGCAAGCTAGCAAGCAATCATTATTAAAAATACTCAGACCAGCACAGCTCTTCACAATTTACCATTAAAACCTTTAGTATTAAGCTCCACCCACAAGGTTATACAAATAGTAAGAAAAGTTGTTTGCACTCTTTGCAAACTATATATAATACCCTTTAAAATTATTGACCTACCGATGTTCTCAGCAGCGTCTGACGGATTCTACAGGCCGCTGCACAAAACTTCGCCGTTCCTTCTGCAACCTGTGGGTTTTCGTCTATAAGCAGCATTTTAGGGTACTCCTGACCTTGATGGCTGGAACGCCGACTAAGACGGGGGAGATAAACGTAGAACAAACCTCTTGATATAGTGGACAGGGTTGGTTTCTCCACTCTTACACATGAAGCCAATTGGGTGACCTTGGGCTCTCTTAGAGCTCTCTTAGAGCTCTCTCAGCCCCACGTACCTCACGAGGTGTCTGTTGTGGGGAGAGGAAGGGGAGGAGATTGTAAGCATATAAAAAACGACTCTTCTTCTTCTTCTCCCAACTACTGGTGACCATTGTCATTATGCCAATAAAGGTATGTATATGTGTATGTCTGTCCATAGTACCATCTAGACTTCACCATTGCCATGATGGGATCTTGCCAACTGCCATAGAATAGGTGGATCTATTGGGAAAGATGACTAGAAGTCATTCTATTCATCTCCATCCTAATTTATGATGTCTCTATATAACACAATGCCCCGTGGTGTAGAGTGGTAAACTGCAGTATTGCAGTCCAAGCTCTGCTCATGACCTGAGCTCGATCCCAATGGAAGTTGGTTTCAGGTAACCGGTTGACTCAGCCTTCCATCCTTCCGAGGTCAGTAAAATGAGTCCCCAGCTTGCTGGGGGTAAAGGGAAGATGACTGGGGAAGGCACTGGCAAACCACCCCATAAACAAAGTTTGCCTAGGAAACGTCGGGATGTGACGTCACCCCATGGGTCAAGATTGACCCGGTCCTTGCACAGGGGACCTTTACCTGCCTGATCTCACAGCAGTGCTAATGGGGGAGCCGTCATTTTGTTTTTCAGATTTATCCAGGACTCTGTTGAGAAGCCAACGGGATGGAAACTAGGCAATAGGAGTGTACACGGGGCGTGCATCTTAGCAAAACATCTGAGAGCTTCCTGCTTCTGCTTTCAGGTAGCTCGGCCCAAGCTATGAGGATTAGAATCTTGCTTTTCTTTCTTTAATTAGGAGAAAGCTGAATGCACTAATTGAGACCACTGAGGGAGACCGCTGGCCTATTAAAGGTCGGTGTAGCCTACACTGACGGGCAGAAGTTCTCCAGGGTCTCAGATGGACAGCTTTCACATCACCAAATACCTGATCCTTTTAACGGAGGTCAGGGATTGAACCTGGGACCTTCTGCGTGCAAAGCAGACATACTACCGCTGAGCCACAGCCCCATGCTCTGGGAGCCGAAATCTCCCAGATGCATAGCATAGAGCCTGTTTACTTGGAAATAAGCCTCTGTGTCTTTTCACCCTTTTCATTTTTGGAGAATGGCTGACATTCGATGCAAGACGAAGTTGAACACATGAACACACATGAAGCTGCCTTATACTGAGGCCAGACCATCAAAGTCAGTATTGTTTGCTCAGACCGGCAGCGGCTCTCCAGGGTCTCAGGCAGAGGTCTTTCACATCACCTCCTTGCCCAGTTCCTTTAACTAGAGGTGCCGGGGATTGAACCTGGGGCCTTCTGCATGCCAAGCAGATGCTCTACCTCTGAGCCACAGCCCCTCTCCATGACTCTCCAGCGTCTCAGGCAGGGGTCTTTCACATCACCTCCTTGCCTAGTCCCTTTAACTGGAGATGCCGGGGATTGAACATGGGACCTTCTGCATGCCAAGCAGATGCTCTACCTCTGAGCCACAGCCCCTCCCTTTCTCTTCCTACAGTTGTCTTCCTACAGCTACTGGTGGCGAATGGGAAACTTCTGCACTTTTCATTTGTATTATCGCCCGATATTACAATATGTAGCACCAGCAAGCTTTCGTTCTGATCTTCATTGGGATAATTAATCAACTATCAATATCAAAATTAATTACAGCGTGCCGTGGTATTAAGCCTTTTGGTGAAGCAGGCTCTAAACATACGAGAGACAATAAGAGCCAGCTGTGTTAAGGGTAATTATTTTAGGGAGCCATCCACTACCTAATCATGAAAGAGCCTAATTTTGATCCTTTTAATTAGCTTGCTTAACATTCACGGTGGAAACATGTGAATACATTTGCTCGCGTCCCCTTGGACCTCCTTAAAATGGAAATGGAAATGGCTCTGAAAAGGTTATTCCGGTGAGGGCAATATTCTTTGGAAAAATAAAGTAATAAATAATTCTTCAGTCAAGAAGTCGGGGCAGGCTTTCTTGAAAGCGATCGAGGCACAGAGAGGACCCCTAGCATGAACTAATGACAGGCACTGTTCGGCCCAGCTGGAAACGGGGATAGGGAGGATGCAGGAGGCGAGGCCCAAAACCTAGCCTGTTAAGGGTCCATCCTTCATGGAAACAGATGCGCCAAGCCACCGAGAAGCAGAGAGAAAGCATTTGCGAGCTCAGGGGCATGGCTCGCATTGATTCGACCGGCGGCATTCGAATGAAGACGGACAGAGGGGGATGAAGGAAGTTGGGATGCTCGCCCATTTGCTGTGGGAAGTCACAGCTCCAAATTGTCCATCTTTACACGCCGGCTGTCAGCCAGTGGTCCGCACAGCACAAAGGGAGTCTCACGGGTGTCTCACATGAACACACATGAAGGTGCCTTCTACTGAATCAGACCCTGGGTCCATCAAAGTCAGTATTGTCCACTCAGACCGGCAGAGGCTTCTCCAGGGTCTCAGGAAGGGGTCTTTCACATCACCTACCTGCCAAGTCCCTTTAACTGGAGATGCTGGGGATTGAACCTGGGGCCTTCTGCATGCCAAGCAGATGCTCTACCACTGAGCCACGGCCCCTCTCCATGGCTCTCCAGGGTCTCAGGCAGAGGTCTTTCACATCACCTACCTGCCAAGTCCCTTTAACTGGAGATGCTGGGGATTGAACCTGGGACCTTCTGCATGCCAAGCAGATGCTCCACCACTGAGCCAGGGCCCCTCTCCATGGCTCCCCAGGGTCTCAGGCAGAGGTCTTTCACATCACCTACCTGCCAAGTCCCTTTAACTGGAGATGCTGGGGATTGAACCTGGGACCTTCTGCATGACAAGCAGATGCTCTACCACTGAGCCACGGCCCCTACTTTCTTTTTGCTGCAGGAGACTCCTTCTTATGCAGACAAATTGTCCCTTGAAGTGTGTTTTACAGGCAACTGTTATGCTGACAGGCCGGTATCATCCCTAGACCAAAACGCACCCCAGGTGAGCACAACCTTCAGCGTCCTTCCATTTGCATTTAATTTTACTTGTTATTGCCCTCGTAGCCAATTTCATGGTTCTGATGCATAATTTGCACGCACGATTTATGAACGTCCTATAAGATGACGGGATTCGCTAAGTATCGAAAGGAGCCCTGCGTGATAGCGTGGCTTACTAATCTTAATGGCCCTTGAATATCTGACGTCATTGCAACTGTCGATCTTGTAAAACTTCCCTCAACTCCATTGCTCCCTCACACAAACTTGTAACACCAGGCTGGCCACACAAACAATTATTGTCTGATTTACAACGGACAAAGAACATTTTGAACTATTTGTTTCAGCTTCTCCATGGATGTTGAATAGATAGTCTGTGTAGGGTTGGCAGGTCCCCCCTGGCCACCGGTGGGGGATGGGGGGGTAGGGTTCCCAGATCCAGGTTGGGAAACCCCTGAAGATTTGAGGATGGAGTCTGGAGAGGGGTTGTAGCTCAGTTGTAGAGCATCTGCTTGGCATGCTGAAGGTCCCAGGTTCAATCCCTGGCATCTCCAGTTAAAGGGACTGGGCAGGTAGGTGATGTGAAAAACCTCAGCCTGAGACTCTGGAGAGCCGCTGCCAGTTTGAGTAGACAATACTGACTTTGATGGACCAAGCGTCTGATTCAGTAGAAGGCAGCTTCGTGTGTTCATGGACGGGGACCTCAGTGGGGTACAATGCCACAGAGTCCACCCCTCCCAAAGCATCCATTTTCTCCAGGGGAACTGATCTCTGTAGAGCTGTAATTCTGGGGGATCCCCAGGTCCCACCCGGAGGCTGGCAACCCAAAGTTTGTGACAGGTGGCCCCTGTGGGCACCTGCCCCCAAATCCAGCCCTGCTAGAGGCCCACCTATTCTCTTCTGGATCAGAGGAGCATGCCTATTATATTATGTGCTGTGGAACACAGGCAGGATGGTGCTGCTGCAGTAGTCTTGCTTGTGGGCTTCCTAGAGGCACCTGGTTGGCCACTGTGGGAACAGACTGCTGGACTTGATGGGCCTTCGTCTGATCCAGCAGGGCGTTCCTTATGTTCTTATGGAGGACAGGGGCTATCCATGGCTATTAGTCAAGATGAATACTAGTCATGATGCATACCTATTCTCTCCAGGATCAGAGGAGCATGCCTATTACATTAGGTGCTGTGGAACACAGGCAGGATGGTGCTGCTGCAGTCGTCTTGCTTGTGGGCTTCCTAGAGGCACCTGTTCGGCCACTGTGTGAACAGACTGCTGGACCTGATGGGCCTTGGTCTGATCCAGCAGGGCCTTTCTTATGAGAACAACCCCCTCCTGGTGATAATGGCCATCTCTGCACTATTCCATTCAGGGAGCTCATCTGAGGGAGCGGGCTTTGGCACAGGGAGCCTTCAGCTTCCACAAGTGTTGATCTAGAAGGTGCCAGGGGACTCGTATTTCTTCTCGCTGCAGGAGACTTGACACAGCTTCCTCCTTCAAACAGCCAACAGGCAGCAGGTGGCCTTTGGGTGGTAAATTGCACAAGGTTTATTCTGGATGTTACTCCTAAGAGAGGGGGAACATTAGGACCTTCTAGGATAATTAGATTGGCAAAGATTAACGCCAGGACACAACATGTCACGGGGAAGGTTGAACAGAACTGCTGCAGAACAAAATAACTAAAAGAAACACCCCCTCCTCCAAGATGTGCTTATCAGACTGTTGAATACTGTTTCTGTCCCTGAAACCACAGATGTGATCCAGAGAGAATGGAGTGTCCAGCGTGGCGTAGTGGTTAAGAGCGGTGGTTTGGAGGCGGTGGAGTCTGATCTGGAGAACCGGGTTTGATTCCCCCACTCCTCCACATGAGCGGCGGAGGCTAATCTAGTGAACTGGGTTTGTTTCCCCACTCCTCCACATGAAGCCAGCTGGGTGACCCTGGGCTAGTCACACTCTCTCAGCCCCACCTACCTCACAGGGTGTCTGTTGTGGGGAAGGGTAGGTGATTGTAAGCTGGTTTGAGTCTCCCTTAAGTGGTAGAGAAAGTCAACACAAAATAACCAACTCTTCTTCCTTCTTCCTCTTCTTCTTCTTCTTCTTCTGTATTGAAACAAATGTGGCACAAATACAGAGTCCAGTAGGACTTAAACACACTCCTGTTTTTGAAATCTGTGATCGCCCTTGGGTTTCCTTTGCCACCGTCTGACTTCAGCAGCTGCTGAGCAGCTTTGCGGCTGAACAGCCGCTGCGGTGGCAGAACTTCATATACTTCTGTCGCGCAACTGCTTTTACATCTGCACAGAAAACGGAGCTGGTAATGGATCCCCAGCTCATGGGGATCAGGTAATTAAATGGGAACAGGTAATTAAATGATGCTGAGGAAGGGGGAAAACCATGACTTCCATAAGGCTGTGTAAAAACACATATGCATGAAATAATGTCGATAAGCCAGTATGGTATAGTGGTTAAGAGCGGCAGACTCTAATCTGGAGAACTGGGTTTGATTCCCCACTCCTCCACATGAGCGGTGGACTCTAATCTGGAGAACCAGGTTCGATCCCCCGCTCCTCCACACAAAACCTGCTGGGTGACCTTGGGCCAGTCACAGTTCTCTGATAACTCCCTCAGCCCATGTGGAGGCAGCCGATGGTAAGCCACCTCTGAATGTCTCTTGCACTGAAAACCCTACGAAGTCGCCACAAGTCAGCTGTGACTTGAAGGCACACACAGACACACACTTATTAAAAATACTTGTACACTGTCTTTCCTCTTGGGTCAAGGTGGCAGGACTCAGATCAACATGAAATGTTTAAACTTCTATTTTTTCAAGGAGTTGTTTATAAATAAGTTAAAAAAAAAGGCTGCGGGGAGGGGCCCATAGCTCAGTGGGACAGCTGGGGAGAGCTCAGTGGGAGGGCGTCTGCTTTGCACCCACAAAGTCCCAGGTTCAATCCCAGGCATCTCCAGTTTTGAAAAGATCAGGTAAGAGGAGACGTGAAAGACTTCTGCTGGAGACCTGGATAGCTAGACCTGGATAGCCTGAAGAGGACAAGACTGAGAGGGGATATGATAACCATCTTCAAGTACTTGAAGGGCGGTCATATAGAGGATGGTGCCGAGTTGTTTTCTGTTGCTCCAGAAGGTCAGACCAGAACCAACGGGTTGAAATTAAATCAAAAGAGTTTCCGTCTAGACATTGGGAAGAATTTTCTAACAGTAAGAGCGGTTTCTCAGTGGAACAGACTTCCACGGGAGGTGGTGAGCTCTCTCCTTCCCTGGAGGTTTTTAAGAAGAGGCTAGATGGCCATCTGTCAGCAAGGCTGATTCTATGACCTTAGGCAGATCATCTTGGACATCTTCTGGGCATGGAGTAGGGGTCACTGGGGGTGTTGGGGGGGAGTTTGGAATTTCCTGCACTGTGCAGGGGGTTGGACTAGATGACCCTGGTGGTCCCTTCCAACTCTATGATTCTTCTATGATTCTATGAGATGCTGCCAGCCAGAGCAGACAACACTGACCTTGGTAGACCAAGGGTCCGGCTCAGCAGGAGGCAACTTCATGTGCTCATGCGTCCAAATCTCAACTGCACAGTCTTTACCCTGTCTTGAGGTTTCCTTCCATCACATTGCCCCCACCAAACCCTAACAGCGCCGAGTCTGTTTTCCCTATTTGGACGGTCCAGATTAAAAACAAAGCGAAGCTCGCCTTTCACCGTTAAGAGTTCCTGTCCAGCCGCGCGGAAGAGTCTAAAAGTGCTCCGGAAGCTCGGCTTGCGCCTGCAGAACGACTTAGGCCGCCGCTGCGGGCGAAACGGTGTCGAGGGGCCTTCGCTGACGCACTCCCCCCCTCCACTGTCCCTACCACCCCCTCCTCCCCGAGCGGTGAGCCAACAATACGTCTCTTCGGTGCAGCCGATCCATATAATGGATCCCAAGTCCACGAACACCACGAGGCGTCTAGGCAGCAGAGAGCCGGCGTCTTCTTGACGACGGGAAGCGATATTACCTTTGGTGTGTGCGTGCGCGGGGTAGTTACTCATTTGGGCAAACTAACAACTTTTTCCCCTTTCCCCCCCAAAAAAACAGCAACAAAAGATAGCAAGAGGAGGTCAGCCTTTCAAAAAAGGAACAATGAAGGCAGTGCATTAGTGCGGGGACATGTAATATCTTTCTAAGATCTGGAGGGAATTCTCTGCCCTGCTGAGATTGATATACAGCACAGAAAACAGCTGGTACTTCTTTTATCTCTTTGCGCCCATTTCCATTAGACGCGGGGCATGTTTTGTTGGAAGGAGGAGTACGGAAGGAGTCCTCCTAGACTCTGAGCCGGGGATGTATTTTTTTTTTCTCCCCCCAAATGGATTTTGCACATGTCTTTGCTCAGAGTGATAAAAAAATGTCTTCCTCGGCTTTATTTCTATTCCCGATACACCAGCAAAAAGATGTAGGTTTCAAAAGCGGCCAGGGGAGCATTTGAAAGGGCTTCCTCACAACAGGATGCCATGCCAGGGTCATTACAGCATGGTGTCGTGGTTAAGAGCGGTGGTTTGGAGCGGTGGACTCTGATCTGGAGAACCGGGTTTGATTCCCCGCTCCTCCCCGTGAGCGGCGGAGGCTAATCTGGGGAACCGGGTTGGTTTCCCCACTCCTACACACGAAGCCAGCTGGATGACCTTGGGCTAGTCACAGCTCTCTCTGAACGCTCTCAGCCCCACCTACCTCACAGGTTGTCTGTGTGGGTTGGAGAAGGGAAGGAGATTGTAAGCCAGTTTGGCTCTCCTTAAAAGGTAGAGATATGTCACTGGCAACCAAGATCAAGTTAATTCATGCCATCGTATTCCCTATTACTATGTATGGGTGGGAAAGCTGGACAATGAAGAAAGCTGATAGGAAGTAGATTCCTTTGAAATATGGTGTTGGAGGAAAGAGTTACGGATACCGTGGACTGCCAAAAAAACAAATCAGTGGGTTATAGATCAAATCAAGCCTGAACTGACCCTAGAAGCTAAAATGACTAAACTGAGGCTGTCGTACTTTGGACATATTATATGAGAAGACAAGAGTCACTGGGAAAGACAATTATACTAGGAAAAGTTGAAGGCAGCAGGAAAAGAGGAAGACCCAACAAGAGATGGATTGACTCTATAAAGGAAGCCACAGCCCTTGATTTGCAGGACCTGAGCAAGGCTGTTAAAGATAGGATGCTTTGGAGGACATGGATTCATAGGGTCACCATGAGTCGGAAGCGACTTGAGGACACTTAACACACACACAAAAGGTAGGGAAAGTTGGCATATAAAACTAAACTGTTCTTCTTCTTCCCCATGCCGTAGTGTGGACAGCAGAGTTGGGGCTCAAAGCATGGAAATGGATGGGGTACTCACATCGTGTCCCCCCCCCCATCTTTATTTTCTGACCCACTCTATATAGCCTGGTTTCCCTACACAGGCAGTACATGGGCATCACATGCACACCCATGCAAAGAAAAATATTTGTCATTATTAATTGAAAATATGATCAGATGGCAGCGGAATTAATAAAAACAAAAGGCTTTTCTCCATACCTTTCTGGCAACTGGTCAGAAAGGGAAAAAAAAAAAAAACACCCTCAGCCAGCTGATTTTATTTTATGTTGTGTGCGTGTGTGTGGTTGTTTGGCAACCCTAGTTATAAATTTTTACAAAGGCAAGATTTCTCGTTGGGATTTGTGGTCAATAATGGACCAAGGCAAGGCTCTTGCTGCCGGTTTATTGACTATTAGAGCTGTCTTTCCTGGCCCCAAACCTTCCTCCCCTCTTCCAACTCGCTATTAAAAGGGTAAAATTAGCTCCCTGCAGGCACATTTGGTTCCCTTTGTTCTTCCATTGACTCCTGAAGATTCTGGTACTGTTTTAAACTCTTGAATCTTTTCTTCTTTATATATATCTATATCTATATCTATATCTATAGATATAGATAGATAGATAGATATAGATATATAGATATAGATATAAATATATAGATATAGATATATAGATATACACACACACACACACATACACACACACACACACACATATATATATATATATAATACAACAAAAACATCAAAGAGGCTTCTCACATACACATCTGAAGACACCGAAGAGAAGCAACTGATCTAAGATGAAAAGAAAGAGCAATTGAAGAAACGATAAATCAGCTCTCACGGAAGAGAGGCACGGAGACGGCGTCAGGGTTCCCTTGTCACTGGCAAGGGGACTTTGTGAACAAGCACGGGCTCACAGTAACACCGCAACGTAGATGAGGCACCTTTTAAAGTCAATAGTTTTTATTAATTTTTTTTTAAAGAGAGAAATCAAAACAGTTTTGCTCAAAACAGCTGCACTCTATTTGCAAGTCAGAAAGATGACAGGAAGTATCCCATTTGGAAATCACTCGGGATTCTAATACTTGCAGGCCATTCTCTGTATTTAGTACTGGTGTGATCAGTCCAGAGGTTCCCAAACCTTTCGGGCCACCGCCCCCTTGGTTCCACAAACTCAATCCCAGCGCCCCCTACCCTACCCTATAAAAAGCATTATTCAAAATAGGGGTTTGCATGACTCACTAAAGAAGATAATAGCAATAAAATTTCAGAACAGTTGTTATTAATTAATTAATGAAATTAATTAATAATAAAATAATTAAATTAATAAATAATTAAATTAATAATTTGAATTATCCTGCCTTTCCTTGTGCTTCAAGGCAGCCTGCACTAACGGTTAAAAACATTTTCAGCCCAAACTAAACCAAAATAGCAAACCCCAGATCTCTCCCCCTCCCATGTATCGTGGCCCTGATCAGAATGAGGGTCCTCGACTTCTCCTACTAGTGGGTGTATTTACGAAATTTAAAAGTGTAAAAGGTTTTAGTTTTCTACAAGCAAAGCTTCAAATACACCCAATACTTAAGAGAGAGAGCTGCAAATACCAGGCTGGAAGAACAGCAGATGTACATCACGGTTACTCTTTGGAAGCATTTTTTTAAAAAACCGAAGCACCCATGCATATTGATAACACCATGGGGGGAAATGCAAAGGAATTAAGGGACCGAAAGCCGCGATGAACTGCATATGCAGAGCGCTCGGTGCAAATTTTAGGAACAGAAATATGGAACCACGGAGGTATGCCGAATGCAGTCGTTCCACTTTGAAAACGAGACCAGGTTAACTCAGAATTTCCAAATTCAGGGGGAGCAGAATTCCAGAAGGCTTTGTACTCCGTACAGCGCCTTCACCTTATAACAACTCTGGATGGCAGGTTATGTCTGCCAACCTACTCCTTTGCTCAAGGCTGTCCAATAAGCATCACAGCCAAGAGAAGATTTAAACCACGGTTGGTAACGCAAACCCAACCAGAGAACAGCCTTTCTTGTACAGACTGGCAGTACAATTGCAGTCACCCCAGTATCTGCTTTCGAAAGTGCCCTCCGGTACGTTCCTGGCCTTTTTAGGGGTGGCATCCGATCTGTGGTGGCCCTCCATCACATCCTTGGCCTTCTTACCCAGAGTGGTGTAGTGGCTTCGAGCGGCGGACTCTGACCTGGAGAGCCGGGTTCGATTCCCCACTCCTCCACATGAGGGGCGGCGGCTAATCTGGGGAACTGGATTTGTTTCCCCACTCCTACACACGAAGCCAGCCGGGTGGCCTTGGGCTAGTCACAGCTCTCTCAGCCCCACTACCTCACAGGGTGTCTGTTGTGGGGAGGGGAAGGGAAGGGGATTGTTTGAGTCTCCCTTAAGCAGTAGAGAAAGTCGGCATATAAAAACCAACTCTTCTTCTTCTCCTTCTTCTTCTCCTCCTCCTCCTTCTCTTCCTCCTCTTCCTCCAATACGGTGGCCCTCCATTTTTTAATGCTCTTTTTAGTGGTGGCATCTAAAGCCTGGGAATGTTCAGTAAAATTCCAGTGAGCTTTTTTCCCTGAGGTCTGTCTGCTTCGGCCTTGGTTTGAAGCTTGGTCAAAACTGGCTGTGGCTGTTCCCTAGATCTATTTCCGTGTTTTTGATGCAATCTTAAATGTTTTTTATCGTCGTGTTGCATGGAGCACATTTTGTAAGCCATGTTGAGCATGAGTATGGTGTAGTTAAAAAAAAAATCGCATTAGCCTTACACTGACTTATGAACAAAGAATGATTGTAAAAACAGCTCTTTATGTGATCCACATCAATTCATGATTAAAAAAAAACCACAGCTAAGGAAGCCTTATTAATTTGGGATACTTGACGATATGGCTTCAGTTATTACAAAGGAATGAAAAAAAGAGAAGGACATTTTAATATATAAACCAGAAATGAACTCAGGCAACAAAAAAAGCCAAAATGAGCCACCTGCAATAACAGAGCTATGTTCATTTTCAGCCTCCCAGCTAGGCAGGTATTAAGTTTAATATGTTAATTCAATGTGGAATCGGTTTCCAGACCTAAAATCACTCTATAGCCCTAGACTGGGTTGCATATTCTTTTGAG
The DNA here is from genome assembly GCF_029931775.1 of Euleptes europaea. Classification (NCBI taxonomy): domain Eukaryota; kingdom Metazoa; phylum Chordata; class Lepidosauria; order Squamata; family Sphaerodactylidae; genus Euleptes; species Euleptes europaea. Next base: position 9,804,802 of record NC_079331.1, on the reverse strand, counting down.
AACTGTTGTCATTTGCAAGAGGGTAACATGCACGTACGCACACACAAAAATCTGTAAATTATACAATCCCCCCTATTACTCCCTCCCTTTGCAATAGACTTTATGGCAAGGCTGGGCAAGCGATTTATATGCGTTCCGTTGCTTCCTCTCTGATAAATCAATCTGAAGGGTGATTTGCATTCAAACTATCTAGGATTTAATAACGTACTGATGGACAAAACAGAGATTGGGGTGCGGGCGCGGCCATTTTGCGGAAATAGGTGCACGCAGTAACGCGCCGCTGTGTAGGGTCTGTGCATATTAGAGCTTAATTGTAAGGCAAATGCAGTCCATTATGTGTCACATCCTAGATTTGTGTGGCCAAGCCGTGAAAATCATGTATCAGTGCCAGTCTCCTCTTCATCTAACTCTGCCTAAAAAATTTAAGTTCAATGCAGCACCTTCAAACGAATTGCGTTCTCCGCGCTCTGGTTTTCGGTCACAGAAGTTTTAAATACGAGTCGAAGAACAGGAGGGGTATTTCCATTCAAGCGGCTCCTTGGAATGCTGCATTGAGGAGCATGATCTTGGGCTAGTCGCAGCCCTCTTAAGAGCTCTCTCAGCCCCACCTACCTCACAGGGTGTCTGTTGTGGGGCGGGGAAGGGAAGGTGATTGTAAGCCGGTTTGATTCTCCCTTAAGTGGTAGAGAAAGTCGGCATATAAAAACCAACTCCAACTCCTCCTCTTCTTCATCTTTGTCTTCTTCTTCATCTTTGTCTTCTTCTTCTTCTTCCAGCTTTCTCCCTGAATGAGCTGGTCCTGTCTTATCTCACCTGTTTCTTTAAACTGGATTTTTGTAAACTTCTTTGGGACCCCTTTGGGGGGGAAAGCAGGATGCCTCAAATAAATAAATAGGTAAGTAAATAAATACAAAAAAATTAGACAGGGGATGCATCTTCGCATCCCAGGCGATCCCTTTCCAAAGATTCTTCCTGACTTCTGCCGTTCCGATTCCCCAAACAAGTCACTAGATGGAACCGATAAGGAAGAAAGTGACGTTGGCAGAAAAAATGCGCTCATCTATCCTGCCAAAACTCTAGGATTCTCCTCTGCTAAAGATATATACATGTGGCCACATATAGTATTTGATGTAAACAATGTAGGAATTAGATAAGGAGATAACTTTAGCTGAGTATAATTTTAAAGCATGCTTTTAGATGTTGAAATGGTCTTTCCTGATTCTCAGTAAGAGGCAACAGTCCAAATGCGGATTTACAAGGATGAATTAGCAACAGAAGCAAACAAATTAATCGTTCCAAACAAAGGCTAGGATTATTAACATGAGGAAGAGTAATCATGAATAAGTGGATTTGAGATTAGGATTATAAATTTGTAAACCTGCTGGGAGAGGGATTATTCGCACGGATACACAATTATTGGAGTAAAACAGGGCAGCCCAGAAGTCTCTAGTATGTAGCATCCTTACAAAAGTCTCTCTCTGGATTCAGGGATTCCTAATTATTACCCCATCTTCTTCGAGGGTGTGAGCTCGCATCCTCTATATCAGTGGTTCCCAAACTTTTTGGGCCACCGCCCCGTTGGTTCCACAAACTTAACCCCAGCGCCCCCTACCCTAGCCAACAACACAGTTGAAGGCCCCCCTCTAGCGCCCCCTGCTGCCCCCTTGCCTCTTAATGCCCCCCTAGGTAATCCCACTGCCCCCCCAGGGGGTGGTACTTCCCACTTTGGGAACCACTGCTCTGTATCAGCAAAGATGCCAGAGAGAAGGATTCTAGCCTGGCTTTCCCCCTCACACATTTATGCATTAGCTACACAAGTATACCAAAGGAACTTTCCTTTTCTTGACACACTTGGTTCAGCTAGAATCATAAGAGTTGGAAGGGGCCATAGAGGGCATCTAGTCTAACCCCCTGCTCCATGCAGGAGCAGCCTAAAGCATCCCTGACAAGGGCTTGTCCAGCCGCTGCTCAAAGACCGCCACTGAGTTACTTACACCGGGCATCAAATCTGGGTCACATTACGAAGGCATCCCCCGCCTGTCACTAATATGCTACATTTTATCCCTACAGTGGTACTCCACTTAACAGAATCACAGACTCACCTCCTGATTCTCTCACACCAGAACTTCCCTCCACCTGCTATATTTCACTCTGCAATTCCCAGATGCCTCCCCATTCCTTTCCTCCAAACCAAATACCTCCAAAGCCTCCACCAGAAGGGTCTTTAGCTGTCTGGAAATCATAGAATCATAGAGTTGGAAGGGACCACCAGGGTCATCTAGTCCACCCCCTGCACAGTGCTGATTCAAACACTTTTATGACCTTTGTTTGTGTAGCATTCTCCAAATTAGTTTTACTCTCTGTCCATCTTGAAAATGTCTCAATACAATAAGGCTAGAGGAACCAAGAGACAGAGTGTGTGAGTACGTTTTGATGCCACTCAGAAGAAGAAGAGGAAAAAGAGTTGTTTTTTATATGCTGACTTTGTCTACCTTTTAAGGAGAATCAAACCGGCTTACAATATCCTTCCCTTCCTCTCCCTACAACAGACATCTTGTGAAGAAGGTGAGGCTGAGAGAGCTCTAAGAGAACTGTGACTAGCCCAAGGTCACCCAGCAGGCTTCATGTGGAAGAGTGGGGAACCTGGTTCTCCAGATAAGAGCTCTTAACCACTACACCACACTGGGTCTCTGGAAATCTCCAAATATGCGCAGCTAAGATACATTCATTTCTCTTTCTTTCTTTCTTTCTTTCTTTCTTTCTTTCTTTCTTTCTTTCTTTCTTTCTTTCTTTCTTGCTTGCTTGCTTGCTTGCTTGCTTTCTTTCTCCCTCCCGCCCTCTTTCTTTTTCTCTCTTTCTCTCTTTCTCTCTTTCTTTCTCTCTTTCTCTCTTTCTTTCTCTCTTTCTTTCTCCCTCTCTTTCTTTTTCTTTCTTTCTTTCTTTCTTTCTTTCTTTCTTTCTTTCTTTCTTTCTTTCTTTCTTTCTTTCTCCCTCCCTTTCTCCCTCCCTTTCTCCCTCCCTTTCTCCCTCCCTCCCTCCCTCCCTCCCTCCCTCCCTTTTTCTTTCTTTCTTTCTTTCTTTCTTTCTTTCTTTCTTTCTTTCTTTCTTTCTTTCTTTCTTTCTTTCTTTCTTTCTTTCTTTCTTTCTTTCTTTCTTTCATCTTATGGCTCATAAGGAAAAAGCCCCTTCTACTTCTCCCTCCACGCTTTGAAGTTTTGAAGCACAGTGTTTTATCGACGGTTCGTTTGGAAATATTTTCAAGTTTTCCCAGTCACTTTCTCAGAAGATCCCTGGCTTTTCAATGGAAAGAGACAGATTAAATTTTCTTCGGAACGGGCCTCTCGTTTCAGAACTATCAAAGCAAGCCCGAAATTGTCATTCAAAAAACCCCAACGTTGAAAATCTCTTTGTTTTCAAAGTTAATAAGGATTATTGGCTCAACCGCATTGAACATGTGCCAGGTTTAAGAAACAGAAGCACGCAGAGCAGCCCGGTCTTCAGTGCCTATCTATAAGCCTACTTCTGTCTACGTTAGATCCAAACGCCTAGTGATACCAGACACCTAAAATGGCTTAAGACATAAATTCCCTTAAGTAAGCCCGAGACAGACCTGAAGTCGTTTAAATGTCTAATTCTCAGTGTTCTTATGCCTGGTAGCGATGCTTACCATCTGCCCAAGTCAGCCTGTCGAGGTAATTGCGACTCTATAAATAGGGGAACATATGCTGCGCATATTTGGGCCTTAACTACAACAGGCTTTGTGTAAAATAGCTGGAAATAACACGAGGATACAAGTTACGGAGACTTCTGGAGCCCCGGGAGGTTGTTCTTTTCTCCGCTAAACTCTCCTGCTTAGACCGAGCCACGCACAACGGCTCGGCCAACAGCCTCCGTGTCGACAGGTTGCTCTTTCAGTCGGCCGACCAAGAAAGACGAGGGTTGTTTTTCTTCTCCCTTGCATCCTCGCATGCACTTTGCGAGGTGGGCAAGATTCTAAACCGGGGTTTAAAAACTGGTGCGATAAAAGAAACAAACCCCTTCAATGAAGCTCAAGCTTTCAAAGTGCTAAAACAAAGGATTTTAGATATTGAAAGCCAATCTGTATATCCCGATGCCGTAAGGACATGCTCACCATTATCTTTTGGCATTTACCCGGTTCGAGATAAGCTACCAGACTATTTCTCAAACCTGACCTCACCAATGTTAAGACGTCTGTTTATGCTGGCTCGCTTAAGACAGCTCTGACTAGAGGCAGATATACTAAAACCCCTTACGGAGAGAGACTCTGTGTTTGCACAAAGAGACAACCTGAATCGGTAGCCCATGTCCTATTCCATTGCGATTTTCATGTGCTCCCGCGAGAAAAGTTCTTGCTACCATTACTCAAGGATAGTCTAGCCCAGGGGTGGGGAACATCAGGCCCAGGGGCAGTTTAAGGCCCACGAAGTCATTTGGTCTGGCCGTTTGTGGGCCTTGGCAGATCTCTAGCTCAGAAGGATCTAAGGCTGGTGATCTGCCCCCTCCCGTGGACAGGAATTGCCTATATTCAAGGCTATTTCCCCCCCTTGCAGAAGAGTCGTTAGCTATGGAGCTGCTAGGACCGCCCAAGAAACGGTGTTAACCCTTTCTCACCCAAGCCATGGAGAAACGTATTCCCTCTGTACTACAAGAGGGCAGGGGGTGGAAGTGGTGACAATGGAAGGGTTAAAGGGGGCAGGGCCAGAATGCGCACGGGGGGGGGGGAGTTCTTCGCCAGTGTGTCCTCATTGCATCCCTGCAGGCGGCGGTAGCAGGAGCAAGCTGTAGAATCCGGCCCCGACCGTGCGGAGCAGGAGCAACTCCGGCGTGCGGCTGGACAGCTATGCCCGGCTGGCGCAACAGACCATCCTGTGCCACCAGGTGGGCGAGTGTGCCACTGGTTGGATTAGGGTTGCCAAGTGCCCGGTGGTGGTGGATAAAATCCCACCGATTTAAGAATCACAGATTTTAATTATTTTATTGATATTCTATCATTTAAATACTGTATTTTAGTGACTGGCGGATGTATTTAAAAGATCTATGCCAATAAAGGTTTTGAATACTGAATATTGAGGAAACAAATATTCAGCCAGTATTTAAAAGATCTATGCCAATAAAGGTTTTGAATACTGAATATTGAGGAAACCATAATTTATCAAAACGTGGAATATAACAACAAATTGAAGTTCCTCAAAGCGTTATTGGTTTGCAGGTTCTGAGCGTGAGGCGGGAAAGGGAACGAGTACATTGTTCTTGTACAAATGGGATTTTTCTTTGTGACCTGTAACGCAATAAATGGGCATCGCCATCCAATAGTGAAGTCTATACCAACACGACATTTTTACAGCAGCTGGTATGAATTGCTGATAAACCCTCTCAAAACCACCTGGTTCCCTTAGGATGAAATTCCAAAGCAAACTTTAAGGGGCTCGCTATGGGCAACCTACGATATTCCATGATAGCGATGGAAAAGGAAATGCGTTTCCAAGAAAGGAAATGCAGAGAAATTGGACTGGAATCAAAGCAAGAAACACTTCCTGACCCTCAAGCTGGAGTTATAACATGTGCTGGAATTAAATGTTTTTGTGGTAGTGGGGAGGATGGGAACACTGATGATTAACATTAAGGACATATGGAAGATAAATCACACCATCACAACTTTACATTGGCCGTGGTAGCTTTCCTAGGGCTGTCCCCCATCATTTATGTCTCAGGACAGCTGCCGTTGTTTTGGGGAGCTTCCAGTATTGGATGGGATCAAAAACATTTTAGGGACCTCTAATTTAACCTCAGGCACCAACTGGTTCAGATCGGCGAGTACTTTCTCACGAGAACCAAACGGCGAGGAGGAAAACTTGCATGCTCATCCTCCAGCTCTCAGAGTTCTAGTTGCTTTTGTCAGGGTAATCCTAAACAGATTTATACCCTTTTAAGTCCATCTTTGTCAATTGATTTAGGGAGGTGTAACTGGTTAGGATGGCACATCAAAGCCTGCTGGGTCAAATCAGGGAGAAGCTTTTCTCCCTCTCTCATAATACCAGAACAGGGGTCATCTTCTGAAACTGGAGGGTGAGAGATTCAAAACTGATAAAAGGAAGTATTTCTTCACACAACGCATAGCGAAATTGTGGAACTCCCTGCCCCAGGATGTGGTGACGGCTGCCAACTTGGAAGGCTTGAAGAGGGGAGTGGACATGTTCATGGAGGAGAGGGGTATTCATGGATACTAGTCAAAATGGATACTCATGATGCAAACCTATTCTCTCCAGGATCAGAGGAGCATGCCTATTCTATGAGGTGCTGTGGAACGCAGGCAGGATGATGCTGCTGCAGTTGTCTTGCTTGGGGGATTCCTGGAGGCACCTGGTTGGCCACTGTGTGAACAGACGGCTGGACTTGATGGGCCTTGGTCTGATCCAGCATGGCCTTTCTTATGTTCTAGGCATGCCACATATAGATACAGTGTAGGGGTGTCACCCAATTTTACAAATACATGGTTTCAGTTTGAAAAACTTAGGTTGTGAAAGCTTAGCTATGCCATTGCTAATGGCTATGCAAAGGAAGGAGCAGGCGAGTGGGTGGGGGGTGGAATTTGTTTGACTTTCTCCTCTTGCATCGGGACCAGGACCGTGAATAGTCATTTTAAAGGTCGGAGGTGGGTGATGCTGAGAGAGTGTGACTTGCCCAAGGTCACCCGGCTGGCTTCGTGTGTAGGAGTGGGGAATCGAACCCGGTTCGCCAGATTAGCCTCCGCCGCTCATGTGGAGGAGCAGGGAATCAAACCCGGTTCTCCAGATCAGAGTCCACCACTCCAAACCACCGCTCTAAACCACTACACCCCGCTGGCTGAATCCCACAATTCCTAAATAGAGAGACTGAAAGAAGGAAGCAGATTCAACCACGAGCGCATTTCATCACCTTCCAGCTCATGGGATGCCATAGCAGCAACAGGTTTTGCAAGGCCAAAAGTTCCATTCTGCTGTAAAGGTAAGGGTCCCCTGTGCAAGCACCGGGTCATTCCCGACCCATGGGGTGACGTCACATCCCGACATTTCCTAGGCAGACTTTGTTTACGGGGTGGTTTGCCAGTGCCTTCCCCAGTCGTCCTCCCATTACCCCCAGCAAGCTGGGTCCTCATTTCACCCACATCGGAAAGACGGAAGGCTGAGTTGCTTTACACAAATGTAATTACAAAGCTGAGAAAGGGACGCCAGCACGGGAGGTTTTGCCCTCGAGAGGCTGAGGTGCGAAGCTGGCATTAACTCAATGGTGCGCTTGCGAACATTAGCATGCAAGTTAGACAGCCAACAGAGGCGGCCAAAGTCAAAAAGAAAATGCCCAGTGGTGCCCTGGTGGTTTATTCCTCTTTCATGACACTTGATCTTTATATTGGTGACCCCCAAGGCAAGGTTCGCTCGAGGCCAAATACACGACGTGTCTATAAAACATATATCGATTACTTTAACAAGCTTGTTAAATTTGAGTAACCTCTTTGAAGACCATCAGCTTATTCTTTCCCCCTGTTTCAAGCTGAAAGGCACCTTTATGCGAAGGTGGGGGGCATCTTGCAGCTACCTCAAACTTTTATTGTACACATTTATGGTTAAACATGGGTCCTGGGTTTTAGAATTCAAAACACAGTATACAAGCACAAGCTTTTTCTTCTTTTTTTGCTTTTTTTGGGTGTTCATGCTGCAGAGAAGCATATACATGGGCTGATGCCTTATTGCACAAGCTATAAACTTGCTTTATTGCCCGTAAAGACATTCAGATGTGAAATGCAGGCTGTATACAAGGCCTAGTGCCTGCAGGATGGTGTAATAGATTTGCGCTGCCAATTGCTACAAGCTCGGTAGATGGAGAAGGTGAGAAACGTCCACGTTTGAACAGCAACTTGAGCCCTGGAACTTGGCAAACTGAGTAGGTGTTGGTGATGCTCAATAGGCTAGTCTTTCCCCAGATCACTGGGCCCACTCGTGAGAGCCAATGTGGTGCAGGGATTAGGAGTGGTGGTTTGGGGCGGTGGACTCTGATCTGGAGAACCGGGTTCGATTCCCACTCCTCCACGTGAGCGGCGGAGGCTAATCTGGTGAACAGGGGTTGGTTTCCCCGCTCCTCCACATGAAGCCATCTGGGTGACCTGGGGCTAGTCACACCTCTCTTTGAGCTCTCTCAACCCCACATACCTCACAGGGCGTCTGTTGTGGGGAGGGGAAGGTAAGCCGGTTTGATTCTCCCTTAAGTGGTAGAGAAAGTCGGCATATGCAAACCAACTCCTCCTCCTCCTCCTCCCTGTTCTCCATTCACATGACTTCCTAACACCACAGCAGTCATAGTTCTTAATCTGGCTTTGATGACTTCCAGGCATACTGACGTCTGGGCCCTCAGCAACATCCTTCCGCTACTTAGGGTTGTGGCTAGGCTGGACAAGGTGGTCCCAGCACCATATGGAGTTTTCCTTGCGTGCGTCAGGAGCGCTGCATATAATTCCCCCCTGCATATGATGCTTCGGAGGGAAGGCGGCACGGTGCAGCCCAATCTCATTAGATCTCGGAAGCTAAGCAGGGTCTGTACTTGGGAGACCTTCAAGGAAGTCTGCAGAGGAAGGAAGGCCATGGCAAACCGCCTCTTCTTAATCACTTGCCTTGAAAGCCCCTTGCTGGGGTTGCCGTGAAGAGGAGGAGGAGGAAGAGGAAGAAGAAGAGGGGGAAGATGAAGAGTTGGTTTTTATATGCCAACTTCTCTACCACTTAAGGGAAATTCAAACCGTCTTACAATCACCTTCCCTTCCCCACAACAGACACCCTGCAAGGTAGGTGGGGCTGAGAGAACATGACTGGCCCAAGGTCACCCAGCTGGCTTCATGTGAAGGAGTGGGGGAAACAAATCCAGTTTCCCAGATTAGCCTCCGCCGCTCTTGTGGAGGAGCGGGGAATCAAACCCGGTTCTCCAGATCAGACTCCACTATTCCAAACCACCGCTCTTAACCACTACACCACGCAGAGGTGTAGTGGAAAGGGGTGGAAAGGGGTGGAAAGGGGTGGAAAGGTAAAAAGTAAAAGTCCCCTGTGCAACCACCGGGTCATTTCTGACCCATGGGGTGATGTCATATCCCGACCTTTACTAGGCAGACTTTGTTTACGGGGTGGTTTGCCAGTGCCTTCCCCAGTCATCTTCCCTTTACCCCCAGCAAGCCGGGTCCTCATTGTACCGACCTCGGAAGGATGGAAGGCTGAGTCGACCTCGAGCCGGCTACCTGAAACCAACTTCCGTCGGGATCGAACTCAGGTCGTGAGCAGAGCTTGGACTGCAGTACTGCAGCTTACCACTCTGCGCCACGGGGCTCTTACAAAGGGGTGGAAGGATCATGCAAAATCAGGCACGTCACGCACAGGTCTGTGTGCAAGGCCACCAAATCCACGCAACACGTCATCCACATGGCTGCCCGGCGAGCAAATGTTTGCCGCCAGTCCTGGTCACTGCATGAGGACCGAGGTTTTTCCTGAAAAGAACGTCAGAAGATCCCTGCTGGGTCCAGCCGGTGGTCCGTGGAGCCCAGCATCTTGTTTCACACAGGGGCCAACCGGTTCTTCTGGAGGTCCAGCAACATGGGGATGGGCCCCTTGATATTTTGCAGGCTTCAGCTGGCCTGACTCCTCCCAGGTCTGCCGGGAAGCGCACACGCATCCCGAAAGCCAGCCAAACTCCCCGCCTTCAGATGCTCTGCTGCTCTGCCAGGGCAGCTAAAAGCCCTCTTTGCCATCTTGACCTGGCGGAGAAGGCGCCAACGCTTCGGTTCTCGCACAGAGCCAGCCGCTGTCTTTCACCACCTTTCATAAAGCTTCAGGCAAGACTACTCGAAAGCTCTCAGGCACTTGGCGGCGGTCTGAAAGCTACAGCTGCCGCTCACCATTGCCAGTGGGTTTTGTTTTACCTTCTCTCAATCTATGAACCGTTACTGTCTGAGAGCCTTAATAGCTGAGGCCGACTCAGCAAGGGCAGCTGGTGGGGAGGTTTTGCTATGGGGACCATTGCGGGGTGGCGGGGTGGCCAGCGTGGTGTGGCGGTTGAGAGCGGTGGACTGTAATCTGGAGAACTGGGTTTGATTCCCCACTCCTCCACATGAGCAATGGACTCTAATCTGGTGAACCGGGTTCAATTCCCTACTCATAGAATCATAGAGTTGGAAGGGACCGCCAGGGTCATCTAGTCCAACCCCCTGCACAATGCAGGAAATTCACAACTACCTCCCCCCCACACACCCCCAGTGACCCCTACTCCATGCCCAGAAGATGGCCAAGTTGTTGGTTTTTATATGCCAACTTTACCACTTAAGGGAGACTCAAACCGGCTTACAATCCCCTTCCCTTCCCCTCCCCACAACAGACACCCTGTGAGGTAGGTGAGGCTGGGAGAATGTGACTAGCCCAAGGTCACCCAGCTGGCTTCGTGTGGAGGAGTGGGGAAACAGATCCGGTCCACCAGATAAGCCTCCGCTGCTTATGTGGAGGAGTGGGGAATCAAACCCAATTCTCCAGATCAGAGTCCATCGCTCCAAACCACTGCTCTTAACCACTATGCCACACTGGCTCTAGTGGTAGTTTGAATTATAGGAAAGGCCATGAGATGGTTAAAAGCCTTCAGCGGTGGCTTGTTGTGAAAGGAAGTTGCATTAACTGCTCTCCAGTCAAATGGCCCATTACTAAATTATAGAAATGGCATACGAAGCTAATATTAAACTTCTGAATGTCGGGTTTCCTATTTGTGATTTTAATGTTTCCTGGAATTTCTTCCAGGGCGTTCACAAACAACTTTTGCAGCTCTTCATTGGCTGCTTGCTGTATTCCAGCAAAGACCTTTTGTCCTAGACATATATATATATATTGTGGCTAATGGATATCATGCACTATATCCAATTTGAAAGGAAAGGCTGAGATTACATTACTAGAATACAAAAAGTCACAGCCACTGAGGCTGGCTCATTGCTGTTGATAGTATCCTCTCTGTTTGCTTTCTAAAAGTAATTTGTAGCTGGGAAGGAAGAAGAAGAAGAAGAAGAAGAAGAGTTGGTTTATATATGCCAACTTTCTCTACCTTTTAAGGAGAATCATACCGGCTTACAATCTCCTTCCCTTCCTCTCCCCACAACAGACACTTTGTGAGGTGGGTGAGGCTGAGAGAGTGTGACTAGCCCAAGGTCACCCAGCTGGCTTCATGTGCAGGAGTGGGAAAACCAACCAGGTTCACCAGATTAGAGTCTGCCGCTCATGTGGAGGAGTGGGGGAATCAAACCCGGTTCTCCAGATCAGAGTCAACCGCTCTTAACCACTACACCACGTTGGCTTTCGAAGAGGACGCCAAGATGATTGGCAAACCAGAACAACGGCCCAAAGTGAGCGGAGGCAGAATTCAGGAGCACCGCCCCATACTCCCAACATGCAAGCATCCATCCTGGTTTTCAGCAACCCAACTGACACCACTCCTCCAACAGGAGAGATGACAGACCAAATATTTCTAGGAAGAAGAAGAAGATGACGACGAAGACGACGACAAAGAAGAAGAGTTGGTTTTTATATGCTGACTTTCTCTACCACTTAAGGGAGAATCAAACCAGCTTACAATCACTTTCCCTTCCCCTCCCCACAGCAGGCACCCTGGGAGGTAGGTGGGGTGGAGAGTGTATGTCAGCCATCACCACATCCTGGGGCAGGGAGTTCCACAATTTAACTAGGCGTTGCGTGAAGAAATACTTCCTTTTATCAGTTTTGAATCTCTCGCCCTCCAGCAAATGACCCCATGTTCTAGTATTATGAGAGGGAGAAAAGCTTCTCCCTGTCCACTCTCTCCATACCATGCATAATTTTATAGACCTCTATGATTGTCTACTCAGGCGGGCAGTGGCTCTCCAGGGTCTCGGGCAGAGGTCTTTCACATCACCTACTTGCCTGGTCCCTTTAACTGGAGATGCCGGGAATTGAACCCGGGACCTTCTGTATGCCAAGCAGAGGCTCTACCACTGAGCCACAGCCCCTCCCTTAAACTCTAACTTGTTGGTTCGGAATTAGCATAAATCTAAGTATTCTTTTTTCCCCGTTGGTTTCTTTTAGGATATCAAAACAGTAGTACTTGCATAAATGGCCAATAAGGTCAGACCTGCCTATGCGTGTTTGGTGAGGGTTATTTTTTTTTATATAAAAAAAAAACCAGTCACCCCTTGCCTCTCTAAATATGTCAGCATTATAAGACTCATCTTTTATTGCCTGTTGGCTGCTCAAGATGCCATAGTTAAAGCTTGTGTCAGCACCTCTTCTATAAAACCCATTTATAAGAGGTTTATAACTCAAGCTATAAAAACACACTCCAGATGAAAGCCGCTACGCAGAGACCCCCCCTTTTTTGCCTTCCCCCCCTCCCCTCAAGAAAAACCACCCTTCGCAAATCGATGTTGCTATTTTAAGCTTTTATGTGTATGTTAAGAACAGTTGGCTGGTTTAATTATTTCTTTATTTATTTTGGGTCCGGACAGTGCAGAAACGGCAGCTTTGCAATCAGGTGGCCTTTCTTGTTTGCAAAAAGTACAAAAGCAAAAAAACACACACACACACACACACACACACACCTACCCACACAAACTGATATACCTGCCTGGAGATTTGGAATCAGATCAGAGACAGCGCTTAGCGGCTTTTGCCAACACAGAGAGATCATGCGGATCTTGCAGGAAGCCAACAAAATACGCCAAGCTCCTTCATAAAACAAATAACTGGACTTATGGATCAGCAGCTGTTTTGGCGGGGAGGGGCTGTGGCTCAGTGGTAGAGCATCTGCTTGGCAGGCAGAAGGTCCCAGGTTCAATCCCCGGCATCTCCAGTTAAACGGTCCAGGCAAGTAGGTGATGGGAAAGAGCTCTGCCTGAGACCCTGGAGAGCCGCTGCCAGTCTGAGTAGACAATACTGATTTTGATGGACCAAGGGTCTGATTCAGTATAAGGCAGCTTCATGGGGACAGGCCATGGTTCAGTGGTAGAGCCTCTGCTTGGCATGCAAAAGGTCCCAGGTTCAATCCCCAGCATCTCCAGTTAGGGACTAGGCAGGTAGGTGTTGTGAAAGACCTCTGCCTGAGGCCCTGGAGAGCCTCTGCTGGTCTGGGTAGACAATACTGACTCTGATGGACCAAGGGTCTCTACGCCAAGGCAGGCAATGACAAACCACCTCTGAACATCTCGTGCCTTGAAAACCCTATGGGGTCGCCATGTTGGCTGTGACTTGACGGCACTTTACACACACACACACACACACACACACACACACAATCTAAACTCAAGAAAAATGAAAAAATCTATTGAAATTATTAAACAAGAACAAGCTGAAAAGCAATAGAAACCAGGCAAGGTCTTCAGGGGGAAGAGCATGCCTGCATCTCGCTGAACGTTACCCCTGCCCAAAATTTCACTCGGTCCAGACTCTAACTAATGACCAGGCGAACCTCCCAAAACATAACCGTGGAGAAGGCAAGCGGCTAACTGGGGCACTTTAGAAGAATCTGGAGGTTTCATTACAAAGAAAAAGACATTGGAAGAGCAACGGTTATTGATTAGGGAGTCCACACGGGGCCATTACTGGCTCTGCCGGACCGTTTCTCGCATCAAAATACACGGATTCCACGGTGCGGAATGATGACTTGCTGTCTATGACTCACGATTGCTCCGCATCAGCCATCATTTCGGACACAAGAGGGACACACTTGTAACACTCAAATTCTCACACCATGGATTATTTCTGGAGACATCCCCCTGCCTCAGACTATTAATACACCGTCAGAAAGTCCTACACTTCCTTCTGTACGTTGTGTTTCTTTACTCGGCTAGTACCCATCTTCCACCGATTAAAAGCTCAGACAAGAGCTTGTTTCTTGGCCTAAAGATTTATTGTGGCGGGGTGGTGGTGGTGGTGGACACCATAATTATCCTAGATGTTACTGACCGTTGAATGTGGTCAACGGATCAAAACGTACCAGCATGGAGTAGTGGTTAAGAGCGGCGGACTCTAATCTGGAGAACCGGGTTCGATTCCCCACTCCTCCACAGGAGCGGCGGACTCCAATCTGGCGGACCAGGTCCAATTGCCCACTCCTACACATGAAGCCTGCTGGGGGACCTTGGGCGAGTCATGGTTCTCTCCGAACTCTCTCAGCCTCACCTACCTCACCGGGTGTCTGTTGTGGGGAGAGGAAGGGAAGGGGATTGCAAGCTGGTTTGATTCTCCTTAAAAAGGTAGAGAAAATCAGCATATAAATACCAAGTCTTCTTCTTCTGCCACAGCAAGTATGATATGTGAAGTAGCAGCACGGGGCATTTGCGGTTATGTACAGGAACGCTGTACAGAGCTGCCCAACAACTAAGGAAGACCCAACTCCTTCTTTTAAAGGTGCCTTCTTATTGAGAGGTACATTTCCCTCCCATAAGATCGACAGCTTTTTCATTGGCAGCACCCATCTTTCTTAGAATACCTCCCCAGAGGTGCTGTGAAGAGCACGTTTGCTGATCTGACTGCACAGACTAGTCACACTTCTCTCCGAACTCTCTTAACCTCACCTACCTCACAAGGTGTTTGTTGTGGGGAGAGGAAGTCAACATTTAGCCAACAAACATTTGTCTAAAAACATGAGGTCTGTGTGGCAAGCCAGTTGTGGGGCTGAATTGATTTCCAGTCTTTTCAGACATTAAAATCACGTGTCCCAGAAACCCACCAACCACAGGTAGTGTGAGTGAATGCTATCCACATAGCATGGGAGGGGCTGTGGCTCAGTGGTAGAGCATCTGCTTGGCATGTAGAAGGTCCCAGGTTCAATCCCCGGCATCTCCACTTAAAGGGACCAGGCAAGTAGGTGATGTGGAAGACCTGAGACCCTGGAGAGTCGCAGTCAGTCTGAGTACACAGTACTGTTTGGGAGGGACCATGGTTCAGTGGTAGGGCCTCTGCTTGGCATGCAGAAGGTCCCCGGTTCAATCCCCGGCATCTCCAGTTAAAGGGACTGGGCAGGTAGGTGATGTGAAAGACCTCTGCCTGAGACGGAGAGCCGCTGCCAGTCTGAGTAGACAATGCGGGCTTTGATGGACCAAGGGTCTGATTCAGTAGAAGGCAGCTTCATGTGTTCATGTGTGTTCACAATCCTTCCAATATGTGTAGTCACCACAACGAATGATGGGGCAGCATGCATATTTATCATATGCATACAACCCTGAAAATTCAGTAGTCAGTTCACACCTACCAAAGCTGTTTACACAACATGGCAAACTCACATATTGGGACGATCGTGACTTACGCATGCTTCCAGCACGAAGGATTACAATCTCCTGTAAAGGACTTTTGTCTCCTGATCATTTCTTGGGAAGTGGGAGAATTTAGTTGCTCTACTTATCATACGCATCTGACTGTCAGTCACTTCACACCGAATGACATTAAACACCACCCAAGAGGGAGATTGCATGTTTGGTTGAAGATACGTTAGAAATGCACAATTGTCTTACAGTATGCTATCAACAGCTCAAAATGCAACTCAGCAGCTCTGCTTTAGAAAATGGCTGTGCGTGGAAAGATCTGTTAATATTCATGCACATGTGTTGATCTACACGCGCGCCAGAGATGCAAGATATAGCCATTCCAGACAGCTTCAACTCCTAGAGACCTTTGGGAGACCTTAAGAACTAAAGAAGGATGACCCTAGCAACTCCCATTTTCATTTTTTTTAAATAAGGTGTCTCCAAAGTAGAGACGAAATGGGAATTGTGGTTTTCCAAGAACAAGAAAGAACAGGATTGTCCCTGGCAAACAGGGACAGATGGAGCATATGGTATTCTTTTAAATTCATGCAACTAGCTAAACAAAATTTAATTACGGCTTTAAGCTGAAAAGTTTCCAAAAGAAATAAAAGGAAATCAATCTTGTCTTTTCCTAATGGCCTCAACTAATAAAAAAATCTATATATTTATAGATACATATATACACATACACACAGCATGAATCTCATCTTTCCAAGGTACATTTAGAATTCTATTAGTGTGTTGTTGAAAAAATGTCATACATTTCTAGCAGCACACTCTGAATTAATTTTTATAGATCTTATTTCCCCCCCCTTTCTAATTTTTTTCCCATTTCTCCCTCTACCACTGTTTGTAAGGCTGTCTTAGAAACTGGGAAATATAATTTTCTTTTCCCCGATATTGTCTTTTTCCATTAGGCAAACATTGATTGTTTTCTCCCCTGTGTTTTGAATGGAGATAAAATTCAGGCGCCACCACCAACTTCATTTCACACAAGATTACGTAAGGGTTTCACAAGAGATGTTATAATAAAAAAAGGCCCACCCGGAACAACCCCCTCCACACGCCATTTCTACCAGCCCAGATGAATGACGATCATCACAATGATTGGGTTTATTTCAGACGCGCTGGAAGTCCAGCTCTCAATCTTAAACTGGAGTACTTATTGTTTCGGTGGGAAGGAAAGGGGAGAAGGAGGCTCTACAAAATTGTGCCCATCAGTGCTCAGCCACAAAGGTCCTCAGCAGCCTATCCCATTCGGCCAGCTCTACTGCCCTATATGAGCCCCGTGGCGCAGAGCGGGAAACTGCACTACTGCAGTCCAAGCTCTGCTCACGACCTGAGTTCGATCCCGACGGAAGCCGGTTGCAGGTAGCCGGCCCAAGGTTGACTCAGCCTTCCGTCCTTCCGAGGTCGGTAAAATGAGGACCCAGTTTGCTGGGGGAAAAGGGAAGATGACTGGGCAAGGCACTGGCAAACCACCCCATAAACAAAAGTCTGCCTAGGAAACGTTGGGATGTGACGTCACCCCATGGGTCAGGAATGACCCGGTGCTTGAACAGGCGACCTTTACTTTATTTACAGCATGGGGGTGGGGTCTAGGGCTGCCAGTTCTCTTCCCACCAGTAGACCCCAGCATCTGCTGCCTCTTAGTAAGGGGGGGGGGAAACTGGTGGGGAAACTGGTATTGCGGCAACACCGTGATGCCACCTCTGGGGCAGCCCCAGAAGTGGCATCATCGCATTGACGCGATGCTGTTGGATTCAACCAAATGCTATGGCTTTACCACGGAGCTTCCCTGAACCCGCAGGAGAGGGAGGGGTATAAACCTAAACAAACCACGCATGTATGAAGCATGCATAAGAGAAACTCATCCACACCACAGATTTTACTTATGTGGGTCGGCTTTGCTTTCTGAGCGCAATTCCCGACCCTTGCGAGCGGCCACAATCTAATCAACCTGTACGCCTTACCAGGGATGATTTGAAACGGCTCATCCCTGCCTTTCCAGCCTGAAAATCCCTGTTTTAATTCTGCCGCTCTGTTGTGCGAATCACACCCGTGACCGTTGTCATGCCACTTCGTTTCCTCGCATCACACACACACAAAAAAGCAAACACGGCTCTGAAAACTGCACGCTCACTACATCACCATTGTGGGATATACCATGTGATGTCCCCAACATGCAGAAATACCCGATTAGGCCAACGGCGAGAAGCAGAGGAATGAAATACTTGGCGAAAGCCAAAATATAAAAAGAAAAAAACTGAAAACATAAGAATATAAGAAAAGCCCTGCTGGATCAGACCAAGGTCCATCAAGTCCCAACAGCCTGTTCACACAGTGGCCAACCAGGTGCCTCTAGGAACCCCCAAAGATGATGAATGCAGCAGCATCCTGCCTGGGTTCCACAGCACTTAATATAATATGCATTCTCCTCTGATACTGGAGAAAATAGATATGCATCATGTCTAATATCATGTCTAATATGCATACTCCTCTGATACTGGAGAGAACAGATATGCATCATGTCTAATATCTATTTTGACTAGTAGCCATTTATAGCCCCATCCTCCATAAGAACATAAGAAAAGCCCTGCTGGATCAGACCAAGGCCCATCAAGTCCAGCGATCAACCAGGTGCCTCTAGTAAGCCCACAAACAAGACAGCAGCAGCAGCATTGTCCTGCCCATGTTCCACAGCACCTAATATAATAGGCATGCTCTTCTGATCCTGGAGAGACTAGGGATGCATCATGACTAGTATCCATTTTGACTAGTATCCATGAATACCCCTCTCCAGCATGAACATGTCCACTCCCCTCTTAAAGCCTTCCCAGTTGGCAGCCATCACCACATCCTGGGGCAGGGAGTTCCACAATTTAACTATGCTGTTGTGTGAAGAACGACTTCCTTTTATCAGTTTTGACCCTCTCACCCTCCAGCTTCAGCAGATGACCCCGCGTTCTAGTATTATGAGAGAGGGAGAAAAGCTTCTCCCTGTCTGCTCTCTCCAAACCATGCATAATTTTATAGACCTCTATCATGTCTCCCCTTAGCCACCTTCTTTCCAAGCTAAACAGCCCTAAGTGTTTTAACCGCTCCTCATAGGGCAGTAGCCCCCTGATCATTTTGGTTGCTCTTTTCTACATTTGCTCATCCTACGTTTTACATCCATCTGTAAGTTCCGTCGCCAGCTATTGACGGTATTCCTTGATGGGGAGGACAGGGTCCCTGTGTTTGGTGGCCGGTTGCTAAGGAGGGCAATTCACATAGCTTTGCAAAGGAAAGTTGGTGCTGAAATTGTGCGCCTGTGCTTTCTCCCCTTCGCATAAGTTCCAATTCGCACTTCCATCACATTTACATGCGGGGACCCAGGAGCGTTCCTTTCATGTAAATTGTGAACGAGAGATACCTCTCTCCCCACATGCCAGAGATACACACTGGGGAGCCGCAGCCAATGCCGTCTTTCCCAGCAGGCGCTCGCCGTGCATCTGTGAGTGTTGGAAGACCTACGTCTTCTCTTCACACTTCCTTTATTTCCCCCCTCCCTGCAGTGAAAGCCCAGCCAACGTTCCTGCTACCACAAACCTTTACCAAGTGTCAGGAAACATCCAGGTGAAAGAGAAGGTGTTAATTGGACACTGCAGTCCAATATCGCTCAACCAAATCTTGCAAAGTCAACCATTTTTATAAAACAAAGAATTCATAGGAAATGCTGGATCAGGTACAGGAGCAATAATTCAAACCGTATCATACATTTTTTTTTTTTAAAGAAAACATTTCTTTTACTGGGGTGATATTTCTGAGTCCTGAAATGTCGTTGGAAGAGTACAGATCACGATCTTTGGAAGAGTATGCCCTCTTGACACAAATGCGGTGAAGCTCAGCTACTAAGAACTGAGCTGCAGAACGGAAAGCTTTCTCCAAGTCCCATAAATTGATCCTAATCCTCTAAAACCATTCCCTCCTGAAAAACAGCACTGCTCATTTGTTATCGAGCCAGCTGTTCCCCTTTTGACAGATTTTTTAAAGAAAGAATTGATCTCAGCAGCCCGCACTTCGCAGTGGACTGCCAAAAAAACAAATCAGTGGGTTATAGATCAAATCAAGCCTGAACTGACCCTAGAAGCTAAAATGACCAAACTGAGGCTATCGTATTTTGGTCACATTATGAGACGACAAGAGTCACTGGAGAAGACAGTAATGCTAGGAAAAGTTGAGGGCAGCAGGAAAAGAGGAAGGCCCAACAAGAGGTGGATTGACTCAATAAAGGAAGCCACAGCCTTCAATTTGCAAGATCTGAGCAAGGCTGTCAAAGTTAGGACATTTCGGAGGACTTTCATTCATAGGGTCACCATGAGTCGGAAGCAACTTGACGCCACTTAACACACACACACACACACACACACACACATACACATACATAGGCTTATATATAACGGTAAAGGTCCCCTGTGCAAGCACCGGGTCATTCCTGACCCAAGGGGTAGAGGGAAAGAAAGGATTTGAATCTAGATTAATAAAGCTGAGATAGACAATGCATCCATTTGAGATAGACAATGCATCCACAAATATATATATATAGCCAAGAAATCAGAAGGAGATTGAGACTGGGAAGGGCAGCCATGAAGGTGCTAGAAAAGATTCTGAAGTGTAAGGATGTGTCACTGGCCACCAAGATTAAGTTAATTCGTGCCATCATATTCCCTATTACTATGTATGAGTGTGAGAGCTGGACAATGAAGAAAGCTGATAGGAAGAGATTCCTTTGAAATGTGGTGTTGGAGGAGAGGGTTACGGATACTGTGGACTGCCAAAAAAACAAATCAGTGGGTTATAGGATCAAATCAAGCCTGAACTGACCCTAGAAGCTAAAATGACTAAACTGAGGTTATTGGTCACATCATGAGACGACAAGAGTCACTAGAAAAGACAGTCATGCTAGGAAAAGTTGAGGGCAGCAGGAAAATAGGAAGACCCAACAAGAGATGGATGGACTCAATAAAGGAAGCCACCGCCGTCACTTTGCAAGATCTGAGCAAGGCTGTCAAAAATAGGACATTTTGGAGGACATTCATTCATAGGGTTGCCATGAGTCGGAAGCGACTTGACGGCACTTAACACACACACACACACACACACACACCCCTGACTTTAACACAGGCTAATTTTATAGGCAACTATCACGGTGCTTGAAATTCCCCCAGGACGTTAACAAAACAAGCAAGCCATATTCTTTCAGGAACATTATAGCGGCCCAGCCAAGTGCCACAGTTTGCTATATTACATTTCCGCACCACCTGTGCTCGCTCTTGTGTACCTCTGCCAGCTGCACGGATGTCAGACAATCGCTCATGTTAAATAATACAAAAAAGACAATGACGAGAGAATGTTTATTTTTGCAGAAACGGTCCTCATGTATGCCAATGAATATAATACGCAGGCAGAAGGCCAAAAGCAACATCATTCCATTAAAAAAGAAAAGAAAAAAAAGAGATGGTCTGATTTTGGCTGCCATCAATATCATGATGAGCCCCGTGGCGCAGAGTGGTCAGCTGCAGTACTGCAGTCAAAAGCTCTGCTCACGACCTGAGTTCGATCCCGACGGAAGTCGGTTTCAGGTAGCCAAGTCAAGGTTGACTCAGCCTCCCATCCTTCCAAGGTCGATAAAATGAGAACCCGGCTTGCTGGGGGTAAAGGGAAGATGACTGGGGAAGGCACTGGCAAACCACCCCGTAAACGTAGTCTGCCTAGTAAACGTTGGGATGTGACTTCACCCCATGGGTCAGTAATGACCTGGGGGATGCACAGGGGACTACCTTCACCTTCAACATCATAATGCAGACTTATCAACGGCAAGTTTTATTTTTGATGTGAAATATTTTTTCAAAGGCTCTAGTTGAGAAGGCGGACAAGTCTTTAAATGATGGCTGTGTCTTTGGCTTTCCCACAAAAAACAACAACGGTTTGACAGGAGGAGTCCCCAACCTTTTTAAGCCCGTGGGCACCTTTGGAATTCGGACATGGCACAAATAAATGGCGGCCCCAGGAGGCGGAGCCAAACGCAATGTCAGCCAGCGAGGTCCAGTTACATGTCCATCGCGGGAACAAGTTCTACTAAAAGTAGACGGCCGATCTGTTTTTTAAAAAACGGTTAACCTTGTAAATGATTAAAACGTTTAATAATAAATATGAATAAAGTACAAGGATGCGAAGAGTTCTGTCTACGAAACCATTTGCTTTATTAATCTAGATTCACATCCTTTCTTTCCCTCTACCCTGCCTTTGGAGGGTTGCTGCCTGGCTAATTGATCATCCGGCATTGCTATCTTCACAGGGGGGGGGGGAAATCCTTGGCTACAAAATACCATTTGATTGATTTGGGAGTAAGGGTATTATTAATCTGTTTTTAAAGAGAGATGTCACGGCAAAAACCCATAAGAGTCCTACAGCTGTCCTTTCTATCACTTCTCAGAACGTTAATGCTGTGGTTCTTTCTTCTTCCACTTGTGTCCTATGAGTAGCTGGGACGGCCGCTGCTTCACGGGAACGCTGAAAAACAACCTCGGTGCATAATGAAGCCTAAAGAATATCGTGGAGATATTCTCAGGCGCAATTTACTTGATAAATGAGACATGGTGGCGACCAAAACAAAGCATTTGTTTTGCACCATGCAAAGAGAGGAAGGCTCATCTAAGAACTTTGCCATCTGCCTTGATCCAATTAATAAGAATCCCCCCAGAAGACATTTAGTCATCTGCATGTTTAGGTAAATTCTTACTTTAATGATACTGCTCCCATGGCCAATTGAGATCAAAATAAAAAGGGAGAAAAAAAAAGAACTATCTGAATAGCCCATAAGAAAATTGGTATTTTTTTAAATCTTAATTAACTGGGAAGGAAATTTGGCAACTGCCAATGTGATATTAAAATCCACCCCTGCGAAAATAACCCTCAGATGATCCAGTTTAGAGGCAGATTCCTGAATAAAAGGCTTTATCCAGCTGTCTCTAGCCTCGTTGAAGGTAAATTCAAGCAGTATGGGAACGTTGCGAGATGCTCCAAGCATATTTATGTACATAGGAAGCTGCCCTATACGAAATCATTGTTCCATCAAAGTCCCAAACAGAAAAGCTGCCTTCTACAGGTAAGTAGAAACCAATGTTTTGTTTTTTTAAAGGAATTCCCAAGAGTTCCCCAATAGGAAAAACACACAAACAAACCCAACAGATAACCAGAGAGAGATACCAGCAATCAGGTGGAATAGTTGGGGTGTAGGGTCCTGAGAGCTCCCCCACCACGGCTTCCTATTTATCTCTACGAGCAGGAATTAAAATCTATGGCCAATTTTTTTTACTAAAGAAAGATATGTGTGAACTGTAAAAAAAAATGCATTAAATAGCAAACTAACAAACTGTTAAAGAGAAACAACAAAAGTAATTCATTTTATTGTGGTAGTGCAAAGTGCGCCCTGACCTGGATGGCCCAGGCTAGCCTGATCTCGTCAGATCTCGGAAGCTAAGCAGGGTCAGCCCTGGTTAGTATTTGGATGGGAGACCACCAAGGAAGTCCAGGGTTGCTGTGCAGAGGAAGGCACTGGCAAACCACCTCTGTTAGTCTCTTGCCATGAAAACCCCAAAAAGGGGTCGCCATAAGTCGGCTGTGACTTGACGGCACTTTACACACACACAGTGCAAAGTGCCACCAAGTCATAGCCAACTTATAGAGTGTGTGTGTGTGAAGTGCCGTCAAGTCACAGCCGACTTATGGCGACCCCTTTTGGGGTTTTCATGGCAAGAGACTAACAGAGGTGGTTTGCCAGTGCCTTCCTCTGCACAGCAACCCTGGTATTCCTTGGTGGTCTCCCATCCAAATACTAACCAGGGCTGACCCTGCTTAGCTTCTGAGATCTGACGGCTAGCCTGGGCCATCCAGGTCAGGGCACAACTTATAGAGACCCTATAGGATTTTCAAGGCAAGAGATGTTCAGAGTTGGTTTGCCATTGCTTATGTCTGAGAGCCAGCCCTGAACGTCCTTGTTGGTCTCTCATCCATGTACTAACCAGAAGAAGAAGAAGAGTTGGTTTTTAAACTCTGCTTTTCTCTACCTTGAGTCTCAAAGTGGCTTACGACCACAACCACTTCCTCTCCCCACAACAGGCACCTTGTGAGGTAGGTGGGGCTGAGAGAGTCCTGAGAGAAATGTAACTAGCCCAAGGTCCACCAGCCAACCTTGCTTAGCTTCTGAGATCTGATGAGACGGGGCTCGCCTGGGCTATCCAGGTCTATCACAACCTGCAAAAATGACACTTTTACGGCCACTATTCCCCAGTCCTGCTTAACAATGCTGTCGAAAAAGCTTAGATTAAAAGTGTTTCAGTGGTAAAACTTAATCCAGAACAGATAGACTGGTTTTTGAGGTCCAGGTTGGGGTGACAACACTCTCTGCTAAGGAGAGGGGCTGTGGCTCAGTGGTAGAGTCTCTGCTTGGCATGCAGAAGGCCCCAGGTTCAATCCCCGGCATCTCCAGTTAAAGGAACCAGGCAAGGAGGTGATGGGAAAGACCTCAGCCTGAGACCCTGGAGAGCCGCTGCCAATCTGAGTAGACAATACTGACTTGGATGGACCAAGGGTCTGACTCAGAATAAGGCAGCTTCATGGGGATAGGCCATGGCTCAGTGGTAGAGCATCTGATTGCCATGCAGAAGGTCCCAGGTTCAATCCCCGGCATCTCCAGTTAAAGGGACTAGGCAAGTAGGTGATGTGAAACACCCCTGCCTGAGACCCTGGAGAGCCGCTGCCGGTCTGAGTAGACAATACTGACTTGGATGGACCAAAGGTCTGATTCAGTAGAAGGCAGCTTCATGTGCGTTCATGTGAATTAGCTAGTCATTCAGTCAACCTGATTGGGGGAGGAACTTAGAGCAAGTTTTGGAAAGTTATGACTTGAGAGGTGACACACACACAGAGAAAAAATGTGCTTTCTCTCAACGGCAGTTTCTGAAGCATCCCCTATTTTCTCTTTTCAAATATTAATTTGAAGCTGTGAAAAAATAATGCTAGGTGACAGGGCCCGAGGAGGAAATTATCTGTCACGTCAATTCAGAGCTACACATTTCATGCCAAATTGAAACCTGAGGTTCCTTCGCACCGCTTTTGACACTTCCATGTAGCAGGAGAGAAGAGGAGAAGAGCTGGTTTTGCTCAAGGCTGGGTCTCTCTGACACTCAACAACTCCTCGTACAGCCACGGCGTCTCGCCCCAGATGTTCACATTGCCGCAGCTGCGACCCGAAGTGGGATAAACACTCGGCGAGGCGTAGAAACGCAAAGGACAGCGCGTTTGGCTCCGCGGACAGACATTTTGGAGGGCCCTTGAGGGCCTGGGATTTTTTTTTTTTTTTAATGAGCATCGAAGAAGAGCAACAAGAAGCAGAAACGCCGGAAGACAAGCGCCCCTCGTTCCAGTCACAGGAATGCTGCTGCTGCTGTGTCTGCACACCCTGTTATAGGGGAGGGGTTGTGATTCAGTGGAGGAGCATCAGCCTGTTATGCATGTGGTCCCAGGTTCAATCCCCGGCATCTCCAGATAAAGGGACTAGGTAAGTAGGTGATGTGAAACACCTCTGCCTGAGACCCTGGAGAGCTGCTGCTGGTCTGAGTAGACAATGCTGACTTTGATGGACCAATGGTCTGACTCAGTATAAGGCAGCTTCATGGGGATAGGCCATGGCTCAGTGGTAGAGCCTCTGCTTGGGATGCAGAAGGTCCCAGCTTGAATCCCTGGCATCTCCAGTTAAAGGGACTAGGCAAGTAGGTGATGTGAAAGACCTCAGCCTGAGACCCTGGAGAGCCTCTGCCTGTCTGAGTAGACAATACTGACTTTGATGGACCCGAGGGTCTGATTCAGTATAAGGCAGCTTCATGGGTTCACGTGTTCATATCTGACAGCTCGAGTTCAAAATTCTACGATGCAGGGAAAACTGAGAAGCGGGCTTCGCAACCTGCAGATGTGTTGTACCACCTGGATCTGTTTGTACCGATTCAGACTGCTGGGGTTTGGGGTTCTCAGGGATGAAAACAAACCCTTCTGTATTGAGAATGAGATGTCCGGAAGGGCCTCTCCATCTCTTCTAATTTTCAATCAATCACATTTTCATAACCGACACCAGTGGTACCTGCTCTGTGGCACGAGGAGGAGGAGTTAGAGTGGTTCCTCAGTGGAACAGGCTTCCTCAGGAGGTGGTGAGCTTTCCTTCCCTGGAGGTTTTGAAGAAGAGGTTAGATGGCCATCTATCAGCAATGCTGATTCTATGACCTTAGGCAGATGATGAGAGGGAGGGCATCTTGGCCATCTTCTGGGCATGGAGTAGAATCATAGAATCATAGAGTTGGAAGGGACCACCAGGGTCATCAAGTCCAACCCCCTGCACAATGAGTAGGGGTTACTGGGTGTGTGTGAGGGGGAAGGTAGTTGTGAATTCCCTGCATTGTGCAGGGGGTTGGACTAGATGACCCTGGTGGTCCCTTCCAACTCCATGATTCTATGAGGAGGAGAAGGAGAATGAGAAGAAGGAGGAGAAGAAGATGAAGGAGGAGGAGGAGAAGGAGGTGAAGAAGGAGGAGGAGGAGTTGGTTTTTATATGCCAACTTTCGGTACCTTTTTAAAGGAGAATCAAACCGGCTTACAATCTCCTTCCGTTTCTCTCCCCACAACAAAACCCACGACAGACAGAACCACCTTCTCAATTACCATAATTACCATCAGCCAAAAGAGCCACATGTACCTCCATCCCTGGCATGGGCCGTGAACCGCAGGAAGGCTTGCAGATCACAGGTTCCTTGGCAATGGCTGTTTCAAGGTAGGAACCAGCTGCCAATGACAAGCCCCTCTGGGCAAGGGTCTTGCCCACTTTCCTGAAACGTGGGGCAGTTGCCACATGGGGAACAGCCCCAGAAGAGCCACAGGTGGCCATGTTACAGAGTAGGGTTGCCAACCTCCAGGTATTAGCTGGAGATCTCCCGCTATTACAACTGATCTCCAGCTGATCAGTTCGCCTGGAGAAAATGGCTGCTTTGGCAATTGGACTCTATGGCATGGAAGAAGAAGAGTTGGTTTTTATATGCCAACTTTCTCTACCACTTAAGGTGGGGTAGGTGGGGCTGAGAGAGCTCTAACAGAGCTCAAGGTCACCCAGCTGGCTTCGTGTGGGGGAGTGGGGAAGCCAACCCGGTTCTCCAGATTAGAGTCCGCCGCTCAAGTGGAGGAGTGTGGGATCAAACCCGGCTCTCCAGATCGGAGTCCACCGCTCCAAACCACCACTCTTAACCACTACACTACGCTGGCATGAAGTCCTTTCCCTCCCCAAATCCCGCCCTCCTCAGGCTTTGCCCCCAAAATCTCTAGGTGTTTCCCAACCCGGAACTGGTAACCCTATTAAAGAGCCACAGGCGGCTCTGGAGACCCTGAGTACTAATGTCCTATAGCCTCCTCCAAGGAACTTAGGATGGATCACCTTGCCTCTATTTTAACCTCATAATGACCCCGTGAAGTAGATCAAGTTGAGACAGAGAAGGGGGTTGGATCTAGTCAAATTTTCCACCTGCGCTAGGGCTCTTTGTGCCAGCCAAAATGCAAGAAAACTTCTAAATGCCATTGTACATATATATCACCTACTTTATCTTAATCATGCAATTTTGTAGAACAAAGGGGGAAAATGAGTAAGTGGCACCATTCTCCTTATGCTTCTTGAATTATTCCTTGTCAAGGGAAGTCTGTTTCTCCAGCCAGAACTAATTTAAACCAATCTGTCATTAGACATGATAAATAAGACTTATTGTGGGGGGGATGGGACGGCACATACATTGGCGGCTGGGAAAGTTCTGCTTTGTTTCTTAAAACTTCCCGAGCAAGTACTCAAGAGATAACCGCTTAAAGCTGACTTCAAGAGCTTCTATTTTAATGCAGTAAAAGACAGCTGCTGGCAAACGTATGGCTCTTAATTGTCTCCCCCCCCCCAATCTATATTATGGGGTCTACAGATGAACAGAGGTGGTATGGTGAGCCAGTTTTTATGCTCAAACTGTAATACCTGCAATTACAGAATTGGTCGAAGCTTGCGCAGCGGTGGGGGTTTAAGTCAAGTATACCCACAGGTGTTTCTCTTTTCCAAATACCATGATTAACTTCCTTTAAAACCCCGATCTCCGGCCGTATGCGTTGATGGAGGAGAAAAGCATCTCCGGAACATGAATTACTCAACTGCAACGCTTGGCGTGATCAATTTGGGCAAAAACCAAACGCCGTGGAGAAGGAGGCTTTCCCCTGCCCGTGGAGCACTTCAAATCTGCCTTTGCACGCCTGGGTTGTTATATTAAACAAACATTAAAAGATGCTGCCCCTCTTAAGCGCTAGCTACGATCGTTCAGACACTACCACTGCATGGAATCCATTCGAACCTCTGAAAATTCTGGGATATATTTGATGTTTTTAGATATAGTAGTGGCTATAACAAGAGAGTTGGAAGCACTGCCTGCTAGGAGATTTTGTATGGTAGGACATGAAATGGGAACTAGATCAGAAGAGACTGACCTGGGCCTAAGCAGTAGGGTTGCCAACCTCCAGGTACTAGCTGGAGATCTCCTGCTATTACAACTGATCTCCAGCCGACAGAGATCAGTTCACCTGGAGAAAATGACCATTGGACCCTATGGCATTGAAGCCCCTCCCCAAACCCTGCTCTCCTCAGGCTCCGCCCCCACACCCTCCCGCAGGTGGTGAAAAGGGACCTGGCAATCCTACTTATTACGTGAACCGTTATTGGGCAGGACCACTCACAGGACCCATCCAGGAAACAGGAAGCTGTAGCAGCCCCAAAACAAGTAGTAGTGTTTTGTTTTTTTTTAATTATTTTTATTTTGTAAGCTAACTTGAAAAGGTTCCCGGAGAGGAAGCATACAATCCCTCTAAACAAAATAATATTAAATAGCGCGGAACATGTTAGCAGCCTGGAAAAATTAAGGAACTGAACAAAGGAGGGGGTAGGGAATAGAGATGGATGGTTGTAGCTTAATTTGCTTTTTTCGGAAAAGTAATTCTAACAATTTGAATTATTATTTTCCACCCGGAAACTAGAAATGAAGAATGCTCAGAACGGCTCTAGTTCATCAACAGTGTTTATACAGGAGCCTAAAATATACTATGTACTGAACAAAAATGCAACACACAAGCAAAGCCATATGGACAATCTAAACAACAGACAAAAGGAACGGGGGGATGGAGAGGAAAGGGGGAAACTTTGCACCCAATGGGGATGCTGAAAAGGAAGCAAAGACAGCTATAAGTAAAAACTATTCAGTAATTAAACTACACATAAGAATTAAGGGAGCAAAATGGATCATCAAAGTGGAAACGTCAGACGAAGGGTGCGTTTTCTTTCGTTTTAATTTCCCATCGGTGGGCAAAGAAGGCAGCTGAACGTTTTAGAAGAAAGTGTTCTGCACAGAAAGGCCCAAGAAGAAACACAGTGGAAAGGTGGCTGAGAATGAAGATTAGTATTTGAAGGACAATGGGGGGAGATTAGAGAGAAGGCCAACAAAGGTAGATAAGGAGGAACAGGACCATGAAAAAAACTTTCAAGGATAGAAGGGAAAAAAGTTCTGTACTCAATGCGAAACAATATAGCAAGCCAGCGAAGAGAAACGTAAAGAGAGGGTAAGGTGATTAAAGCGGGAAGAAGGAAAAATTAGGCGAGCAGAAAAGTGCGGAAGAGAGAAAATAGGTTTAAGCCAAGAGACCAGAAAACCGATAAACAAAAAACCCTGCAATAATCAACACAAGATAAAAAAGAATTTGAGTTAACGGTTTTAGTGAGATCAATGGACAAAGAGGGTGAACTTTAGAAACTGGAGAGAGAACAGACAGATCTCTGGTTCCAGTATCTCTAGTCTAAATATTCTTCCTTTCCACGCTGTCCTTTCCTGCTGTACATGTGCTATTGTTTCCCCGACTATATAAAAAGGCCCACTTTCATTCAATCTCCATCTCCTCTCCAAATATCATCTTGTTTCCCCCTTTCTCTTTCATCCCCAAAGCACTTGAGCGACCCTCGTCTGTTCCCCATGCTTTAATTTTCTTTATTCAAACTCCTTTATTCAAAGGAAAAAAGAAGGATCAACTTTAACACCGGCCTAGCTCTTAGCATGGTAAGAAAAGAAAAACAAAAACCCAAAAGAGTGCTATCGCTAACTGAAAGAAGGAAAGACAATAAATTCTGTCTTCTACGTATTAAGCTTGAAATAATGATCGAATGTCTCGGAAGAAATAGCAGTAAGATAATTTGAAACATTATTTAGGTTATTTATTTGGTGACTGCTTGTACATTTCCACCGGTACAAATTGTGCGGGCCTGTTGGCTGTTTGCGGCGAGCTGCTGGGAGCATACTGGTTCCATTTTGCAATCTCTTCCCTGGTTGCTAATTTATTTCTGCACCCAGTTCAAGATGCTGATGCAGAATCCAGAATCCAGAGATTTTGAGAGGGGAGGGGAAAGTTGTCCCATTGACATTTTTTTTTAAAACACAAAGTTACATTGATTTGCAGCACCATCCTTGGGCTAGACACAGTTCACTCCAAACTCTCTCCGCCCCACCTACCTCACAAGGTGTCTGTTGTGGGGAGCAGAAGGGCCGTAAGCCAGTCTGATTCTTCCTTAAATGGTAGAGAAAGTCGGCACATAAAAGCCAACTCCTCCTTCTTCCTCCAAAGTAGAGTAGCACCCTACAACAGACTTAGAAGGGTGTTAACTCTGTTTAGGATTGACTTCAGTGAACTTAGAAAGTTGTAGCCCTACTTAGGATAGCACTTCTGGTTCTTTGCCCACAAGTCGTATAATGCAGTGCATCAATTCCTTCCCCAAATCTTGAAACCAGGACTCAGGGCTGGAACATTTACAGGAGACGTCTTTATCATTTTCTGCTAATGAGTAGCGTTGAGCTTTTGCTATCTCAAGCGCAGTCACTTTCGCTCTTTCCCAGCTTTTTCTGCAAGTTCCAAAAATCCGTTTTAGACAAAGATCAAGCCATTTTGCCTGGCCTTATCCTAATCATACATATTGAATTAATCAGGAAAAATTAGATTGCCATTGCCAAAGAAACTCAATTTTCTCAAGAACATGGCCAGAGAAGAAATATACAATTCCTCCTCATTTGTATCTGTTCGACCCGTACAAGATTTCTCTCCGGTCTTTCCTGAGTTATTATGAAAGACTTTTTTTAAATTGGAGGAGTAGAGGCAAAGGGAGGTTTCAATTTTTAAAAGTAACCATTAAGCAAAGGACGTGGAAATGTTCCTGCATGTCAACCCTTTGAGTGGAAAAAGCCACAACAATAATATAATTGGCATGTAGAAGGTCCCAGGTTCAATCCCTGGCATCTCCAGTTAAAGGGACCAGGCAAGTAGGTGATGTGAAAGACCTCTGCCTGAGACCCTGGAGAGCCGCTGCCGGTCTGAGCAGACAATACTGGCTTTGATGCACCAAGGGTCTGATTCCGTGTAAAGCAGCTTCATGTGTTCGTCTTGTATCTGATGAAGGAAGCTTTGATTCTCGAAAGTTTATACTCTGAAAATCTTGCTGGTCTCTAAGGTGCTACAGGGACTCCAATCTAGCCAGACGGAAACTAAAAAGGCTGGCCCAAATGGACAAACAATCCAAATGGTACCCTGACGTTACAGTTGTTTTAGCAAAGTCAGCAGCACTCGGGATCTTTTGCCGCGTCTTACTTATTTATTTTTCAATCCTCAAAAGATCTGTTTACATTGCAACTTATAGGACCTTTTTTTGCCTTTCAAGAGTCCTAATCTGCCATTCATTAAAAATCTGCCTTTTGCAAATCGTGTTAGCATAACTCGCTTCTCATACAGCTGTTCAACAAATTTCATTTATTCATAGGAAACTGTAAGACCGCATTAATTAAAAGTTGAAGTATTAATTTAAGAGGAATGCGTGAGCTTTCCCTTCAATTAAGCCGAGTTCTGATTATTTCTCTCCTCTCCCTAAATTCTTGCCGTTAGTCAGCCGTGTCATTTGCATTGCCTGGTTATACAATATTAAAAATGAAATTTAATGATGGATTTGGTTTTTTGTTTTTTTTTTGGTTTTTTCCTTCTTCTCCAAAACCTGATCACGTTCCATAAGCTGTCAAAGAAATTCTCTTTGGGAGAATTTGGGGGGCCGAGGATGTTCTCATATTATATACAGTATCACAGAATTTGTGTTAACAGGATTAAAAAAACGAGCATGGAAGAATCATTTTTATAGTGGTATATAGCATTATTATATAGGGATTCATCCTTGGGTACCCAAATACACCCCAAAATAGGTTTTTTTTTGTCAACTAGCCAAGGATGCAAGCTCATGCAGTTGTTGAGATTTAGTTTAGAGGAGTAGAATCATAGAATCATAGAGTTGGAAGGGACCACCAGGGTCATCTAGTCCAACCCCCTGCACAATGCAGGAAATTAACAACTACCACCCCCCCACATCCCCAGTGACCCCAACCCTCACCCCACCATGCAGGATCCCACAATCAAAGCACTCCAGACAGATGGCCATCCAGCCTCTGCTTAAAGACCTCCAAAGACGGGGACTCCACCACCCTCCGAGGCAGCGCATCCCACCGTCAAACAGCCCTCACCGTCAGGAAGTTCTTCCTAATGTTTAGGTGGAATCGCTTTTCTATTAGTTTAAATCCATTACTCCGTGTCCTAGTCTCTGGAGCAACAGAGGAACAAGCTAGTTCCCTCATCAACATGACATCCCTTCAAATATTTAAACATGGCTGTCATGTCTCCCCTCAACCTTCTCTTCTCCAAACTAAACAAACCCTAAGTCTCTCCTCATAGGGCATGGATTCCAGACCTTTGACCATTCTGGTCGCCCTCCTCTGGACCCGCTCCAACTTGTCAACATCCTTCTTAAATTGTGGAGCCCCAAACTGGACAATGGGTTATGGTCCTTGGTCAAATGTTGCGCCCTGTGGTAACAGGGATTTTGTCCTTAGCACAAAATCTGAGGTCGGAATATTTGATCTCCGGTGGGAACCTCACCTCAACCGCAAACTCTCTATGCAGCTTTAGGCAAGCTTTTAATGCTGTTGCACTGACGTTATTGCTCTGTTGAGTATTATGGGATGGATTGTATGAAAAGCGACGTTTTCCTCCAGTAGCCCACGGAGGCTTCTGGACAAAACTGGGGGTTGAAGGAACTTCACAAATACAATACTGGGGAGGGGGACTGCAGGGAGAATGGGTAACTGGGCAAAACTGTCCCTTCCGCTGGCAGAGGAAGCATGGTGGAGGAAGCTTGACGGTGAAGAAGAAGAAGAGTTGGTTTTTAAGCCAACTTTATCTTTTAAGGAGAATCAACCCGGCTTATAATCTCCTTCCCTTCCTCTCCCCACAACAGGCGCCTTGGGAGGTAGGTGGGGCTGAGAGAGTTCAGAGACAACTGTGTCCAGATTAGAGTCCGCCGCTCCTAACCACTACACCACGCTGGCACAAGAGCAGCATCCATTTTAAGACTCAACGGATACCAGGGCTAGGCGTGTGACTGTTGTGTCTTGAACCAGATGTTTTTTAACACCTGAGAAACAGCTCTGGGGACCTCGAAACCTTGCTCGCTGTGTTCTGATATTTCCAATAAAAACCACACGCCAGGGTTGTTGTTTGCAAATATAGCTTTTGACAATTTTCCACCAGTCACACCTCAGCCCTTACCTCCAGTATCAAAGGTAACATTGATCGAAGAATCTAAGCAGAATTTTCTGCCTTGGGACTTGGATGCTCCAGGCCAGTAGTTCCCAAAGTGGGCAGTAGAAGAAGAAGAAGAGTTGGTTTTTATATGCCGACTTTCTCTACTACTTAAGGGAGACTCAAACCGGCTGGGGGTGGTGGGATTACCTAGGGGGGACTAAGAGGCAAGGGGGCAGCAGGGGGGCGCTAGAGGTGGGCCCCTTCAAGTGCGTTGTTCACTAATTTACAATAGATCAAGCCATGGCACCATGCTGGCAAATTTGGTGGAAACGATCAGAATTTCCCCCCCAAGACTTTGAAGAGCTGGTCCCACTGGATCAAGTCCATCAGTTTGGTTGAGTAAATTTCAACTAAAAAGTTTTAATTTGATTTTGAATAGATGTGGAATTAATTGTTACTGTTTTCAAAGTTTATTGTTATTATCGTCTTTAGCGCGTCCTGCAAACCCCTATTTTGAATAATGCTTTTTGTAGGATAGGGTCGGGGGCCCTGGGGTCGGGTTCGTAGAACCGAGGGGCCGGTGGCCCGAAAAGTTTGGGAACCGCTGATCTAGGCAAATGGAATTTATATCAGTTTCGCGCAAGCTGTTCATCAAATGGTTCATGGATTACATACTCCACCTCTTGCAAGGGAGGAGGAGGAGGGAAATCAACCCTATTATCAAGAAGAGAAGGCACCGCGCTAACTTATTACACACAGTAATAATCCTCTGTTGAGGCAGCACACAATGACGCTGGTAACATTAGCAGGCATTATTTATTATAAATAAAAGGGCCCATTGAGGCTTTCAACTCATTAGAGGGAGGTTTGGAAAGATGACTTCATTGTAGGAAATCTAAAGAGTTATGAAAGGAATAAAAGATTTATTTATCCACAAATACGCCCTCATTAGCAATTCCGTACAAGGCCTTTACAGCTGGATTTGGACTGCTATTAAGCTTCATTTTGTTTTAATTTGCAAAGGGTTCTTTAAAAAAAATATTCATGTTCTTACTCATGATGCTGCATATTTAGGGAATAAAAATAAAATTCCTCAGGGGATGACACCGAAGAAGGGAGAAAATGCTATTCAGTTTCATCACTAGTCAGTTTAGAGAATGGTTTGTTGGGTAAATTTCACTCCTAGGTACCAGACCTCTCGCCATAACTTTAAAGGGCTCTCAAATGTGCTAAAAGCTGAAGTCGCATGCCAACCCCCTCCCCTGAAACCCAGCAGACCTGGAGTCATAAACACATGAAGCTGCCTTATACTGAATCAGACCCTTGGTCCATCAAAGTCAGTATTGTCTACTCAGACTGGCAGCAGCTCTCCAGGGTCTCAGGCAGAGGTCTTTCCCATCACCTACTTGCCTGGTCCCTTTAACTGGAGATGCCGGGGATTAAACCTGGGACCTTCTGCATGCCAAGCAGATGCTCTACCACCCTCTCCAGGGTCTCAGGCTGAGGTCTTTCCCATCACTTACTTGCCTAGTCCCTTGAACTGGAGATGCCAGGGATTGAACCTGGGATCTTCTACATGCCAAGCAGATACTTTACCACTGAGCAATAGCCCCTCCCTCTTTCTAGTGTGATAGAAGAAGAAGAAGGAGGAGGAGGAGGAGGAGGAGGAGGAAGAAGAAGAAGAGTTGGTTTTTATATGCCAGGGTCTCAGGCTGAGGTCGTTCCCATCACCTACTTGCCTGGTCCCTTTAACTGGAGATGCCGGGGATTGAACCTGGGATCTTCTACATGCCAAGCAGATGCTTTACCACTGAGCAATAGCCCCTCCCTCTTTCTAGTGTGATAGAAGAAGAAGAAGAAGAAGAAGAAGAGGAGGAGGAGGAGGAGGAGGAGGAGGAGAAGGAGAAGAAGAAGAAGAAGAAGAAGTTCCTTTAACTGGAGATGCCGGGGATTGAACCTGGGACCTTCTGCATGTCAAGCAGATGCAAAACTCTGAGCCACAGCCCCTCCTCAATGGAATGGTCTAGAACTCTAGCATTAATGAGAAGACCCATGATTTTCAAGCTTTGTGGTGGGGAGCATCAGAGATCCTAAGAGGCTTATATCCATAGACTTCAGGGAAAATGCTTTTTTCCCTTGGCGGACACTCCTTAAGATAGCCAAAAAGATACTTCTGCCATGTTCACTAAGCCACGGCATTATGGAAATGCACCCCCCCTCCTCGGAAACAAAATGGGCTAAAAAAGGTGAGATGAGAGCAGAGGAAGAATGATGCTTCTCAATTCCTTGAGGTTTACAAACTTTGATAGAAGGTTGCTGGACTGAATGCCTAAAAGCAGAGGGGGATCTCATTCTAAACAGAACAAAGCTGGCGGGAAACATAATCATTCCCACCCTCCGTCCCACCTCTCCTTAGGCCCAGGGTGGGCTCCCGCTGACATGGGCTGGGACCAAATCCCCGCTAACTCGAGCAAGCGGGCAAATATTAGGAAAACGCAGAGCTCCAAAACCCCAATTTCCTTCTCATTTCTGGCACACAAATAGGCCTCTTTTGTTTCCATAATGGATTTTTACAAAGCGGCCGAGGTGGGACGGTGGCTTTTTTGCCATCTGACAAAACAAATATTTCTTTTCGCGGAAATGCCCAATATCAGTTTCCCGCCCCCTCCTATCGCCCAAAAACATCTCAGGAAAGGCTTTTCAGAACGCGACGCACGTCCGTTCCTTTTTGCAACTCATTTTCCCCCTCCTCCTCCTTCTTTTTTTTTTATTTTTGCGTGACAACCGAGGCAATAATTCACAGCTCGCTGGGCCTCTTAAATAACCCCCTTTTCTGTTGACGTGGTAGGCATTCCCCCATTACCCAGCAGGGATCAGCTGTACTGGCAGGAACTCATTAGGCATTCTTCAGACTTCGGAGGTTTAACATACCCCTTCTCTAGTCAGTGTCTTTTTAAAAGAGACCCCCTTGCACGGTGAACGGCCTCAAAACTGAATAATATAACTGCGTAATTTTGAAGTGCTTCCTTCTCTGGGCTTCCTCCAGCCTCCCACATAAGGCCTTTTAAAGATCTGGTGTGTTTTTATCATGCTGAGGACTGTTATGCCCCCCCTTTTCTCTCTTTTTTTTTTTTTCCGACAGGAGATTAAATGAGGTACTTGAGTTTCTCTGCCGAAACTTTTTTAAATACGTGGATCTGCGCTCAGCCTCATGCGCCGCGGCTAATTTAATCCAGAGGCATTCAGAAGTCTGGGAAAGAACAACATTTTCAACCCACGGCTAAATAATGAGAGCTTTCTTAGAGCCAAAAAAATGAACTTGAAAAGTGGAAGGAGAGAGAAGGGGGGAAAAACCAACATATATACACACAGTACAAGAAAGACACATTGTTTGGTTCCATAAAAATGTTCTTTAGAAACCAATTTAGCAGTCAGTGTGCAAGATTAGCTGCTGGAATCCCTGGGTTCAAATGGCTTTATTACCAATTCTCATTTAGTCCGGGGTTAGAAAGAGGTACACGTATTCAATTACCAATGGGTATCTTCGGGGGGGAGGGGGCAAGAAACAGAAATAGTAACAAAACTGAACTTCTAGTTAACTCTTGAATACATGAAGCTGCCTTATACTGACCGCCAGCGGCTCTCCAGGGTCTCAGGCAGAGGTCATTTACATCACCTACTTGCCTAGTTCCTTTAACTGGAGATGCCAAGGACTGAACCTGGGACCTTCTGCATGCCAAGGAGATGCTCTACCACTGAGCTATGGCCTATCCCCATGAAGCTGCCTTATATTGAATCAGACCCTTGGTCAATCAAAGTCAGTATTGTCTACTCAGACTGGCAGCGGCTCTCCAGGGTCTCAGGCAGAGGTCTTTCACATCACCTACTTGCCTAGTCCCTTTAACTGGAGATGCCAGGGACTGAACCTGGGACCTTCTGATTGCCAAGGAGATGCTCTACCACTGAGCCATGGCCTATCCCCATGAAGCTGCCTTATACTGAATCAGACCCTTGGTCAATCAAAGTCAGTATTGTCTACTCAGACTGGCAGCGGCTCTCCAGGGTCTCAGGCAGAGGTCTTTCACATCACCTACTTGCCTAGTCCCTTTAACTGGAGATGCCAGGGACTGAACCTGGGACCTTCTGATTGCCAAGGAGATGCTCTACCACTGAGCCATGGCCTATCCCCATGAAGCTGCCTTATACTGAATCAGACCCTTGGTCAATCAAAGTCAGTATTGTCTACTCAGACTGGCAGCGGCTCTCCAGGGTCTCAGGCAGAGGTCTTTCACATCACCTACTTGCCTAGTCCCTTTAACTGGAGATGCCAGGGACTGAACCTGGGACCTTCTGATTGCCAAGGAGATGCTCTACCACTGAGCCATGGCCTATCCCCATGAAGCTGCCTTATACTGAATCAGACCCTTGGTCAATCAAAGTCAGTATTGTCTACTCAGACTGGAAGCAGCTCTCCAGGGTCTCAGGCTGAGGTCTTTCACATCACCTACTTGCCTGGTTCCTTTAACTGCAGATGCCAGGTACTGAACCTGGGGCCTTCTGCATGCCAAGCAGATGCTCTACAATCTGAGCTACAGCCCTTCCTTAACTCTTGATCTGGGTTGCATTGGAGTACAGGGCAAAATGCCCCCCCCCCATGAGTTAAGGGTTTACAGGTGCTTCCTTTTTAATCCTGAACATACTGTAATGTAATTATTCGAACCCAATGTTTAGAGAGAAGATTTTCAGTCACTTCTTCTACCCTATTCATAATCCTAACCCATGTAAAATTCTCCACGTGCACATACGGTTCCCTCCACAGCCATCTTCTAACCTGAAAATACAATATCTTGAACTTTTTAAAATAAGGAAGATGTTCTGTTCCTCCATCGTCTGTCCCCATAATTTCATCAGAAATAAGACCAAAAAGGTCTGGTATCTGCATGGATTTGGGTTACTATAGCTATTGTCCTGTTAGTGAGGGATGAGGAAAATTTTACAGCTGAAGTTTAATATTTCAGTTAATTACTCCGTCACTTCTCGTTTGTTCATCCAAGAACTCTTCAGTGAATGTCCTCTAGCCCTAACTCCAGATTCGTTCAGTGCTTAATCTGCTCCACACAGGATTAAAACAGCAGCTTCAACACTGATCTGAGACAACAGGAGTACTTTCAACCAACTATGCAAAATACAACCCCTCATCGCTAGAGACACCCCAGACACAATCCAATACAGCGCCACCCCATTCTACTTACAGAATCATAGAAGGGGCCATACAGACCATAGGTTCAGATCCCTGCTCTGCCATGGAAGCTTGCTGGGTGACCTTGAGTTAGTCATTCTCTCTCAGCCTAACCTACTTCATAGTAAAAGTAGGGTATAGATATCTAGATAAATAAATGGAAGCATTTTGAAGGGGTGGATTCTGTAGGTTCAATTAAGATTAAGAGGAGGGCAACAAAGATGGTGAGGGGTCTGGAAACCAAATCCTATGAGGAAAGGTTGAAGGAGCTGGGTATGTTTAGCCTGAAGAGGAGAAGACTGAGAGGTGATATGATAACCATCTTCAAGTACTTGAAGGGCTGTCATATAGAGGAAGGTGCCGAGTTGTTTTCTGTTGCTCCAGAAGGTCGGACCAGAACCAATGGGTTGAAATTAGGAAAAGTTTTCTAACGGTTAGAGTGGTTCCTCAGTGGAACAGGCGTCCTCGGGAGGTGATAAGCTCTCCTTCCCTGGAGGTTTTTAAGAAGAGGTTAGATGGCCATCTGTCAGCAATACTGATTGTATGACCTTAAGCAGATGAAGAGAGGGAGGGCAACTTGGCCATCTTCTGGGCATGGAGTAGGGGTCACTGGGGGTGTGGAGGGGGGGAGGTAGCTGTGAGTTTCCTGCATTGTGCAGGGGGTTGGACTAGATGACCCTGGTGGGCCCCTCCAACTCTATGATTCTGTGATTCTAAGATCCTTCATATTATTTCTGGTTTGAACTGGTCTTTTATGGGACCTTTACAATAACTTATGTTGTGGGGGGAGTTGTTTTGAACATACAATCTCCTAGAAACTTAACACATGGTCCCAAATACTTGACTGCTCAAATTACTGGTCATTCACAAAGCATATGCGGAACATGCTCAGAATTGGCTCTCCGAGTCATAAATCTTTCACAGGTACAATTATGTGCAAATTGTGGTCAGAAAAGACACCCGCACTCTCTCAACAGCTGGAGTCAGGTGGGTTTACCACAGCCAAATTGCAAAATTAAATTTAGATGAACTTAATTAAAAAGTGGGGGGGGGATGCAATTTAATATGGCTGTTCATCACACACTCGTCGAAATCCTTTCTTGTGTCAAGAAAATATATTAAAGCGTGATCCAAAAGCCACACAAAGGCTGAAAGGAGTGTGAACAAAAGGACACACCAGGTAGCTCAGCCACACAGGTGGGCATTTGTAGGCGCCATGACGGAAGAAAGAACACCTCTGTAAAAACAAACAAGGAACAGCTAACTCTTTGCAGAAACTACCACAAATGGGACATAAGATAGCAGTACATTCTCCCCATATTGTCATCCTTTCCTGGGAGATCGGAAGAAGCTAAAGTTTCCCTTCTCTTAGCAGATTCCTCTCGGGAGATAACCACTCAAGTAGCCAACCTTTGCCTCCGGTCTAGTGGGATTCGTCAATGGCTGATTGAAAACCTTTCCCCATAGAAGAGCTTTCCTCCTCTTCCTCAAACCATCCCTCCCAGAATCATCAACTTTTATTACTTTATTATTTTAACCTAACTTTGGTTTTTTATTCAGAGCTGATACTGTATCGAAATCAACCTTGATAGATTGATTGATACCACAAATCGATTCCGAGGGTGGATAACTTGAATAGGAGCTGCAACGGTACTTGACTATATCAAACTTTGTAAGGCAGCAAGCGTTGAGAAGGCAGGAGGACCACAAAGCGTTCTGGGACTGTTCAACCAATCTGCACTCGCAAAAGGCGTAAATACATCTAGCTCAGTTTGCCCCGCGGTGTTAGAAGTAAAACACACACACAAAGCCCTTCACTGTCCTCCTGTTTGGGCCAAGGCCCTCTGTGACATAAGAGCAGGTGATCCAATGGCGGACTTTCAGGTGATCCAATGGCGGACTGTTTGGGCACCCTACGTGTGACTCAAGGTTGCACTGATGTCGTGCCATCAATGGCCCAACTGACGGAAACATTACAAATGAACAATCAAAAACAAAATAGAGACAAATGGACACCTTTCTATGAATACATTACAACTAAAAAATAACAATTAGACTCCAAGAGTCACAGTAGGTTCAAGATGGGGCTTAAATCCACCCTGCTAGAAAAATAACTGTATTAATAAAAGATGTAAGGGGGTAGCACTAGGCGCTGCACCGCTAAATATTATTTTAATAATTTATTGCTGTTTTTTTTTTCTTCCCCCCATCCCTTTTCCCCTTTTGTACCCCTATTTATCGTTGAAAATCAATAAAAATATTTAATAATAATAATAAAAAAGGTTGCACTGATGTTCACAAGCGGGCTCATCAGGAATAATTCATTTTAAAAAAACAAACTGAACTCATTTCTATCTTTAAAAGGTCCGCCTTCTTCCATATATGCGCCTCTGCTTGCTCATACGCCCTGTTCTTTAAGGGCTGATGAGGCCAAGGTGGACTTTGCCAAAGGAAACACATCATTTACATGTCTGAAAGAGTAAGGCCATTTCTGCTTGGTAATTAGAAGCTTTCCAGGCTGAAGTGCCCCGTGTATGTGTGTGTGTGTGTGTGTGTGTGTATGAGTATATATATATATATATATATATATATATATATATATATATATATATATATATATATATATTAGTTTTTCACGCTGAACTGTCATTCAGGAAGTGACTGCAAAGCCGGTGCATACCCACTTCGCATTTCTTAAGAGCCCCTTTAATGCGGCCTTTTGTGTTTGCTCCGCCCCCGCTGTGAAGAATCCCCTCAAGGAAGCATGCAAAATGACAGCCGTGGATTAGCTATGCAAACCGGCGGTTGGCTAATGGGAGGGATGAAGGAGCAGGCGAGTGGGGTGTGTGTGGAATTTCTCCTTTTGCACAGGGACCGCGAGTAGGCATTTTAAAGGTCGCGTTTTAAAAAAGAGCTTTGAGCGAGCGTCAAAACTGACCCTGCGTAAATGGCCTAAGACTTACCGGCCCAGAGAAAAGCCCACCTGTGTATTCCTCTGCAACAGAGGTGAGGGTGCCTCCTGACGGGAAGCAGGCAAGGCCAGAGCAACGATTCATGCAGCAACACAACAGGCAGCCTACTCTAAGGGCATGTAAATGTACTGGGGGCTTTGCAGAGTGAGGAATTAAAATGGTTCCAGGTGAACAGGGAGTTCCCTTGTGGCGAAGCAAAGTGTGCTCTCTTTCTCTCCGTCTGTGGAGGCAAAATGACTAATCTTTGCTTTGTTGGAAGTTGGAATGACAACATCTCTCAAGGTCTTACCACAGATCCGTAAATTGCCGGCTTTGATGTTTCCCACCAGGTTGGCTTCAGCTCAGGTAGATGATCCTGTTGAAAGAAGTATTATATCTGATAGATGATTTTTTTAAAAAAAAACAACCCATAACATTCAAGGTCTCCGTTGGAATTTTGTTCTGCAGATGGTTACGACTGACAGGTGGGGAAAGACTGCACAACGGGAATGAGTCGCCAGATGGGGGCTAATGAACACATGAAGCTGCCTTATACTGAATCAGGAAGTCAGTATTGTCTACTCAGACCGGCAGCGGCTCTCCAGGGTCGCAGGTAGAGGTCTTTCCCATCACCTCCTTGCCTGGTTCCTTTAACTGGAGATGCCGGGGATTGAACCTGCATGCCAAGCAGAGGCTCTACCACTGAGCCACAGCCCCTCCCCTAATGGTAGGCTCCAGCTGGCCTCAGGCTCTAAGGTTGATTGGGCACATTTGCCACTCCTTCTGGGCAACCTTGCCTACCAATGCTTGCACTCTTAAATGTTTCGAGATTTTGCCAATTCAGAGATTTGGAAAATCTCGAGTGCAACACACACACATACAGAGTCAGACCCTTGTCTATCAAGGTCACTGTTGCCTGACTTGTCCAGAGAAC
The DNA here is from genome assembly GCF_029931775.1 of Euleptes europaea. Lineage (NCBI taxonomy): Eukaryota > Metazoa > Chordata > Lepidosauria > Squamata > Sphaerodactylidae > Euleptes > Euleptes europaea. Next base: position 9,762,584 of record NC_079331.1, on the reverse strand, counting down.
GTGTCCAGTGAAGGGCAACAGAGATGGTGAGGGGACTGGAAATGAAGTCCTATGGGGAAAGGTTGAAGGAGCTGGGTATGTTTAGCCTGAAGAGAAGATTGAGAGGTGATATGATAACCATGTTGTAGTACTTGAAGGATGGTGCCGAGTTATTTTCTGTTGTCCCAGAAGGTCGGACCAGAACCAACGTGTGGAAATTAAATCAAAAGAGTTTCCGTCTAGACATTAGGAAGCATTTTCCAACAGTTAGAGCAGTTCCTCAGTGGAACAGGCTTGCTTGGGAGGTGGTAAGCTCTCCTTCCCTGGAGGTTTTTAAGCAGAGGCTAGATGGCCATCTGTCAGCAATGCTGATTCTGTAACCTTAGGCAGATCATCGGAGGGAGGGCATCTTGACCATCTTCTGGGCATGGGGTAGGGGTCACTGGGGGTGGGGGGGAGGTAGTTGTGAATTTCCTGCATTGTTCAGGGGGTTGGACTAGATGACCCTGGTGGTCCCTTCCAACTCTGTGATTCTATGACTATATGGGCCATCACCCACTACCTGATTCTTCTAACTGGAGATGCCAGGGATTGAACCCGGGACCTTCTGCATGCCAAACGAATGCTCTACCTGTGAGCTGCAGCCCCTCCCTACAAATCTGTAGAAACTAGACCAAGTGACTGTTGAAGCAGCTACAAGAGGATGAAACCGATATTATAACTACATGTTCTCAAACTTGGATGTGACAGAGCAGAGCACGGGGGATATTGTTGCGAGAGTGAGGGTGGAGGATAGGATTATGTTTAACACTAGACTGCTTTTACCATCACAAAATACACAGAGACCTGAAGTGCTTTAAGTACAAGCTCCAGCCCATCAAAAATACATATGTACAGACCGTGGAGAAGCATGTAATTCTCTACAGGACAACTTGCCAAGACAGTGCGAACTTCTCAATGAACAGCAATTAGGAAAACTGGAAAATGTCATTTTCTCTGCTGTTTTAAATATGTTGCTATATTGCTAGGGCAGGTGTTCCCAACCTTTTTGAGGAGGAGGAGGAAGAGGAGGAGAAGACTTTCTCTACCACTTAAGGGAGACCCAAACTGGCTTACAACCCCCTTCCCTTCCCCACAACAGACACCCTGTGAGGTAGGTGGGGCTGAGAGAGTACTGAGAGAACTGTGATTGGCCCAAGGTCACCCAGCTGGCTTCATGTGGAGGAGTGGGGAAACCAACCCAGTTCACCAGATTAGAGTCCGCCGTTGTCATGAGTCAGCCTGCAGAGACCTCCTCTGACGAAAAGGAAACAGAAGCCAGAGCAGAGGGACATCCTCAGGCAGAAGTCCCACAGGAACAACCGCAGGGCCTACAGCCTGCCAGAATAGAGGATCAGCCAAAGTCAGGAGATGACTCACCATGCCTGCAGCCTGCCAGCTCAAGGACTCCAGTTGGACCTGACACCTTGCAACATGCAGTGTCTCCAGACGCCTCGCCAAGGCCACTGGAGCAGAGAAGAAAACAGGTCCGTCTGGCAATGCAGCAGAGATGGCAGAGTGCTAGACTGAAGGCTTTACACAGGAACCTCCCCAGTAGCAGTGATGAGGAAGAGCAGGGCTGAAGCACCACCTGGGAACTCAGCCTAAACAGCATCAGCTGGCTCTGCTATAGCAGCAGGGGAAGGGATTTAAGCCATCAGTTAGGCTGGGCTGTTGTGCAAGCAACTTGTCACCAACCTCCTGGTGTACCGGCCCGGTTTCCCTGCTATCCTTTGGATTCCTGGCATCCTGACTCCTTGGACCGGCTCTGACTAACGCCTTGGACTTCCCTTGCCTGTATTGATATCTCGGACTCTGCCTTCCCTGTGAATGACCTTGGACTGTTCCCCAGACTACGCTTACAGCCCGCGCTCCTCGCCTGCCCCACGACAGCCGTTCATGTGGAGGAGTGGGGAATCAAACCCAGTTCTCCAGATCAGAGTGCCCTGCTCTTACCCACTGCACCATGCTGGCTCTACACACCAGGAAAGGGACAGAGGGCTGATGGAAACCTTGTTAAAAACAGTTTGTCTTTGATGTGCACGTTTTAAAGTAGAAAATGGCTATTCCTTTTGATTTGAATGGCGTTCCAGACATTTGGAAATTCCGGATTTTCTTTCTTTTTTTTTATAAATATTTTTTCTAGTTTTCAGTATTAAGTGGGAATACAGGAAAAAAGAAAAGGGAAAGGAAAAACCTTCAGTTAAACAATATTTTACATTAACAGAGGGAAAGAAAAAATAATAATAAAAAATGAGTAATTCTACCCCCTTGAAAGGTTCGATATTGCGCTCATTAAAAAACATAATACATTTGATCATCACCTTAACTTTCACATATCTCCTAAGATTTTATTGTTATTTTTTAATTTTAATATATTCATAGAAGGCGTTCCATTTATCTTTATTTGGTCTTTGAATATCTTTTTGTAATATTTCAGTTAGGTGTGCCATTGTTACATATTCGTAAGCTTTGTCTATCCAAGTTTCGATTTTTGGTGTTTTATCCGTTTTCCACTGGATTTTCTGAATTCCGAATCCGAAGGCTCCTAATTCCAAATTCCCAGCAGGGAAACCCAGTATCTTGGGGCTTGAAAACAGCGATCCTTAGCATCCAATGGTAGCCAAAGAACTACACCAGTGGGCAAACGCTTTGCCTACTAAAAAGGTGTTTTGGAAACTGACGACACCGTTATTGCTGGTTGCCACTGAAACGCAGCGTGAGGATGATACGGCCATCAATTACATTTTAGAGCAATATCAAACCGAACAACTTCCTTTTTATCACTTCCATATGAAAACGCACTTTAAAAACGCTCGGAGGTATCGCCCTGTCCTTTCACGCCCGGCATGTAGCGACAAAACTTTTTTTTTATCGTCGTCTCTGTCAAAAAGGTGTCTTAAAATAAATGTTGGGTTGGAGCAGAAGGAAGGAAGAAAGAAAAGCAGCTACGGGCACAGATGTTTGCATGCCCTATTTAATGTAGGAGATAATGTGGCATTCATACAGTGCATTGAGACAGGAGGTGCTTCAGAGATGGGAAGGGGGATATTGTCTATGCATCCAACCATATGAGATGCTGGGGCCAAACACCACCAGGAGAAGGCTGCTTGCGACTGGCTGTCCACCACTGGGAAGCACACACATACACACCATTGTTACTAAAACCATAGTTGCACCCCACAGTTTTTCAAAGCAATATTTTGCACTTGGGATGAGATTCATAAATGGAATTCATCAGCGCTAACATACTACGTAAGGGTGGAATTGTGGTGGAGTGGTAGAGCATCTTCTTGGCATGCAAGGTCCCAGGTTCAACCACCAGCACCTGCAGTTAAAAGGATCACATTGCAGATGATGGGGAAGATCTCTGCCCGAGAACCTGGAGAGCTGCTGCCAGTCAGAGTACACGATACTGACCTTGCAAGGCAAAGCGCTGACTTAGGATAAGGCAGCTTCTTGGGGGTTCAATATTGTTTTCTGGATTAATCCATAAAATGTACTCTAGATTTCAATGAGCCCATAGACTCCTCTAGCTGAGGAAGAGCATACACAGATAACCAGCTATCATGTAACATTTTTGCACGTAAGCTCTCCTATGATGTAAAAGGCCAATCCAAGAGCAATAGTAAAAAGGTAAAGGTCCCCTGTGCAAGCACCGGGTCATTCCTGACCCATGGGGTGACGTCACATCCCGACGTTTCCTCGGCAGACTTTTTTGCGGGGTGGTTTGCCAGAGCTTTCCCCAGTCATCTTCCCTTTACCCCCAGCAAGCTGGGTACTCATTTCACCGACCTCGGAAGGATGGGAGGCTGAGTCAACCTTGAGCTGGCTACCTGAAACCGACTTTAAAAACCACGATTTTAATACACGGTTCTGTCTTTAGAATGGAATGGACCTGTCAACAAGAGCCTTGCTGGGTATTTTTAACAATAATACAATTGGGGAGAATCTTTTAACCCCAGTAACAAGCATTAAAGTCCCAGCTAGAGCACGACAAGACGCCGAAAGTCCACCGAACACATCCCCAGCGATATCCAGCCGGATCTATAAAGACATTTATAGGTCCATCTGTTTTTCTTTGTGTCACAAAGAAGACTTGCAGGATTCTATTGACAAAGTAAGATACTGCTCAGTTCCTCCGAGAAGCTATTACAGTTTAAAATTCACAGATGAATATTTAAACCTTTCCTCAAGTATCGAGCGGTATCTCCCCAGCAATTTCAAAGATCTGGCTTATTAAAATGAAATCTTTAAAAAAAAACTGATAGTTGGATAGTGTGTAGCTTTTCTGCTAATGAATCATAGAATCATAGAGTTGGAAGGGTCCACCAGGGTCATCTAGTCCAACCCCCTGCACAATGCATGAAATTCACAACTACATCCCCCCTCCACACCCCCAGTGACCCCCCCACTCCATGCCTAGAAGATGGCCAAGATGCCCTCCCTCTCTGGAAAACAAAAAAATATCCCAGAAGTTCAAATATGGATTGACAAATCCTTGGAGTACATAACGATGGCACAATTAACGGAATCGTTGAAAGATAATACAACAGAACAACATCAAGAGAAATGGAAACCTTTTTATGATTACATCAAAACGAAAAGAGAACAACAAGACTATAAAAATAACAATAAGTTTCATTATACAATTAAGTTCAGTTTATTTATAATATGGAAATAATGTATCACAATTAATAGGGGGGTAGAAATTTTTTAATTCAAACTGAATTACAATCAATGTTTTCCTCCCGTTCCCTTTCTTTTTTCTGTATACCTATAAATATTGAAAATAATAAAAATAACAATAATAATAAAAAGATGGCCTCCCTCTCATCATCTGCCTAAGGTCACTGAATCAGCATTGCTGACGGATGGCCATCTAGCCTTTGCTTAAAAACCTCCAGGGAAGGAGGGCTCACCACCTCCCGAGCAAGCCTGTTCCACTGAGGAACCCCTCTACCCTGTTAGAAAATGGCAGTGCTTTCTTCTGGTGCACGAAACTCTGCCGCAGGGGAAGGCCATCTTACACCAGCAGGGAAACTAGCAGAAACATTTTCACTGTGTTTGAATTCCTGGGTTGCTTCCCCCTTTGTTTTGCTTTCTGCGCTGCCACTGACTCCCTACCCTGGGGGTTTCCATGGTGGAGAAAACCTGCTTGCGATTCTCCCTGCCCTCTAACTTTGCAGCAGGCTACACACCAGTAGCCCCACACACAAAAAATCTAATCTAAAGCAGGTGCCATCTTCATCCGTCGAAGGCGGCGCTGAAAAGAAACCCCTACCTACATTTTCGAAATCTCTCGTTTCGGTATGAACACCCCGCACAACCACAACCGCTTGGTATCAATCTTGATTATGAAAAGCTTTAAGCTACGCCGCTGGTCTTAACTGGGATTGATGAGAGGGGCAGCGGCGTGCGCTCGATTCAAACAAACCACAACCGGTAGCAAAACCCTAGAGTGGTGGTTCCCAACCTTTTTTTTGACCAGGGACCACTAGGACTTTTTTGGTCGGTGCAGCGACCCCAAGGTTCAAAATAAAAATTCAGAGAATTTGAAAATAAACTTTAATCATAACTGTTAGTTAAACATTAAACTTAGAATAATATTTGAATATATATTTTTTATAATAGAGAACTTTTAATTGAAAATATTAATTTATTATGGGTTTATAACTTTGTTTCGCGGGCCTTAATTTAGTTCTCGCGGACCCCCGGTTGGGAACCAGTGCCCTAGAGGTATCCACAACCACAATGGCGCAACACGGCCCGGGACCTTTGTATCTTTGGGACTGCCTCTCCTGGTATACCCCCTGAAGATCTATATGGTCATCTGACAATAACTTATGGGTGGTCCCTGGCCCTAAGGGTGTACAGCAGTCCTCGACGAGAGCCAGAGCCTTTTTGGCCCTGGCACCGGCCAGGTGGAACGCCCTGTCTGGTGACATCAGGGCCCTGCAAGACAGAGCTATTCCGCCAGGCCTGTGGCTGAGGACAGCCGCAAATATCATCTGCTGGCTTCCCTATTCTCCCCCCTCCTTTTATATTAATGTCATCTGAGGGGTAACCTGCTGCAAATATATGGCAAACTGTTTAGGCGCCACCGGTAGTTTGGTTGTTTTTAAGTTTCAAATTGGGATTTTATTGTTTTAAATTTAGATTTGGTGGTTGATTTTATCATTGATGCATTAATGTTTTTGTGCGGTGTTATCTACCCGGAGCCAGCTTCAGCCGGGGCGGGCGGGCTATGAATCGTAAAATAAATAAATAAACGGCCAATCTCAACCTAGCTGCGGTACCGGGCGTCTTTGGCAAAGTGAATTAGATGGGTCTGTCATGCACACTCGCTGAAATCCCCTGATTAATAAAAGAAAGATAAAACCTGCTGCGGAGTGGCCACAATGTCAATAGGATGGAGATTAGCCTATGCCCAGTCAATATTATTTATTTATCCTGGGAGACAACCCCTCCCCACTAAGGCTTCCCCTTTCTGCTAGGAACTGCTTTCTCCTGCTGCAGGGAGACCTCAGGGCCTCTGTGTCATCAACAGCCATGGCATCAGTTGCTACCCTCATCTCAGACTTACTTGCATGCCTAGGAACCGCCACGTCTGAAAACCAGGAAATAAACAAAGACTTCCATAATCCACAGGGATGAATTACAGCAAAGAATATCTAGAAGAAGGAGGAGGAGGAGGAAGAGGAGAAAGAAGAGGAAGTGGAAGAGGAGGAGGAGGAGGAGAAGGAGGAGAAGAGTTGGTTTTTATATGCTGACTTTCTCTACCACTTAAGGAAGAATCAAACCGGCTTACAATCACCTTCCCTTCCCTTCCCCACAACAGACACCCTGTGAGATAGGTGGGGATGAGAGAGCTGTGACTAGCCCAAGGCCACTCCGCAGGCTTCATGTGTAGGGGTGGGGAACCAATCCAGATTCGTGTCCGCCGCTCATGCGGAGGAGTGGGGAACCAAACCCGGTTCTCCAGATCACAGTCGAAGAGAGAGGAAAGAAGCAACTGAGCTATTTACCCTAAACCGCTTTCCCTTGTTGCTCAAAGTGGTTTACAATAAAAGAAGCCAGTTAAAGCCACCATAACATTAAGACGTCAACACAATTAAACACTGTTAAAAACGCACAATTAAACACTGCTAAAAAGCCTGTTTGAACAATACAAGCTTATGCTGCTGCCTAACTTGGATGAGAAAAGAGTCAATCCCAGTGTCAAAGGGTAGCCTGCTCCATAAGGAAGGGAGGTCACAGGTCTCCTCTCCTTTAAGGAAGGAATAGAGAGCAAACCTTGTGGTGAAGGTTTTATGGAGAGAGGTGGTCCTTCAAGCATGAGGGGTTCAGGAGGTATGATCTATAGGGATACTTGAACACCTGCTGGTTCGGCTCGTGTCCTGTTCGCTGGTTGAAAACACAGACCTGATGTATCAATAATCGGTTTGACAGTTCATTGATCTGTTTGTGGGCGTTTGGCCGGCTGTTCCACTTAATTCCTTACTAAGTATGCAGTACAGTGAAATTAGCTTATTCTCACACAACACAATGGAGGTCTACTGCCAGCGTAGTGGAGTGGTTTGGAGTGGTGGACTTTGATCTGGAGAACCGGGTTTGATTCCCCACTCCTCCACAAGAGCAGCAGAGGCTAATCTGGAGGAGGAGGAGGAGGAGGAGAGGAAGAGGAGGGGGAGTTGGTTTTTATATGCCAACTTTCTCTACCACTTAAGGCAGAATCAAACCGGCTTACAATCACTTTCCCTTCCCCTCCCCACAACAGACACCCTATGAGGTAGGTGGGGCTGAGAGAGTATGACTAGCCCAAGGTCACCCAGCTGGCTTCATGTGCAGGAGTGGGAAAACAAATTCAGTTCACCAGATTAGCGTCCACCACTCATGTGGAGGAGTGGGGGACTCAAACCCGGTTCTCCAGATCAGAGTCCACTCCTCCAAACCACCGCACTTAACCACTACACCACACTGGCTCTCTGGAAGCAATCCTGATCTGACCAGGAAGAGGACCTTTGGCAGACAATTCAAGCCGTCTAAAATGGATCCAGCAAGGACCCAACGCATGTAGAGAGAACGGAAAAAGGAAGCGTGGAAAACAAACGTAGGGAGAAGCCTTCCCCTGGAACGCGTTGCCGTGCACCAAAATTAATTCACGTCAGACATCTGGTTCCCACACTGCAGTGTGAGGCGGCCCATTCCAGTGTGTGCGTGTTCAGTGCCGTCAAGTCGCTTCCGACTCACGGCGACCCTATGAATGAAAGTCCTCCAAAATGTCCTATCTTTGACAGCCTTGCTCAGGTCTTGCAAATTGAGGGCTGTGGCTTCCTTTATAGAGTCCATCCATCTCTAGCACATACATAATGCGGGGACACTGTTCAACTACTCTAGGCCCAAGTCTCCGGGAGCAGAGGTCAAACCTTTACAGTCAACGTTGATTAGCTTTTATCTTCAATTGTACGCCTCTTTGGGGGCAGGATTGGCAAGTGAGGATAACAGGAAAGGAAAAATGTGCTCAACAGAGGCGTATTTCCATGCAGTTTTATCTGCTGCGAAGCCGTCGCCTCTCCCTCCGCCAAAGCGTTTCGGCACGCAAACTCAAATTAAAAAACCTTCGGCGGAGGCAAGATCATGAAGCGCTTTTATTTTAATAGCGCAAGCTCAAGCGAGGCGCCCCGCAGAGCGAGAGGCTTGAAACGCTTCCCGGCCCCCTTTTAAACTGGGGGACGTCGCCGCATCCGCTCAGTCCGGCAAACCACATGCGGGCGCCCAAATGTGTCAGATGCTCTCGTTAAAAATCTGAATAAGAAGCGAGCAGAAGACGGACAATTGGGGTTGTCGCGAGCGGGAGTCAGCACAGAGCTTTGTAGATAGCCGAGGAGGCAGAGGAAGATGAATCGCTACCTTTGAGTTTAGGCCAACTTGGCAGTAGAGTGACGCTTACTTGGTTTTAACCAGAGGGACAATCCTTGCTAATGGAAGTGTCAGTTTAATGGCTAATCATACCAAAGACATCCAATCTGAAGTGAGACAAAAAAGAAACAAAGTATCTGAGTATTCAGCTATTAGAATATGTGCAGTGAATTAAAGGAGGAGAAGAAGAAGGAGAAGAAGGAGAAGAGTTGGTTTTTACATACTGACTTTCTCCACCTCTTAAGGAAGAATCAACCAGGCTTACAATCCCCTTCCCTTCCTCTCCCCACAACAGACACCCTGTGAGGTAGGTGAGGCTGAGAGAGATCTAACAGAGCTGCAACTTGCCCAAGGTCACCCAGCTGGCTTCATGTGTAGGAGTGGGGAAACAAATCCAGTTCACCAGATTGGCCTCCGCTGCTTTGTGGAGGAGTGGGGGAATCAAACCCCGTTCTTCAGATCAGAGTCCACCGCTCCAAACCTCTGCTCTTAACCACTACACCACACTGGCTTCGAGGATCAGACACTCTCCTAGAGGAATCGCATGCGGTCTCTGTATTTTTTTTTTAATGTCATAGCATAGCATACTGATACCACCTGGTCCTTTTAGCTTGAGATGCCGGGGATCAAACCTGGGACCTTCTGCATGCAAAGCCGAGGCTCTTCCAGAGCCCCAGGCCTGGTCTTTCAGCAACCTTGTGACCCAAACTCTGTTTCCTGCTCTATGTTCTATTTAAAATGCCCAAAACGCAGGGCTGGTTTAGTTCCCTTCCCTTTTTAAAGTTTTGACCTTTACATTCCAGAACTGCAAGGAAGCGGCTGAGCAGGCAAACTATATACAGCTGGCCAAGGCCAGTATTTCCCTTGGTCACTTCCACGTTAAAAGAAGGGACTGCGACTCCAATGTTTATCTCAAGGCAGTATTTAGCTCACCGACTCCCAAAATAAGCGAGGACTTTTTAAGGGTTTTTAGAACGCTGCCAACGGTCTCCTTGAGTCAGCCGCAGCAACGGCAGAGCAGAATAAATACAGGTTTCCGGGCGAGGAAAAACGAAAAAAGAGAAAAGCACACGGAGAAACGGCTCCAACGAGATCGTGAAGCTCGGTCTTCGTAGCTGGACTTCAACTTTGCTGTGACAGAGTGCCAAGGATTAAGGAACGAACCGCTGTGGAGAACCCTCCCGCAAAAAAATAAAATGCTCTGGTCTCGAGTGCAGGTTTCATTTCAGGAGGCGTATACTGCGCTGCTTAGCATTACAAAGAAAAAGTTGACTGAATGTCTGAGGGTTGCTATGGGTAGCAATAGCTTTGTGCAGGCCCACTGCAAGCAATCACGGGAAACTCAGTTTTCCCACGATTCTTTGGTGAGGAAGTGGTCATTACAGACTATGAAAAGTACTTTTGAAATTCTCCCGGGGGTGTGTGTGCATTTTTGAGGCAGGGTCACCAAATTCGCAGTGTAGCTGCAAGGGACTTTCCTTGCAAGAACCCCAAAGTTTGGTAAAGTTTGGGTCAGGGGGTCCAATTTTACGGGTTCCTGAAGGGGTCGACCCCCTCTTCCATAGAAAAGCACTGTAAACTTTACCGTGCTTTTCTATGGAGGAGGGGGGTGACCCCTTTGGGACCCCATAAAATTGGACCCCCTGACCCAATCTTCACCAAACTCTGGGGATCATGCAAGGAGAGTCCCTTGAAGCCACCTTGAAAATTTGGGAACCCTACCTCCAAAAATGTGTTTAGAAAAAATCCCCAAAGATTAAAATGGGCCTGAATTTTTTTTTGTAAACCCGGAAATAAAGCCGAATCCCCCTTTATAGGTATAGGTATTCGGCGTTTCCTGGGTTTACTGAAAAAATCGGGCCCGATAAACCTGAAATTTACTGCATTTTTTTGTACAACCCTATCCGCCATTTACGTGCAGGAGTGGGGAATCAAACCCGGGTCTCCAGATTAGAGTCTGCCACTCTTAACCACTACACCACGCTGGCTTGCCACATACAACCACCTTCAGAGGTACAGCCCCCAAAGTGCCGTGCAATGCGTTTCCTCTGAAGGCGCCAGTCAGCTCAAAGTCTTGAGCTGGCCTTGGAGATATCAAACCTGGTTCCTGCCCCCCGCAAGCAAAGAGGGATGTGTTTGTGATGTTTCAATGGAGCTTTGAAGCGCTGACCTTTCCTGCCATGGGGCAAAGCTGGGTGGATTTGCTTCCCTTACCAAGGCGAGGAGACTGGTAAGCAATACAACGCAAGCTGCAATACAAAGGGCATCTGCCAGAGCTTCAGACTATCAGGTGAACTGGAAGGCACGCACCATCTCAGAGCTTCTTATTTAGCCAACATACCAAATCCAAAGCTTAGAGCAGCCTTTACGTCCCTACGGTTTCAAACAATGCCGACGGCTGTATTGACTGGGCATTATTGCCGAGTTCCCAAAGAGCAATGTTTTTTTCATCTGTGGAACGTCTGCTCTGGAGGATTTATACCACTACTTATTTGAATGCCCTCTATGTGAGGAACTCAGGGCTAAATTTCTTGCTGGGTTGGTTTCTGGCCTAAACATTTGTCCTAGTGCTGAGAAATTAGTATTTCTGTTGTAGAAGAAGAGGAAGAGGAGTTAGCTTTTATATGCCAACTTTCTGTACCACTTAAGGAAGAATCAAACTGGTTTACCATCACCTTCCCTTCCCCTCCCCACAACAGGCACCCTGTGAGGTAGGTGGGGCTGAGAGAGCTCTAACAGAGCTGTAAGGTCACCCAGCTGGCTTGGTGTGTGCGAATGGGGAAACCAACCCAGTTTACCAGATTAGCCTCCGCCGCTTATGTGGAGGAGCAGGGGAATCAAACCCGGCTCTCCAGATCAGAGTCCACCGCTTTAAACCACCGCTCTTAACCACTACACCATGCTGGCTCTCTTAAAAGACTCTGATGGATGAAAGGCGCAGGGGGCGGGGGGGACAGCAGGGGGGGTAGAGGAAAGTGGCAATAATTAGACCAGGGGTGGGGAACCTTTTTTTCTGCCAATCTGGATATTTATAACATCATTCGGGGGCCATACAAAATTATCATCTTAAAAATTAGCCTGCTATATTTGGTCAAACATTTAGCCAAGAGGCACGACCAGAGACGGCTCCGAGTGTCTGCCACATAGAGCGACTCGCTTTTGAGCTCTGCTGTCCCCAGCTGGGCCCAAGAGATTCAGGCAGGGCAGCATCCTTCTGAGCTAGAGATCTACCAGGACCCATAAAGGGCCAGACCAAATGATTTCGAGGGCCTTATACGGCCCCCGGGTCTGATGTTCCCCACCCCTGAATTAGACACTCCTTCTAGTGGAAGGGAGGCCGGTGGAATTCTCTTGCAACCTGCAAAATGCCACGTCCTGAATTCTTTACTGCAAAACCCAGTTAATTATGCCAAAATATTTTTTTTTAAAATCACCTGATTAATTATTTATAGGAATCTATAAAACAGATTACTCATCCGACTATATAAAGAAGAAAAAAAACCACCCCGACAACAAAAACATTGAAAAATATTCAAACAGCTTCCTAAATGATTGCACCAGAGCCCGGACACTGAGTCATGAGTTCGATGGAGAAATATATTACCATCTGGTTCTATGAATGTAATTATGCTGTCGCCAAACCTGACTGATCACCTTTACGGTGCGAAAGAACCATGTGATCCGCCCCGCTAGATAATCACTCTTAAAGCGTTCCTAAAATACACAAAGGGAAAAGCAAGAGGCACAAAAAAAAATGAACAAATTATCTGACACAGAAGACAGGAAAACACACATTTAAAAATGAAAATAGCTTTCCTAACAGATTGTTGTTCGGAAGCAGATAAATGGGGGAAAGAGCCATGCTCTGTATATGTTACCCGTTATTCTAATTATTTTTTTTTCTGCTTGAGAGTCATGGGCGCTTTTCTTCCTCGTGAAAAATGCCCTTGTTTGGTATTACAAGAGACCAAGAAAATGAATACGTCTGTACAACCCCCCGCCCTGATTTCAAGGATTTATTCAGAGGTCCGGTTTTCTCTGAGCAGGTTCTCCCACAACCCTCTCCAGGCCTGCAACTAGTGGAAAATTATAGCATGCATGCAGTAAATCATCAATATTCCTCTTCAGCTTGTATACTCCTGCATACTTTGTTATTGCTCCTGAGCAGGCAATGCTGTGACGTGATTTCCCACATCTACACCCTCAAAGTAACACCAGCAATGAATTCGAAGACATCGCTAGTACGGTGTAGGAGAGAGATCACCCGGAGACATTCCAATGCTGGCACAGCGAAATGTCTTCGGCAGAACTGTCAGATCTATCGGCGAGCAGGAGAACATGGTCTTTACGAGATTGAACTGTCTGTTGGGATGACTTGTGGAGCTTCCGTGAGAGAACCCTAGAGAATGGCTGGAAGACACACAGTATAGCCACCTTATGGAAGTTGGATAAATCTCCGTCTGATCAGTGCTTGGATGGCAGAGCTTCTGAGAACACTGTAGAAAGGCGCATGAAATTGCCTTATGCTGAGTCCAACCCTTGGTCTGTTGTGAGTATTGTCTCCTCTGGCCGGTAACAGCTCTCCAGGGTATCAGGTTGAGGTCTTTCACATCACCTGTTTCCTGATCCTTTTTGACTGGAGATGCTGGGGATTGAACCGGCGACCTTTTGAACGCAAAGCAGATGCTCTATCACTGAGCCATGGCCCCTCCTTGTTCAGATGAGTCCTCAGGAAAGATGACAATCCAAACCAAGATTCCCATGCTTCTTGTAGATGACTATCCTAAGGAAGGTCTACTCAGAAATTACATTGTATTCAATAGGGCTTGCTCCCAAAGTGTTCCTAGGATTGTAGCCTTTATAATTTCCAATGGTAATGACATCCAGGGAAAACCTCTCCAAGAAATTTGTTTAGAGGTCAGATGCACACATGAGAAAGTTCCATTCAAAGGTCTTGAGAGACTCAGGTCAACTAGGGGGTGGAAGGTCAGAACAAGCTTGTTAAATTGATTCCAGAGAAGTCACGTATCCCAACTGCCCCCATTTCCCAAGGTCCATCCCCATTCCTCAGTCCCTATTCCTTAGAAATCACTGACCAGATGTGGCCTTTAGTGGAGATCTTCAGAGATGCATTTTTCCAAAGTTACTGGTTTTCATGAGGTTTCAGTCTCTTCCTCGGAGGCCCAGTCTCAAGAGGTTAAATCTTTGAAACATATGTGTGTGCATGCGTGCATGCAGAATAAATGCTTGTGCAGAAAGTAAACATCTGTGAGTATGTTCACAGCTGTAACAATTCTGTAATAATTACAACAGACCTATTTTGAGATTAAACATCTGAAGAGCTTTGGTGTATAAGGGGGAGGTCATGGTCTTCAAGCAGGGATTCTTGAGAATAGAGTGTCCCTATTTCCATTTGCCCTGACCTGGATGGCCCAGCCTAGCCTGATCTCATCAGATCTCAGAAGTTAAGCAGGGATGGCCCTGGTTAGTAATTGGATGGGAGACCACCAAGGAATATCAGGGTTGCTAGGCAGAGGAAGGCAATGACAAACCACCTCTGAAAGTCTCTGGCCTTGAAAACCCTACAGGGTCGCCGTAAGTTGGCTCTGACTAGATGGCACTCTACACATGCACACATTTCCATCTGCAAAATTCTAGATGGTATGTGACGCTCTCACCCCTGTCGCATTAAATGCTCTCTCTATAAAAAGTTTACTCCAGAGAACAGCCAAGTTGCCATGTCCATAGTCTTCAAGATCTGCCTCAAATACAGTACATCACAATAATCCAGTCTAGAAGGTACCAAAAACTATTGTTGCCAGAGAACTATGCAGAGAACAAGATTAGGCTCGGTGAATTCAGTGGGGTGAAATATGCATATCTGGGCTTGTTCCAGGAATCTAACCAAAAGACACTGGATTGCAGCTTTATATACTACTAGACAAATATTTATAACTTACATTGTGCCAATTTAAGGAAAAGCTCAAAGTAGTTACCAAGCCATCTGATTCAGCCCTCAACCAGACTGTGCTCAGCAGATAAATACCTCAGTATTTTCAATACACGTTGCAATTTATTTTGCTAAAGTATTTAAATCTGTGCTTAATAAAGCAAGGGATGTGCCTGAATCACAGGATCCAGGATTCTAATTTTAAAATTATACTTTGAATAGAATACATTATTAAGCCCCCCTGGAAACAGTTCTGCATGACGAGAGGGGGGAAAAATAGCCTTACTAAAAGGAGATTCCTCTCCTCGTTCTCGCCTGCCTTATACAAGCCATTTGACAGCGCGAATGATCTCCGCATTTCGCCCCGCACAATAAGGAGGATACATTTTTAATATCTGCAATACCGAAAGTCTCATTCTCGTGCTAAATCAAGGTTAAGGTGTAACTGAGAAAGATCTGCTTATCTAATTAACTCCCGCATGTCTAGAAAGTTATTGCAAGCCTGCAAGCAATAAAAATCATTGTAACACTCTTTAAATCATTTATTAATTAAGCTTCAGATTATATATTATTGAACGATCAAGAAGCCGAACCTTGTGTATATAGCGGCTCTGATACCTCCTCTATTTGTGTAGTAATTGCCAAGCTGATAGTTGGCCGCTCCTCCCCTTCACTCACATCTCTTTCCTTTCAGCAACACAGTTTAATTCTCTATGATTTGGAAATATCTCTGCTATACGATTTCTTTCCTCGAAGTCGGATATTTTGCTCCAGGAAGAGGAGGAGTCTGGGCCCAGAGAAGCAAAATTCCTCACTTAGAAGATGAAGAAGAGTTGGTTTTTATATGCCGACTTTCTCTACTACTTAAGGGAGAATCAAACCAGCTTACAATCACCTTCCCTTCCCCTCCCCACAACAGACACCCTGTGAGGTGCGTGGGGCTGAGAGAGCTCTAGCAGAGCTGTGACTTGCCCAAGGTCACCCAGCTGGCTTCATGTGCAGGAGCGGGGAAACCAACCCAGTTCACCCGATTAGCCTCCGCCGCTCACGTGGAGGAGTGGGGGATCAAACCCGGTTCTCCAGATCAGAGTCCACCGCTCCGAACCACCGCTCTTAACCACTACACCATGCTAGCAGAAAGGAAACATGGGATTCAAGACATTTAACTCATTGGTTCAGATGTCATGGCCAACCTGTTCAGGCTTGACCCAGGGAAGGTCCTGCCGGAACCCCCTCAAAGCTTAAATCATAACAGGCCTTGGTGATCTTGCTGTGGAGTTCAGCTTGGCTGGAGGCAAGTTTCAGGACTACGGAGAGCTCCAAGCCAGACAACTTGTTTCAATGGAGACTAGAGTCCAGTTGTGCCCTTAAACAGGGCAACAAGGCTCATAGAAAAACCCCTTCTAGGGTAAGGAATGTTTCTTTTTTCTTTTTCTTTAAATAATTTTTTATTATTTTCCATAACATTATTAACAAACATTTCAACAATTAATAAAAGTTATCAATAAGAAAAAAAGAAAACCAGTATACTTTTGTTGAAAGTACATCTTTGTTGTAGTTTAAAGTATTAAAACTTCCCCTCCCTCTTCCTCCATCTTGTTATAAGCCTATTTGCTCTTTTGTATTAAAAAATTCTAATCCTGATATTGTTTTGTATTTTTAAATATCGTTACTTTGTTCAATATCAATTCATTTCATTGTTTTAAATCTATCCTGATATCGCAATTATAAATTTCGATCATTAAGCATTGTATATAATAGTACATTTTTATTGTTAAACCTTGTTTATAGTAGTAGAAAGGATTATTTAAAACTAAAAAAATAATAAAAAAATTATATACCACCTTTTCCCAACAATATTTTTGAAGAGTGGATTAGATCAATGAGTAACCTTTAAGTTTCCCCATTTGAAGTTCCTTTTCACAGTAAACCCTCCATGCCTCCCATTCACCCATAAATTGTACATTGTCTTTTTGATTTATCAGTGCAGTAAGTTTTGCCATTTCCACCATAGGGTAAGGAATGTTTCTTAAAGGGCCCATGCTTGTATTTGGAGTCTGAAACTGCTGGGGTGCTCTGCAACTACCGAGAGAGTATTCCTTAGCAGTAGAAGAAGAGTTGGTTTTTATATGCCAACTTTCTTTACCACTTAAGGCAGAATCAAGCCAGCTTACGATCACCTTCCCTTCCTCTCCCCACAACAGACACCCTGTGAGGTAGGTGGGGCTGAGAGAGCTGTGACTAGCCCAAGGTCACCCAGCTGGCTTTGTGTGTAGGAGTGGGGAAGCCATCCTGGTTCACCAGATTAGAGTCCTCCACTCCTGTGGAGGAGTGGGGGATTTTGTTGCACATGAACACATGAAGCTGCCTTCTATTGAATCAGACCCTTGGTCCATCAAAGTCAGTCTTGTCTACTCAGACCGGCAGCGGCTCTCCAGGGTCTCGGGCAGAGGTCTTTCCCATCACCTCCTTGCCTAGTCCCTTTAACTAGAGATGCCAGGGTTGAACCTGGGACCTTCTGCAGGCCAAGCAGATACTCTACCACTGAGCCATGGCCCCTCCCTAGGATTTCAAGGCACGAGATCAGAGGTGTTTCCCATTGTGCCAGCCTCTGCATAGCAACCATGGACTTCCTTGGTGGTCTCCCATCCAAGGCTGACCCTGCTTAGCTTCTGAGATAGATACCCCCAGTGACCCCTACTCCATGCCCAGAAGATCCTCCAGGTCAGAGTCCACTGCTCCAAACCACCACTCTTAACAACTACGCCACCCTGGCTCTCAATAGTCAGAGTCTCTGGATCACCCTGGCAAGATACTGCTGCCGGTGCCACTGTTCATCATGCTTCCCAACATTTATAATTAAGATCAGCCTCCCTCTCCCAGTTCTTTCCTACCTAGTCTTTAGCATAAGGCGCAATAATTTATTCCCCTTCTTGTCCAAGTGGCTCAGCCAAATTCACTGCCTGTTAGTGGAAACTTCCATTCCGCACTACATAGGCAGGTTTGCCAGAGAAAAGGTGTGACTATTTAAAGCTATGGGTTCCTCAGTTTCTTGGCTTCCAACATAGCCTTCCTGTTTTTAGTTAAAAAAATCACCTAAACGATCATCATAAAATAATTATATTCTGGCTGAAATGTAAATTAAGTCAGAATTAGCATATGTTAAATATAAAATTGGATTCTCAGCTTGGACTAATTAGTCCCTGTTTTCAGACCATAAACCTGACTTCTCTTCTGGGTGGAATACCATATATAGAAGCGATGTGCATAAACTTTGTATGAAATAAACGGAACACAGAAATTTTTGCCATTCAGATTTTCATTACTTAAAAAAAAATAAAAGCAAGCTTGTATTCTTAACATCGACACCATTCAACTATTAATAAAATATTAGTTTGTTTAGAAACCCACATAATATGTCCTTGCAATCACCAATCTCATACTTAGGAAAGAAAATACCAAGACCACGGTTGCACAGCCCGGATAACCCACAAGAACCAATCTCATACTATTTATCAGAGATTTCAAAACCCAGGTTCAACTGGGGAGGAATACAGCACACCCTTTCACACTTACCCTCCCATGGCTTGCTGATCCTGAATGTGAAATTATTTTTAATCTCTCTGTCTTTCTTGGCAATTTCAATGTTGTTCGAGGCATAACATTTTTCTGGCTTGACTAACACTCTCTAAATACCCATTTTAAAAATAAATACCTTTTTTTTTTGGCCTTTTCTAACACACTCAGCTGAAACGTACAGAAATGTTCTGTGCCTGGTCTCCTGGAAGAAATTTTTAATCACCGCAGGTGACCAGCAAAGTAATCACTGTCAACTACAGCTACGTCTGAGCCTGTTTTCACTGTTGGGGGGTCAGCTCAGGGATACGTAAAATAAGGACTAGGCTCTCTCTCATACATACACCACCGAGAACCTTCCCCCTTGCATTGGGCACTAGGAGACAAGCTTGGAAGGGCAGAATGGAAACATGGCACCTTCGTTTCCCAAATCCAATGGCTGGGGGAGGTGTAAAAGAGAGAGCCAGTGTGGTGTAGCCGCTAAGAGCAGTCTGATCTGGAGAACTGGGTTCGATTCCCCACTCCTCCACATGAGCGGCGGAAGCTAATCTGGTGAACTGGATTTGTTTCCCCGCTCCTACACTCGAAGCCAGCTGGGTGACCTTGGGCCAGTCACACTCTCTCAGCCCCACCTACCTCACAGGGTGTCTGCTGTGGGGAGGGGGAAAGGGACTGCAAGCTGGTTTGATTCTCCCTTAAGTGGTAGAGAAAGACGGCCTATAAAAACCAACTCTTCTTCTAAAAGCAACGCAGAATCAAGTCCGAGGTGCCACTAAGACACAGACACCAATGCTTAAGTGTAATCCAGCCAACATAAAACACTTTGCACTCAGACAACCTTTGTTTGTTTGTTTAAGGAGGCTTTTCGTGTCCTCCTCTTTGAAACCAAAGAGCCGAAGTTCACAGACCGTGCTCCGGTTTAAAGAAAAGAAGAACCGGAAGCAAGAGCAGCCTGAGCTGTTCCAGGACACCATCCAGTGGAGACGGGACCACCCCGTTCTTCTGGGGTATCTTCTAGAAAGTCCTAATAAACCCAGTCAATAAAGGTATTTGATTCAGCGCTAGAGACCACTGTGGATGATTGGCATGAGGGTTCCCTCATGCCAGCCCCTCCCCATCCCAGGTTGGTTGCTTTTCTCCAGACCTGCTTCCATCCCTGTCTCTGCTCAGCGTTATCAGGCCCAACCAGCTGCTCACTGACTCATGGCACATGCCGGGCTCGGGTGGTGGAGCCAAGACACTCTCCTGCGAGCATCGGCTCATTAGCACCTGGAAAACCAAAGGACTTCAAGTCTCTCGCTGACGGCTCTCGAGAAGTCAGCAGGGCCATTCTGCAGCCTCTTCAAACACCAAGCCGGAAAAAAGATCCAGCCTCCCCAAGCATGCAACAGTTCCAACGGAGCGAACAAAACAAAACTAGAAGTTGGTTTTTATATGCCGACTTTCTCTACCACTTAAGGCAGAATCAAAGCGGCTTACAATCACCTTCCCCTCCCCACGACAGACACCCTGTGAGGCAGGTGGGGCTGAGAGAGCTCTAAGAGAGCTGTGACTAGCCCAAGGTCACCCAGCTGGCTTCATGCGGAGGAACCCGGTTCACTAGATTAGCCTCCGCCGCTCATGTGGAGGCGTGGAGGATCAAACCAGGTTCCCCAGGTCAGAGTCCACCGCTCCAAACCACCGCTCTTAACCGCTACACCACGCTGGCTCTCAATAGTCAGAGTCTCTGGGCCACCCTGGCAAGATACTGCTGCCGGTGCCGTCGTTCAGCATGCTTCCCAACATTTATAATTAAGATCAGCCTCCCACTCCCATTTCTTTCCTACCTAGTCTTTAGCATAAGGCACAATGATTTATTCCCCTTCTTGTCCAAGCCAAATTCATTGCCTGTTAGTGGAAACCTCTGTTTCGTACTACGTAGGCAGGTTTGCCAGAGAAAAGGTGTGACTATTTAAAGTTGTGGGTTCGGCTGAGAGAGCTCTAAGAGAGCTGTGACTAGCCCAAGGTCACCCAGCTGGCTTCGTGTGCTGGAGCGGGGAACCAAACCCCGTTCTCCAGACGAGAGTCCGCCGCTCACGTGGAGGAGTGGCGAATCGAACCCAGTCCTCCAGGCCAGAGTCCACTGCTCCAAAGCACCGCTCCAAGCCACCACACCACGCTGGCATTGCAAAATAAGCTATCAGGGTTCAAGCAATCCTGGAAAGGGAAGAAGCCTCCCACGACTTCCCCTTGGAGCATGGCTGCGAGAGGAAACAAAAACCCGAACGCCGAGGATTATTTTTTTTATTAAAATTTTTATTGCATTTTATAATTAAACCAAAAAAAAAGAAATGAAAAAAAAATCATAATTCAATACAAAAAAAAAGAACATAAAGTATACAAAAACATATAAAAAAGGATTTGTGAAAGCGCCAAACTGTTCTGAAAATCTTCATTTGCTGGCGTTGGCAATTTTGCTCTTACTCATTAGGCGCTCAACAGGTGTTCCTTTTCTGTTCCATCAGGGATGAATGACAGGATGCCTAACAGTAAAGGCAATTAATGGGTCAGTGTAAAACGGAGGCGGGGAAGTCTCTTTCCACCCAGCTGCTTTCCAGCCAGTGTCACCCCCATCCCCATGCAAGTTCCAGCCCTGGACATGCTCCATCATTCTTTATCAACTGAGATAAAGGCCAGGGTCCCCCGATGGTTTGCACACTACGCCGTAATCCCCCCTGCGCGTAAAGGAAGGGAGAAAACACGGCCATTCTTTGCGCTGTATGCTCCCATTCTAAATCCGGGGCGCAGGGATACAAAAGCGTCGAAGGCCGGCGCGGGAATAAAGTTTAATGAGCAACTGACATCATTTCTGGAATCGCCGCACAGTTTGCCGGGAACAAACAACTTCCTTAAAAACAGAACCGAGAAGGGGAAAAAAGGGGAAGGAATCAAAGTTGGCTGGGCTGCTCGCTTCCGCACCGTCTGCTCACATTTGTTTACCGTCCCCAGACAAGCCACCCCCAGGCAATTGGCACAAAATCCTCTCTCGACTCAAATGATGATTTGGGTTTCCCAGATTAACATTTGCATTTCCCTAAAAGTAGTAATTTTGCAAGGCGCACGGAATTGGCTAGGAATTAGCGGAGCGCAAGCTAAAAACATCAATTCGGGTAACTACCGGGTGGACCGCGCCGTCAAGCCAATGGCCGTGGCTTTCAATCTTTCCGCTGTGCAAACAGTTTTCCTGGGGCTGCTTTTTTTTGGGGGGGGGCAAGATGGACAGCGCAAATTTATACAGGTCATTACAGCTGCTTATTTTGGATCAAGCTGAGAAGTATTGCAACGCAGGTAACAACTCAGGATGACAGGAGTAAGATACACCGGAGGGCGGGGTAGGTGGTGGGCAAGGGGCTCTCAATTTTAAGACAAACTGGTAAAAAACTAGGGTCAAAGTAAACAAGGTGCTCAGATCTTCTGGATAAAAGGGCTCCAAGATTCACCAACTCAGGAGTGCGATAATAATGGCACACCACTTAGTAGCCACGTATTTAGATTAGGGATTTATCATTTTAGATTAGGGTTTTATTATTTTATTGTAGTAATGAGAGCAAGTGTGGTGTAGTGGTTAAGAGCGGTGGTTTGGAGCGGTGGAGTCTGATCTGGAGAACGGGGTTTGATTCCCCACTCCTCCACATGAGCGGCGGAGGCTAATTTGATGAACCGGGTTAGTTTCCCCGCTCCTCCACATGAAGCCAGCTGGGTGACCTTGGGCTAGTCACAGCCCCACCTACCTTACAGGGTGTCTGTTGTGGGGAGGGGAAGGGAAGGTGATTATAGGCCGGTTTGATTCTCCCTTAAGTGGTAGAGAAAGCAAATAAAAACCTCCTCCCCTCTCCCTCCCCCTCCTTCTTCTAATGGTATCTGATAGTTTTAACACGATTGGTATTATAAACAGATGTTGCAGGTCTTTGACTGCAAATAAATTGAATTTGAATAATGGCACAGGAGTTCGAGTTGCTCTGATTTTGGGGGGACCCAACCTCCACACTAATGATGTCCACAGAACAAGCTGTCCGCAGAGAGCCCATTTGCACAGCTGAAAATATACAACTTCACATTACTGATCACTGACACATTGAATGATAAACCATAATGCTTCTGCAGCTCAAACACTGCGCGATTATTAGAGTGCCCTGGCTAAACCTGTGCATGGTTTGCACATGGATTACTGGCAAGTGTTTGCCTCTGTCATTCCCCTCTCTGTAAGAAGCCCATAAAATTCTCTGCCTTCCATTCATAGAATCATAGAGGGTCATCTAGTCCCACCCCCTGCACAATGCAGGAAATTCACAACTGCCTCCCCCGCACACACACCCAGTGACCCCCTACTCCATGCCCAGAAGATGGCCAAGATGCCAAGATGCCTACGGTCATAGAATCAGCATTGCTGACAGATGGCCATCTGCTTTAAAACCTCCAGGGAAGCTCACCACCTCCCGAGGAAGCCTGTTCCACTGAAGAACCATTCTGTTAGAAAACTCTTCCTAATGTCTTCCCTCCACATACTGGTCCTACTAGCACCCCATTTACATCTCCAATATACCTTCACGGGAAAAAAAATCATTTTTTCCCCCAACAGCCACATTTGGTTCTACACTGAGCCACATTTGGATATGGGGCCAGAGGTTGCTGACCCCAGCTGTAGTCAAGGGATCACTTTAAAGTCACCAGAAAGAACATGGAGGGCTACCCTGCAAAGGAGAATGCCTTTTATCAAGTTCTAGGCTGGGGCTGCCCAAAAGGTCTACACATTGGTGTAGTGGTTAAGAGCGGTAGTTTGGAGCGGTGGAGTCTGATCTGGAGAACCGGGTTTGATTCCCCACTCCTCCACATGAGCAGCAGAGGCTAGTCTGGTGAACTGGGTTGGTTTCCCCACTCCAACACAGGAAGCCAGCTGGGTGACCTTGGGCTAGTCACAGCTCTTAGAGCTCTCTCAACCCCACCTACCTCACAGGGGGTCTGTTGTGGGGAGGAGAAGGGAAAGTGAGTGTGAGCCTGTTTGATTCTGCAAATGAAAACCAACTCCTCCTCTTCTTTGCTCAGGCTGGAGCTGACGGTGAGTTCCATTAACTCATCTGTTCTCATAACAGCTGAATCTCAAATCACAGCTCAAGACCAGCAACCCTGCTGTGATAATAAGACCAAAAGCCCGACTTGATGAAGGCTTTAAAAATAGACAGGACGAAGATGGCTAATGATATTTTAAACAGCAGTGATGGAATGGGTTCACATTCTAATGCCTTCACCGTAAGCCGAACCATATTTTTGACATCAGTCCAGTAAACAGACAGCAAATCACTCCACATCCAGCTGACGTTTATATGTAAAAATGAAAAATAAGTAGGAATTAAAAAAATATATTGGCCGAATAAGGGCAAGCGTTGAACCGAATCCCCCAAATTCTTCCTCTGTCCCCCAAGTCCACTGAGATTCCACACACAAGCCCTTCCTGTCACCCTTCATCTGCTTAATTTGCACGTATTCAGTGTGGTGTGGTGAGCCAGCGTGGTGTAGTGGTTAAGAGCAGTGGTTTGGAGCGGTGGAGTCTGATCTGGAGAACCGGGTTTGATTCCCCACTCCTCCCCATGAGCGGCGGAGGCTAATCTGGTGAACTGGATTTGTTTCCCCACTCCTACACACGAAGTCAGCTGGGTGACCTTGGGCAAGTCACAGCTCTCTCAGAGCTCTCTAGGCCCCACCTACCTCACAGGGCATCTGTTGTGGGGAGGGGAAGGGAAGGTGGTTGTAAGCCAGTTTGAGTCTCCCTTAAGTGGAAGAGAAGTCGCCATATAAAAACCAACTCTTCTTCTAATTTGTACAATAGGCACATTTTTCAAATAAGTTTCTGCCAGATTAAAAAACAAAAATTCTGACACAAAAGTCGAAACACATGAGAATTCAGCTCAGACCTTATATAATGGGGGGAAATGAGAGAATGTTGGTGGGGGGCTTAAGAGGAGGCCCCACACTGCATGAGAAATACCCCTACATTCTTCTTATGGCGCCTATGCCAAAAAACGGCCGTTCGTTTGCGAAGACCGAAGAACACCAGTTGATATATTTGCGTTATTTATAATTTTATAATTTATAATCCACCTTTCTCACTGGGACTCAAGGCAGATTACGCAGAGTATGTCATAGAATCATAGAGTTGGAAGGGACCACCAGGGTCATCTAGTCCAACCCCCTGCACAATGCAGGAAATTTACAACTACCCTCCCCCCACATCCCCAGTGACCCCCACTACATACCCAGAAGATGACCAAGATGTGTTCCCTCTTATCATCTGCTTAAGGTTATAGAATCAGCATTGCTGACAGATGGCCATCTAACATCTTCTTCAAAACCTCCAGGGATGGAGAACCTACCACCTCCCGAGGAAGCCCGTTCCACTGAGGAACCGCTCTGTTAGGAAATTCTTCCTAATGTCAAGAGAGAAACTCTTTTGATTTAATTTCAACCCGTTGGTTCTGGTCCGACCTTCTGGGGCAACAGAAAACAACTCAGCACCCTCCTCCATATGACAGCCCTTCAAGTACTTGAAGATGGGTATCATATCCCTTCTCAGTCTTCTCCTCTTCAGGCTAAACCTACCCAGCTCCTTCAAGTTTGGGACTGTAATCTTTATCACAATAATTCTCACAACAATCCTTCAGAAGAAGAGTTGGTGGTTTGGAGCGGTGGAGTCTGATCTGGAGAACCGGGTTTGATTCCCCACTCCTCCATATGAGCGGCGGAGGCTAATCTGGTGAACTGAGTTGGTTTCCCTGCTCCTACGCACGAAGCCAGCTGGGTGACCTTGGGCTAGTCACAGCTCTCTTAGAGCTCTCTCAGCCCCACATACTTCACAGGGTATCTGTTGTGGGGAGGAGAAGGGAAGGTGATTGTAAGCCGGTTTGAATCTTCCTTAAGTGGTGGAGAAAGTCGGCATATAAAAACCAACTCTTCTTCTTTCTTCTTCTTTTTAACTCCCTGAGAAAGTCAAATGCCTTCTTGCTCTAGTTTCATAATGGAAATTATTTACTCTCCACCAAGCCTGGCCATCATTCATACATGAGATATACTTTGCAGGCTGCTCCAATAAGAATTAATTGCAACGCTAAAAGAGGTGTCAGGCTTGGCAGTTTAAAATATGGGGGAAAGCACTACGATCCCACCCACCCCCCAGCTATATGAGACATATTAACTATCACAGAAAGGGTGACAGAGTTCTGGGCTAGTGATTATGTCTTTGTGACCTCATTCCAGTAAGGTTTCCATATTTTGATTTTAATTTGATTTTTAATAATGTGTTCATAAAAAAAACACACACACACAAGCGTGATGTCATTGCTGAGAATATGAGCCGCAAACTGGACGTAGGTCAAGCGAGATCTTGCCTGAGGGTCGAAATGAAAACAAGTATAATTGTTTTTAAAGCTGAAAAGCAGCTGCCAGAGGAAGGGTGAAGGGGGATTTTCTCCCTCTCTCATAATACTGGAACACGGGGTCATCTGCTGAAGTTGGAGGGTGACAGATTCAAAACAGATAAAAGGAAGTCTTTCTTCACGCAACGCATAGTTAAGTTGTGGAACTCCCTGCCCCAGGATGTGGTGACGGCTGCCAACTAGGAAGGCTTTAAGAGGGGAGCGGACATGTTCATGGAGGAGAGGGTTACTATCCATGGCTGCTAGTCAAAGTGGATACTAGTCAGGATGCAAACCTATTCTCTCCAGGATCAGAGGAGCATGCCTATTATATTAGGTGCGGTGGAACACAGGCATGGAGGAGAGGGGTATTCATGGTTATTAGTCAAAATGAATCGAACACACGAAGCTGCCTTATACTGAATCAGACCCTTGGTCCATCAAAGTCAGTACTGTCTACTTAGACCTGCAGCGACTCTCCAGGGTCTCAGGCAGGGGTCTTTCACATAACAATAATAGTCATGATGCACACCTATTCTCTTCAGAATCAAAGGAGCATGCCTATTATGAGATAGTTATGAATTTCCTGCATTGTGCAGGGGGGTGGACTAGATGACCCTGGCGGTCCCTTCCAACTCTATGATTCTAAGGTTCTATGGTCATTTGGGTTGGCCTCGATAAAAGGCAACACACAACTCTGTTTCTGCTTCTGGGTTCTGCGGAGGCCAAAAGAGCTGTTTTAAACAGACTCAAGATGGACAAAGGAAATACTTCTTTATTCAACAAGTAATATGATGGGATTCGTTGCTGTCCACAAGCATAGATGGAGTGCGCCAGGTCTGGGGTGCGCATCTGGGATCCCTAGGTCATGCACAGACGGGCTAGATCTTGCCCAAAGCTAATAATTACTTCTGAGCTGGTGTTTCTTTGCTTATGGGAAAAAATGTTTTGGGGAAGCGAATGATTCCTTCACAATTTCCTAATAATTTTGAAACCTTTACATGAAAATAAGTCTAACCTTTGGCTAAATTTTAAAAATAACAAAGGAAAGTCTTGATTAAATATAAATTAAGGAGTAGCTGCAAGCTCTTGGAAGTTCCTTATAGTTGCTTAGGAGCAAGTACGGTGCGGATCCTCCGGCGCTTGTTAAAGTTTGCCTTCTTGCCCCATGTCATGTCAAACAGCTGCCGCTTCTCATTAAAGAATGAATATTTTACTTAATATACTCCGAGCAGCACTCATAATATTTTATAAACATTCAGGTTTCTTTACAGAAATAAAAAAATACCCAAATTAACACAGATGTTGCAAGCTCTTGAGAGAAGCGCAGAGATGTTTTTTAAAAAGGAAGCATTTGGAGGCTTTTATTTTAACCGGATGCCTTTCTAGATGTGTATATTGGAGAATGCCACTTGGCAACAGAGAATTTATGCAGTGTAATTCCTCTTAACATTTGTCTGGATGGTGTATGGCCTTCACTTGTTTTATGTACTACACTTAAAAAAAAAACTTCTACATGGAAGTTGTAGAATTTGTGGGGCTCTTGTGACTTTTCCCCCCCTAAAAAAAATGTGCAGTGCAACCGTGCAAGCTACAAGTTAAGAGCAAATATATCTAGCATCAAGCTGAGAGCCAGCATGGTGTAGTGGTTAAGAGCAGTGGACTCTGATCTGGAGAACCGGGTTTGATTCCCCGCTCCTCCACATGAGCAGCGGAAGCTAATCTGGTGAACTGGATTTGTTTCCCCACTCCTACACTCAAAGCCGGCTGAGTGACCTTGGGCTAGTCACAGCTCTCTCAGCCCCACCTACTTCACAGGGTGTCTGTTGTGGGGAGGGGAAGGTGACTATAAGCCAGTTTGATTCTCCCTTAAGTGGTAGAGAAAGGTGGCATATAAAAACCAACTCTTCTTCTAAAAGCAACACAGAATCAAGTCTAAGGTGCCACTAAGACACAGACACAAATGATTAAGTGTAATCCAGCAAACATAAAATTTAGGAACTGGATTTGTTTTTCCACTCCTACACTCGAGGCCAGCTGGGTGACCTTGGACAAGTCACACTCTCTCAGCCTCACCTACCTCACAGGGTGTCTGTTGAGGGGATGGCATGGGAAGGAGATTGAAAACCGGTTTGAGTCTCCCTTAAGTGGTAGAGAAAGTCAGCCTATAAAAACCAACTCTTCTTCTTCTAGGTGCAATATTTAAAGTGTTTTAAAACATGGGTGAATTTTGTGCAGAGAGGCTCCTCTGCAAAACTCTGGGAATCTGGAATAATGTGTACGGCGAGACAGAGTGACTCTGGCCCAAGGTCACGCAATGAGCTTCCAGTGAGGGTGAGCTTTTGAGCCTGGGTCTCCCAGATCTTAATCCAGCATTTTAACTACCACACCATGCCGGATGCCCTTGGACTTCACTGGGAATCCCACAGTTCTAATATTCTAGGAATGGGCGAAATCAAAATGATCTCTGACTTCGGCCCAACTTCTCTTCGGCAAACACGCAACCCGCCTGAGGCCGGATGTGCACTTAGAATTAGCGCCTAGTTTTCACTTGGCTACAAATGAATGACGAAGAACGTGCCATAGAGTCACAACTGACTCACGGCGACCCCAGGGGTTTTGCCACTGCCTTCTTCTGCATTGCAACCAGCGTGGTTTAGTGGTTAAGAGCAGTGGTTCGGAGCGGTGGACTCTGATCTGGAGAACCGGGTTCGATTCCCCACTCCTCCACATGAGCGGCGGAGACTAATCTGGTGAACTGGGTTTGTTTCCCCACTCCTCCGCATGAAGCCAGCTGGGTGACCTTGGGCTAGTCACACACTCTCA
The DNA here is from genome assembly GCF_029931775.1 of Euleptes europaea. Classification (NCBI taxonomy): domain Eukaryota; kingdom Metazoa; phylum Chordata; class Lepidosauria; order Squamata; family Sphaerodactylidae; genus Euleptes; species Euleptes europaea. The sequence continues at coordinate 9,733,847 of NC_079331.1, read as the reverse complement.
GCCCCCCCCCTACCTCACAGGGTGTCTGCTGTGGGCAAGGGAAGGGAAGGTGATTGTAAGCTGGTTTGATTCTTCCTTCAGTGGTAGAGAAAGTTGGCATATAAAAACCAACTACTCCAGCTCCACCACCACCACCCCAGTCTTCGTTGGAGGTGTCCCATCCAAATATTAAGCATGGCAAACCCTGCTTAGCCTCCAATCTCTGATGAGCTCAGGTTAATCTAGGCTAGACATTAGGGGGTGGATATCCATGTACAGGATAGGGCTGGTTTTCTGCACGAGTATCCTTCTAGAATGGTTAAATGCCTCTTTTTCCATGTTCACACATAAGAATATGATGCCGCAGTGGAAAGCAGGCAAAAAAAATAAAAAAAGCCCAATTAGTACAAATTCAACCCAACTCATTAGTCTTCCACATCATCAGACACACACTATATTAGGCTGAGATCGAGCCAAAGCTAAGCACTTTTGAACCGCATCAATTTCAATGGCAGAAAGTTAAGCGCGATCTGATTGCGACACTTCCCGCAAAACACACCTAATACAACCAGACGTTTCAAAGCACCGCTCTCATTGGTATATGGCATCCGAATCCTGATCACAATATTACCTCCGAACGCACAAGAACGTATTGCAATCATTCAACAAACAAAAGAGAAAAATACAATCTCCCTTCTCTAAGCCTTATAAAATGCCGTAAATAACATCTAACTTTAATCTAATCTCACACAATAGGCCAATTTAAACAGTCTTTCCATTTCCCAGATTTTGGATAATTGAATTTTAGTGGCTGGCACTGCCCTTTTCTTCCAGCTTCAGAGGAAAATGCAGTAACATTTATTTGTCGCGAGTAGAAGCCGGAAAGTTCACAGGGTTGTTTGCAGGCAAACATGTTGTGCAAAAATGGGGAGGTAGCAAAAATACTCCCTGAAAGATTTCCCCAAAGGCTCCCCCTTTTAAGCATCTATACTGTTGCTTCAGCACAGTCTTTTCACTTGAAATGATCCCGAAGTGGAAAAGTGGGCTAACATTTATCTGCACCCCACTTTTCTCCCCAGTAGGGATCCAAAGCAGCTTACACCGTTTTCCTCTCCTCTGTTTCCTCACAACACCCCTGCGAGGTTGGTTAGGCTGAGAGTGTGTGACTGGCCCAAGGTCTCCCAACAAGCTTCCATGGCCAAGTGGGGATTTGATCCTGGATCTCGCAGATCTTAGTCCAGCATTTTAGCCACTGCTTCACGCTGTCCCTCCAGAGGGCCAAACGCCACACCCCTGTGACCACTATAGGTTGGGACAATCATACAAGGGGAAGGTAGAAGCAACTTCTCTTCATGAGCCACAGCTGTGATTCGAATTGACCAAGAGTGAGGATCCAAGGCCCAGCTGTGCTCCGTTGGCTCGGGGGGGGGGGGGAGGAGTAGAAAGAAGAGGAGGAAGAAGAAAAGTTGGTTTTTATATGCCCACTTTCTCTACCACTTAAGGAAGAATCGGCTTACAATCACCTTCCCTCCCCCTCCCCACAACAGACACCCTGTAGATGGGGCTGAGAGAGCTGTGACTAGCGCAAGGTCACCCAGCTGGCTTCATGTGTAGGAGCGGGGAAACAACCCCAGTTCGCCAGCTGAGCCTCCGCCGCTCATGTGGAGGAGTGGGGAATCAAACCCCGTTCTCCAGATCAGACTCCACTGCGCCAAGCCACCGCTCTTAACCACTACACTATGCTGGCTCTAGAGAGTAGAGAGGGAGGGGTGGAGACAGAGAGCTTCGTTGAGAGAAACCTCCCCCCCCCACTCTACTTGTGAGATGTGAGGGACTCCACAATCAATTTGTGCGGTTTTCCTGCAAGACGCACTTTTCTGATTTGTTTTTAATATCGAGACGTGGTTGTAATTGACAGCTGCCTTGAGCAGGGCTCCGAAGAGATGGCATAGAAATATCCTAAATAAACATATTCGGATAATATACAACCTGCTTGGTTATATCCAAAAAAGGAGGGGCTATAATTATTTTAAACAAAGAGGAAAGCAGTGTTGCAGAATAATGTACGATTACGGTCTGCCTAGTGATCCAATGGGCCAAACCGGAGTACAGGGAACCCTGTTGGTCCCCTGGACTACCATTCATGGGAAAACCGAAACCTTTTGCCATCTTTAATCAGATACTCAAACTTCGCTTTCCAGGCTTCCTTTGGGTACTAAATAGGCCTTAATGGATGCACATCAATGTTTGATGATAAACTTAGGACTGAAGAATTAAGAATTTTGTTTCCCTGCGTGGTGGTTTTTGGGGGTTTTTAAGCCTCTTGAATGGGTAGTTAGACATGCACGTTTCAGGAAGAGCTGGCCGTTGAGTAAATCTACCCCGTCACTCTTTTCTGCCCGTCTCCTGCCAGAAAAACAGAAGCGCAGTGTGGATTTTAAGCTCCTTTTGAAATTTGCACATATCCCCCCCCCCCTTTTAAACAAGGTGGCAAACAGCCATTTCTGGGCATAACGGTCGGCCTTTATCTTGGATGACAACCATACAAATCCCCCGCAGCATACCACCTCTAGCCTCCGCGGCTGCATGTTTTCAGCGGGAAATGACATGTTTAAGGAAAACCTCTTTAAGGGGCCTGTTAATGGAAAATGACGGGGGGGAAAGCCTTCACAAGAATAATTACAAACACATACGCAACTCACAACTGGGTATTATGAAGTTCGACAAAGTTGATTGAAATGGAAATGAAATTGTTGGTTTAAACTGGAATGAAATTGCACCGGAAAGCATAAGGGAACATTGCGAGGGCAGCTATTGAGACGTATTTGTAATATGTTCCTCCCCCCCACCCCACCCCACACACAAATGTGACTTTTCTGGTCAATGTTTTTTGGAAAAAAATGATCCCGCTTTTCCATTAAATTCGACGCAGCTTGCAAGCTTCACGGCATTAAAAAGCCAAGCGTCATTAAAACGCACAACCTGCATCATGCATCGGAAACAATTCAAGGATAAGATTTTAAAAACATGCCAGCCAACAGCCTGAAAAGCATTCACAGGAAAGTCCATCACAACGACTGACTGTCCTTGAGTATTCACGAACAACACACTGAAAAGCCATTGCCTTATGGGCCTTTTGAACAGTAGCACAGATGGTGGTTTGTGCACCATTTGGGGGATCCTGCTCCACGAGATATGATGGATAACACTCAAGAATGAGCAGCAGACATCTATGCCCCATACAGACAAGCAAACATCAAACATCATATGCATGAGGGTCCCCCCCCCAAAAAAAAAAATTCCAGGAGTACCTTGCGATGAATTAGGCATCCCCAGTGAATCACAGAGCTTCTGAGTCCCTCCCCCTGAAAACGCAGTCTTGTCGCACTTTACTTCGAGGGAGCGGGTCAGCTCTTAAAGGGACTGCGTGTGCTTTTGCTGGGTATTCCTCCCCACCTTTCTTCAACAGCTCCCTGCCAGGAGCTGCCTTCCAGCCTTTGCAGCCCCTCTTCGGTGTCTTCCTGCACATTGCATGAAGGTTTAACTCCCTCTTTTGTGCTTTGCTTTGAGGGAAGGGGTTGGATGGGAGGGACAGACACGTGGGAGGGAGAAGCCAAAACAGGCATGGGGAGAGAAACCCGAAGTTAAGAGCTATGCATGGAATTGGGGGGGGGGGATTTGCATTGTGCTTGCCTGGAACCAGTATTTAAATTCGTTCTAAAACAGGATCCTAGAACTGTGGGGGAAGAAAGAGGCCAGAGCGAAGTCAAGTCTGAAGGTCTGTAAAATCATGAATAATGCAAAGGAAGCCTTGAAGCAGTCCAGCAGGGACTGCAAACTAAATACCCCTGCATAAATTGCCACAGACATGCAATACGCATAAACACCACAACCAGGGAGGAGAGCCATGAAGAGTTACTAGGGGTACACCAAACCAAACGAAAAAGTCTTCACTTTTAGAGGGAGACAGACAAATCTCCCCGGGGAGGGTCTTCCAAAGTTTCAGTACCACAAAAGAGAAGGCCCTTTCTCAGGTTGCTGTATGTCTAGCCTCAGATCGGGGGGTGGGTGGGTGCTCAAAGCAGGGCATCGGAAGATGACTGGGGAGGACAGGTAGGTTCATTACCAACACCTTGAATTGAGCCTGGAAGCAAACTGGGAGCCAGTGTAGATGCAACAAGACTGGAGTGATGTGGTCCCTACAACCGGCTCCAGACAATATTCCAGCTGCAGCATTGTGTATCAACTGTGGCTTCCAGGCAGTCTTCATGGGTGGCTCCATGTACAGTGTGCTGCAGTAATCTAATCTAGATGTTACCAGAGCATGCGTTTGGACAAGACCAAAAAATCTTGATGATCAAAGATGGAGTAGTAATACAAAACTTTTCTTTCCTTGTCCTCTTCCCGACCCCCAACCCAGCCGTCAAGTCACAGTTGACTTATGGTGACCCCGTAGGGTTTTCAAGGAAAGGAACGTTCAGCAGTGGTTTGCCATTGCTTGGCTCCATGTCACGTCCCTGGTATTCCTTGGAGGTCTCCCATCCAAATACTTGCCAGGGTCGAGGCTGAGAGTGTGTGACTGGCCCCAGGTAACCCGACAGGTTTCCATAGCAGAGTTGGGATTCATATCATATCATACCATTAACCTTCAATAGGCATAGTTCAAAAGACATCTCGTACAGATTCTCACAATCAAAATCAAATCACACCAACCCAAGATGAACAAACCAGGGCCCCTATCAGGCTCAGAAATATACAGAATATATAAAATACAAATAAATACGAAATATATAAAATATACCACATTATTGAAATAAAGCAAAAGGTTAAAATAATCTGCCCATCCAGCCGGACTGTGATATAATACAATGGACAATAATAGTCATAATCTCTGACCATTCACTAGATAAACCGCAATCACAACAGCAACTTAAAATATTAGACGGGCTTCATGGATCCCCGTCTCAATAACGTTACCAAAATTTTTGCCACCGAAACCGTTGTTTCAGGCTTAGCATCAGACAATAGAGCAAATAACATTAGACTTTTATTATTGACTAACTATTTCGATATCAATAGAGTGGGGATTCGAACCTGGGTTTCCCAGATCCTAGTTCAACACTTTAACCACAAAACTTACATCTGATGAATCACAAGATAAATCAGCAGATAACGGGTCACAGTTTAGCTGTGCTATGTTATTTCTTAACATGCGCTAGAAACATCACTAGACCACCACTGTACAGAACGACACTTATTATAGTCATTCAAAAACTAGTAAATGGTAGAAAATAGGAATTACTGTCCAATACCCCACACAGTTAAGAAAAAAAACTTGATTAAAGAAAACCTTGTTGACAAGCAAGCTTTCATTAAGACTCAAAGTCATGGTATTGCATGCAGAGAGATGCACACATTTTAACACCCTTGGATTTTCCCAGAAGGAGGTTTTCCTACAAAGAGGCTTGCTTTAAAAACAAGACCACAAAGGAGGAGTGGAAAAACTCCAGGAAGCTTCAAGCGGTCTTAGAAACTGAAAACAAAGAACAGTTTATCAGCGAGAGGAATACTTCAAGAATCCCATGGAAACTGGCCAAATGATATTTCATGAATCAGCTACCGTAGCCCACGTTCTACAGACTTTCCACACGCAAATGTCTTTCTTAAAAAAACGGGGTACCTAATTTATAATCCTCAGCTTAACCTTTTCTCAGTCTGCTAACAGACTAAATTAAGAGGAATGAATCTGAATGCCTTGGCCCAAACATGAACTTGCTTCACAGCACACATGAGTTGGTTTCATGGGAATGTAAAATCGATCCTGCAACGACGTATTATTGGCTTTCGCTCATGGCTCAAAGTGAGCAGGATCCCACCAGTGACTGCTACCCACTGGTTTGTCCTCATTCAAAGATCCAGGATTATTAAGTTTTGCACAGAAAAGAATGTGGCGGGGGGGAGAGATGCTTTCATAAGAACATATGAAAGGCCATGCTGGATCAGAACGAAGCCCAACCAGTCCAGCGGTCTGTTCACACAGCGGCCAACCAGGTGCCTCTAGGAAGCCCACAAGCAAGATTACTGCAGCAGCATTGTCCTGCCTGTGTTCCACAGCACCTAATATAATAGGCATGCTCTTCTGATCCTGGAGAGACTAGGGATGCATCATGACTAGCATCCATTTTGACTAGTAGCCATTGATAGCCCCATCCTCTATAAGAACTTAAGGAAAGCCCTGCTCATTCAGACCAAGGTCCATCAAGTCCAGCAGTCTGTTCACACAGCGGCCAACCGGGTGCCTCTAGGAAGCCCACAAACAAGACGGCTGCAGCAGCATTGTCCTGCCCATGTTCCACAGCACCTAATATAATAGGCATGCTCTTCTGATCCTGGAGAGACTAGGGATGCATCATGACTAGCATCCATTTTGACTAGTAGCCACTCTCCTCCATGAACATGTCCACTCCCCTCTTCAAGCCTTCCAAGTTGGCAGCCATCACCACATGATGGCAGTCTCAGCCCTTGGATTTTAATGGTCTTGGAATGGAGCAACTCCCCATAAGATTGCACGATCGATCCTTTCCCCTGGTGCCATTTGTTTAACCAATTCCTGTTTAATTCCTGGTGCTGCTCTTTGCCTTGTGGGGTAGAGCATACGGGTATCGGTATATATTTTCTCCTCCCCCTGTGCATGGCAGTGTTGGGGGCAGGAATTAAGATAAGTAAAACAGTGTTTGGAGGAGGGGGAGTTAAGCTCCCTCACCAAGTGAGAGCCAGCGTGGTGTAGCGGGGTTAAGAGCAGTGGTATGGAGCGGGGGACTCTGATCTGGAGAACCGGGTTTGATTCCCCACTCCTCCACATGAAGCCAGATGGGTGACCTTCGGCTAGTCACAGTCCTCTTCGAGCCCTCTCAGCCCCCCCCCCACAGAGTGTCAGTTGCAAGGAGGGGAAGGGAAAGTGATTGTAAATCGGTTTGATTCTCCCTTAAGTGATAAAGTTGGCATATAAAAACCAACTCTTCTTTTTCTTCTTCAAGTACCACATTCCCAATCTGATTCCTGCTCATTTACTTGCATGAGCAGTAAAAGCAGGATAAACACACGACCACATGAAGCTGCCTTCTACTGAATCAGACCCTGGGTCCATCAAAGTCAGTATTGTCTACTCAGACCGGCAGCGGCTCTCCAGGGTCTCAGGCAGAGAGCTTGAGCACTCCGCCCCGATGTTTCAAACTCTGGAGAAGACACTGTGGGACGATCATGCTTTTCCTGCTTTATCCGTAACCAACCAAACAACCATTTCCTTGGGTTTTAAATCAGAGCAAAAAAGTCCATTACATAGTACATTAATACTGTCTGGTGGTAAAGAGCTTTCAACAACGGAGAGGGTGGAGAACAGCGATCCATGAGAATAGGGACGTCTTTATTTCCGGCGATGAAAACGCGGGTGGGTAGGAGCCGATATCATTAAAGCGAACAAGACTTTTCATTTAAGCAGTGGGTTTGCTTCGGGGTCCTCACCACAAAAGCTACATAGCGCAGCGGCAGTTAACTTTGGCTGCTGGAGAAATATGTTATCTTGCATGGCCCCTATGGCAACGCACACGGAGCAAACAAGGAGAGTTCAATGCAGTTACTGTAAACGCTCACAAATATTTATGATAATTTACACAATCCCTGTGGACGTGGGTATGCGTCCGGCGGCTATCGTGAAGGGGGGAGATGCCTTGAATGCTCCAGTTTTTTAAAAAAATAACCGAGTGAACAATCTGCCCTTTTCTTTCTTCCCCCAACCTGTAGGAGAAATAGCTAGGAGGCTTTTAATTTTCTGGCCAGTCAGGGACAAAGGCGTGCGTTCTCTGCCTGAAGGAAATATTTCAGCTAACAAAAAATGAGATCTCGCTGACAATTGTGGAAGTGGCTACTCCTCTGATCATTGGAGGCCCAGTCCAGATTCCAAAAAAAATTCTCAGCCTTCTCCTCTCCCACTCCATTGATGGCAGCTTTGACAGAACATAACTTTATCGGGGGAGACTATCTACATAACATCTATGCGCTAAACTGGGCTGGGAAGGGCAGCCATGAAGGAGCTAGAAAAGATTCTGAAGTGTAAGGATGTGTCACTAGCCACCAAAATTAAGTTAATTCATGCCATCGTATTCCCTATTACTATGTATGGGTGTGAGAGCTGGACAATGAAGAAAGCTGATAGGAAGAAAGTAGATTCCTTTGAAATGTGGTGTTGGAGGAGAGTGTTACAGATACCCTGGACTGCCAAAAAAAACCAAACCCAAATCAGTGGGCTAGAGATCAGATCAAGCCTGAACTAACCCTAGAAGCTAAAATGACTAAACAGGCTGTCGTACTTTGTTCACATTATGAGAAGACAAGAGTCACTAGAAAAGACTCTAGGAATGCTTGGAAAAGTTGAGGGCAGCAGGAAAAGTGGAAGACCCAACAAGAGATGGATTGACTCTGTAAAGAAAGCCACGGCCCTCAGTTTTCAAGATCTGAGCAAGGCTGATAAGGGTAGGACACTTTGGAGGACATGGATTCATAGGGTTGCCATGAGTCGGAAGCGACTTGACGGTACTTAACACACACACACACACTGAATTGCACGTACTGGGCCTCGGCCTCCTTCCAAGGAGTTTGACGCAGCAAACATTTATTAATTTGCAAGATTTATGCTTCATCTTTGGCTCTATTGATCTTTACGGTGGCTTACAATTACAAAGAATCTACAGTGGTCGTAGATTAGGACAATGCAAGAGAGAGGGCTTCACACAGAACTGTGGTTCCTTGCTCACCATTTGGATAGAGAAGAGCGATGTGGGAGAGACAGAGATATGGTGTTAAGAGCCTCTTCCCCGGCTCCGTGTTGTTCCCAGTGGTGTTGTGGCTGTCCTTACAACAGTCGCAGTGAACCAAGGAGAGGAACCCCGCCCAATCTTTTCCAGTTCCAGTGCAAAAAGAGTGTATGCAAATAAGCATTTAGGCATCAATCTTTTCCTTTGCATCTATAACCCCAAACAATGCCATGAAGCTGCCTTATCCTGAATCCGACCCTTGGTCCATCAAAGTCAGTATTGTCTACTCAGGCAGAGGTCTTTCACATCACCTATTTGCCTAGCCCCTTTAACTGGAGATGCTGAGGATTGAACCTGGGGCCTTCTGCATGCCAAGCAGATGCTCTACCGCTGAGCGATGGCCTGTCCCCATGAAACTGCCTTATACTGAGTCAGACCCTTGGTCCATCAAAGTTAGTCTTGTCTACTCAGACCAGCAGTGGTTCTCCAGGGTCGCAGGCAGGGGTCTTTCACACCATCTACTTGCCTGGTCACTTTAACTGGAGATGCCGGGGATTGAACTTGGGACCTTTTGCATGCCAAGCAGATGCTCTACCACTAAGCCACAGCCCCTCCCATGAAGGACACTAGTAAGAACCTTCAGCATGCCATAACATTTGAAGACATCCTGCCATCCCACGTGGCTGGTGCTAGATTCCCATGCGAAGAAAAATGTACTATGGAATCTCTCAATCTCAGACAACTCAGTTCCTGCTTTTTTTCTATCCAAGGTTTTCCTGTTCTTCAAACCCACATTGGTGTAGTATTTCCTGGAAATATGTTATCAGAATAAACCCAAGATTACTTCCTATGCTCGTCTTTTCCCCTCTCCTTGTCCTTTGAATTTCCAATTGAACGACGGTCTTCTTTTTCTCTCTCTTCAGCATAGCTGAGGAAGCAGCTAGATTTTCCACCTGACCAATTCAATACTGCCTTAATATCTCAGTGGACTTCAAGCATACCAGTACATCATTTTATTTTTTTGCAAAAATCCACTGCATCCCATCATGACCTTTACAACTGTTGTCTCTGCTTCCATTTAATTTCTGTGAACAATCATGGGGGGGGGGGACACAGACACTGCTATATGCATGCAATCTTTTTTTTCCGCCTAACATTTATCCTTTGAAAAGAATACTTACACCCACATACAAAAAAATGGCTGATCCCAAAACTAAGCAACTATCCCCCACACACACACTTTTAAAGATCTTAGCTGTGTATTTCAATGGAAAAATTAGGACTTTTGACAGCCAGAAAAACCCCACAGTGTAAACTGGCAGCTTGGAGATGACTCCAGTTGGTGCTCAAAACTGGCATCCATGCCTAAAATCTCCAGCTAATCCAGAGTAAGTGGCATTCGGAACCAGTAGTTTTGTAACCTCTGGCGGCACACGAACAATACCAGCTTGTTTCCGCCATTGGCAGCCCTGCAGAACTCATGAATATCAAAGGGAAGAGGGGATGAAGATCGCAGCGGAAACTCACCCGTGGAAGCTTACTTAGTAGGAGGAACTAAAGACATGAGAGATCACGTCGGTTGCTGAAGCCCAGCTACCCAACTAAGGGGTCGCTTTCACATGGGGGCAGTGCCCCAGGGTTGCTCCAGTTGCCGCTTCGGGAAGCAACACTGCGCCTCTGCGTGGGGTGATTTTCCATCCTTTCCCTTTCCACCCATCACCCCCACCTTCCCAACAGCTTTTAAATAAAACTGGTAGTTTGTTAAAGCACTGTGGCAATATATTTAATGACCGACAAAAGCTCACTGGCGGGGGGAGGAATTCATTTCTAGCCCTCTTCACTGCAGAGAGTAAGCCTATGTCATGGTCTTCTATGCCAATAATAATAATAATAATAATAATAATAATAATAATAATAACAACAACAATAACAACAATAACAACAATGAGGAGGAGGAGGAGGAGAAGAACAAGGAGGAGGAGGAGAAGAAGAGTTGGTTTTTATATGCCGACTTTCTCTACCACTTAAGGAAGAATCAAACCTGGTAACAATCACCCTTCCCTTCCGCTCCCCACAACAGATACCCAGTGAGGTAGGTGGGGCTGAGAGAGCTGCGACTAGCCCAAGGTCACCCAGCTGGCTTCACGTGGAAGAGTGGGGAAACCATCCCGGTTCTCCAGATTAGTGTCCGCCACTCATGTGGAGGAGCAGGAAATCAAACCCAATTCTCCAGGTTAGACTCCACCGCTCCTAACCACTACGCCACGCTGGTGTCCTTATGGATGAGAGCAATGGTCCATATAGTCCAGCATCCTCTTCCATATTGGGGCCAAACAGATGCCCTCCAAAGGCCTACAAGCAGGGCACGGAGGTGAAAACATCCCATTGCGGCTACTTGGCCCAAACTGGTATTCAGAAGTACACTGCATCTGGTTATACCAGTCACTTATCTGTAGGGATTAGTACCTTCCTGAAATACCCCTAGACCTGAAAGTCTAGGGCCCATTTTGCCCCCAAAGGCCCTCCACCTGTAGCAAGTAGCAAGAATGTTGAAAACAGCCGTTTTCACTTCCTAAACCATTCAAGCATTTCTATTCCTGAACGACAGTAGCTGCAAGCAAAATCACACCAAAAAAAACTTAGGGGCCACGTCGTGTTGTTTCTTATGTTTCAACGTACGGGATTCAGTTTGCCCATTTTATGCAACTGTGTTTCTTGCATTGTACACAGCATGAGATGCGCGCCCTCAGAGCAAAGCAACCTTAATCTGCCCATACGTTTTGTCTGATGACTATTAGTTCCCCTCGGCTTGCGGAAACAGCAATTGGTTTGGGCTGCATCTTCCGAAGCCGGGGAATGCTCAGACAAGTGTCTGAAGGCACCCGATAGCGTGTCAAGCAGGTCGAGGTCCGGCCGGCACCTGGAGAGGAAATTGCTTGTGAAAAACATGTAAATCTCAAGGATGGCTTAGAGAAAGGGATGTTGCAGAGGATTCCATAAATAAGCGCCAGCCCGGCTGTCTCTCGTGCAACTAATGGTTAGCAAAAGCCCAAGCAGGTAAAATGACCAACTGAATTGCTAAAAAAGCAGTTTTCGAGTGCCAACGGGCTTTTAGAGGGCGACGAACTTTTACAGGGACGGATGCTTAATACAAAGATGTTGTGGGGCATGATATGCCCACCGTATGCCATCTGAAGCCTTAAATGGCACAGACTCAATCAAAAGAAATGGTGCTAGACCACTTGGCTGGTCACCTTGGGCGAGCCAACATTCCTTCCCAATGACTAGTAAGGAAGCTTTGCGAAAGTTGTTTTTCCCTCCCTTCTTTTTGGCTACACATGATTCAAATAAGGTTGCTTTTTTTTTTTTTTTTTTTTTTTGTAGATTATAAGCATGTTTGGACATATTTGCACATCCACTCCCCTCTTATAGCCTTTCAAAGATATGCAAAATGGGGGGAAAATATATGGAAATAAAAAGCAACGTATACCGGTATTCGCGCATCTCTAAATCCAATAGTGCTGCAAAAAGTTTTGCCTCTCCAGCCAAATTTTCTTCAGCACTATCTCATGAAGCTGCCTTATACTCAATTAGACCCTCGGCCCATCAAAGTCAGTACTGTCTACTCAGACCGGCAGCGGCTCTCCAGGGTTTCAGGCAGAGGTCTTTCACATCACCTACTTGCCCAGTCCCCTTAACTGGAGATGCGGGGATTAAACCTGAGATCTTCTGCATGCCAAGCAGATGCTCTACCACTGAGCCACGGCCCCTCCTGGTCACCCCATGGCAGAGACTCCCTTGACCCACTTCCTTTCTGTTTGAAGCAATGCTTCCCATATTACTGTTTTGTTAAATTCTGTGCACTAGTACAAAAGCCGTCTTTCCCCTTTCCCCTGGTAAGCTGTGTTCCTTTGTAAATCCTCACTGTACTGAATACTATTACCAAAAACTCACTAAGATACTGGATACAATATGTAAAAGCAGGCTACTGTGACTTATTGGACCAATAAATACATCTTTTAATAATACAATTAAATACCTGTTTCCTTAATGCTTTGGGATAACGGAAACTGGCAATTTTCTAGCAAGCAAAAGCTTGCTGTTTTTCAGAAGAGGACCTGCGATTCAACACCCTAATAGATTCATAAGGCTTTCTGGTTGAATTCAGGTTGGAAATGAAATTTTAATAAAATATATTACCAATGATTCTTTCGGAAATGGGCCCACCTAAACGCTTCTTATAATTTAACACCAATTTTTCAGGCCGAGCTCCTCTCTTGAAGCCCTTCAAAGCAACAGTTGAAAGTGTGAGCGGAGAGGGCGGGAATCCATTATAAACAACAATAAAAAGGCCACCGAATGGAGGGAGTTGATAGCGCTATATCACTCCCGGGACTCTGCTTTTGAACATAAACAACTCAAAGCACTCTCACTGTTGGCAGAGTCCCTGGAGGGGCTTAAAATCTGCTATTCATTCAACGTCCACTTTCCTATATATTTTAGATGATGAAATGTACACTACACAAAAATCCTCAGCTCGGCGCTCTGGTCCTAGCATTTTGACCCCTGTTGCTTTCCGTGGCACGACGTGCTAAACATTTTGCCTTCGATTTAAGGCCTGGAATGCTTACCTATAGAAAGCCTCGGTTTCAGCACAGCAGAGCTGTCTCCGTATGTGCAAGCTAAAGCAGGGCTGCATCCATTAAGAGGCGCAGTATTGATCAGAAATGCAATTATGCTGCACGAGAGAATTACAGGCAGGAGCCCACATCACAGGAGGGCTTGCAGAGAAAACAGGCTTCACGGTTGGAGGGGACCCTAGGCAAAATGATCTCCTGCGGACCCCTCTTAATGCCTATGCATGCAAGCTTTGCCCCCCACCTCAAGGAGGTACAACCAGAAACTCATAAGAACCCAAGGGAGGCCACGCTGGATCAGACCAAGGCCCATCAAGTCCAGCAGTCTGTTCACACAGTGGCCATCCAGGTGCCTCTAGGAAGCCCCCAAACAAGACGACTGCAGCAGCATTGTCCTGCCTGTGTCCCACAGCACCTAATAGAATAGGCATGCTCATAAGAACATAAGAAAAGCCCTGCTGGATCAGACCCAGGCCCATCAAGCCCAGCAGTCTGTCCACACAGCGGCCAACCAGGTGCCTCTAGGAAGCCCACAAACAGGACGACTGCAGCACCACCATCCTGCCTGTGTTCCAAAGCACCTAATATAATAGGCATGTTCATCAGAACATAAGGAAAGCCCTGCTGGATCAGACAGATGCCCATCAAGTCCAGCAGTCTGCTCACACAGTGGCCAACCAGGTGCCTCTAGGAAGCCCACAAGTAAGATGACTGCAGCAGCACCATCCTGCCTGTGTTCCACAGCACCTAAAATAAGAGGCCTGCTCCTCTGATCCTGGTGAGAATAGTTGTGCATCATGACTAGTATCCATTTTGACTAGTAGCCATGAATATCCCTCTCCTCCACGAACATGTCCCCTCCCCTCTTAAAGCCTCCCAAGTTGTTCCCTCTTGTTCACTCCTGTTGGTGCCAACGGGGCTTTCCACCAAGAGAACTGAGCCACGCTCTGTCCATTCCCTGGGCATCCCTCCCAGGTGGAAACGGGACGTCCCTTTAGAGGCTCCTGGGGGCAACGGTCAAAAATACATCTGGGACGAGCAGCCGGCTGCAGGTAAAATCAGACGCTGATGCACGGAAACTTAAATTGCCTTACCAATGTTTGTAGCTCATTCTTGTGAGGGCCGAGAAGGTCACAAGTGGCTGAACTAAAGAATCAAAAGACGGCGGAGCAGCAAAGGTAGACGGACCACACAAACACACGCTAAGAAAGAGGGCGAAGCGACAAAGGCGAACATGGCCAGCTCTCTGGAATTCACCACGGAGGAAGAGGGCATGCTTCACAATACCTTTTTTCTAGCTTTCCCTACATATTTATCCAAGCTTCAAAACGACGGACAAAAGCAGCCGCTGCTCAGACAAAAAGAGTGCTTCAATATTAAAGAGCCCGATAAAAGGACCCTGGGAATATTTCCAAACAGAGCTGTTGTTGGGGGAAAAAAAGGCAGAACAACCGTTTTAATAATTGACAGAATCGCGTCCGTCTTCACAGGCCAGCGGTTCTTTGGTTTCCTGCTCAAAGAGATCGACTCTCGCTCCCCGCTATAGAAGCTGTGTGGCACGTTGCCCGTGCCAAGGCCCGGCAGTGGGATTTTGCTCGAGGAGAAACCAGAAGAGATGTTTATTATTAACCTCGGAAGCCTAGGAAGCGCCGGCGACTTTTTGACCGGGTTGTCAAACTCTGCTTTCACTGACCGGGGAATCATTTTGATCGCGGATGATGAGCAAATTAAAGCCAAACTTTAATACACTAACTTTTTTTTTTTGCCGTCAAGTCACAGCTGACTTATGGCAGCCCCACTGGGAGCCAGCATTGTGTAGTGGTTAAGAGCGGTGGTTTGGAGCAGTGGACTTTTATCTGGAGAACCAGGTTTGATTCCCCGCTCCTCCGCATGGGCGGCGGAGGTTAAACTGGTGAACTGGGTTGGTTTCCCCACTCCTGTGCACGAAACCAGCTGGGTGACCTTGGGCTAGTCGCACACTCTCAGCACCCACTTCACAGGGTGTCTGTTGTGGGGAGGGGAAGGTGATTGTAAGCCGGTTTGAGTCTCCCTTAAGTGGTAGAGAAAGTCGGCATATAAAAACCAACTCTCCTCCTCCTCCTCCTCTTTCAGTCATGCAACGGGCATGAATGCTGAAGTGTTCCGTCTACTCAATATGAGCGTAATCTACGGCACAAGGGATGCCATCCCGTTCATTTCAATTTAGAGCTGGGGGCATTTAGTCTTCGGACGAGCCAGCGATATCCAACGCTAAACGGAGCGTCAGGAAAAAGACCCCCTGCACTACAGCAGGAAACGGAGGCGGCTGTTTTATTTTCCTTAAGTGCATTACTAGAAATCTAACTTTAGTATGATTCACAAATGTTCCGCTAAAGCTTTTATTCTCCCAGCTGGGCTCGCCTATAATCCTATATTGTTGATGAGTCCGGACAATGACAAATGGAGTCTGGCTCCGCATTTCCCTCCTCTCTCTCATTTTCATCTGTCTTCGCCGTTATCTTCTTGCAGCGCATTTACGGTTCAAAGCATGAGCAGGGCGTTGCTCAAGGATCAGCTTGGCTATAAAGTCCCCTGTGAAGATAGTTTCTCGCAACCCTTTTCCCCCCAAGTCTTCTAATTCGGGGATAGCAATACTATCCCACTCCCATTTTGGATGATAATTGAGTGAGACTGAGCACCAAAGCTGGCTGGTTGAATTTATTGTGTTGGATCCAGGCTGAAGTTTCTAGTGAGTGCGTTTATTAAGTGTCGCCAAGTCGCTTCCAACTTATGGGGACCATATGACTTAACCACCTACAAAATGTCCTATCACACATGATCACATGAAGCTGCCTTATACAGAATCAGACCCTTGGTCCATCGGAGTCAATATTGTCTGCTCAGACCGGCAGCGGCTCTCCGGGGTCTCAGGCAGAGGTCTTTCACATCACCTGCTTGCCTGGTCCCTTTAATGGGAGATGTCGGGGATTGAACCGGGGACCTTCTGCATGCCAAGCAGATGCTCCACCGCTGAGCCAAGGTCCCTCCCACATTTTAAATATCGTTAACAGCCTTGCTCAGGTCTTGCATACCGTGGTTTCCTTGACTGACTCAATCCATCTCGTGTTGGGTCTTCCTCTTTTCCTGCTGCCTTCAACTTTTCCTAGTCTTGTCATCTTTTCCAGTAGCTCTTGTCTTCTCACAATGTGACCAAAGTACATAGCCTCAGTGTAGTCATTTTAGCTTCTAGAGAGAGGTTAGGCTCGATTTGATCAAGAACCCACTTATTTGTCTTTTGGGGGGTCCATGGTATCCATAAAACTCTCCTCCAACATCACATTTCAAATGATAAACAATGTCGTTGTTTTTTGCCGTCAAGTCACAGCTGACTTATGGAGACCCCATAGGAATTTCAAGGCAAGAGACATTCAGAGGTGGTTTGCCATTGCCTGTCTCCACATCATAAGAAGAAGAGTTGGTTTTTATATGCTGACTTTCTCTACCACTTAAGGGAGACTCAAACCGGCTTACAATCACCTTCCCTTCCCCTCCCCACAACAGACACCCTGTGAGGCAGGTGGGACTGAGAGAGCTCTAAAAGAGCTGTAACTTGTCCAAGGTCACCCAGCTGGCTTTGTGTGTAGTAGCGGGGAAACAAACCCAGTTCCCCAGATTAGCCTCCGCCGCTCATGTGGAGGAGTGGGGAATCAAACCCGCTTCTCCAGATCAGACTCCACCGCTCCAAACCACCGCTCTTTATATATATATATATAATTTTTTTTATTGTTTTCTAGTTACAGCATATTCATCAATCATCCAGTGTCATGCATTTGTAATATAAACATTACCTTTTAAATCATTGTATATAATCCTAACAATATTGACTTCCCCTCCCCCCTCCTCTACCTTTTTGATATACCTGTTCTTCCCTTTGTATTTAATTTCTAATCCATTATAGCAATGAAGATGTAAATTTAAATAAACTTTCAATTATCTTAAAATATAAAATTTAACATTAATACTGATATTTGGTAAACAGGATTAGAGCAATGCATATTCTTTAATTTCTCCTGTATACAGTTCATTTACACAGTAAGTCGTCCATGCTTCCCATTCTCCCACAAATTCCGTATTCTCTTTTTGATTTATTAATGTCCAAACCACTGCTCTTAACCACTACACCACGCTGGCTCATGACCCTGGTATTCCTTGGAAGTCTCCCATCCAAATACGAGCAAGGGCTGACCCAGCCTCGCTTCTGAGATCTGACGAGGTCAGGCTAGCCTGCGGCTATCCAGGTCAGGGCTACAAACAATGTTAGCAAAATTTAAATAATGTTAGCAAAAGAAGGCAAAAACAACCTTTAGCAAGCGTGGACCATGTACAAGCACTGGAGTGGGTCTACATGTGCTTCATATTCCACATTTAGCCCATCTAATATGATTGATTTGCAGCACAACAGACCTATAATAGATGGACAGAGTATATTTACATGTGTGGGCAGAAGATTTTCCACCAAAAAATATACTAGTGGGAAATTCACTCGCATCCCTAGCTTAATGTCTCTGGATGCTTTCTAAGTCCATTTTTATTGTACGCAGTTTTATCGTATTTATGGTTTTTCTCACACCGTTGGTTTTTAATTTCTGCAGCCTACCTCAAGTCTCCCCAAGAAAAGCAGAATGTAAACGAATAAATAAAACCAGCATATTTGATACATAAGAGGGGAAGCAGGTACGTCACAAGTCATACACACATGAAACATCAAAAAACAAAAATTAAAACAGTTTATACAGTTCGAAGCACTTTGCACACACATTACCCTGCTAAAATCCATACAACGGCCCTGTAAGGTAGGCCTGTGTTATTCTCCCCAATAGTCTTATAGGCCGACAACAACCCATTTCCCAGGCCATCCCCTTCCCACAAGGTCTAAAAACTAACAGTTGTAGCACTAGGTCACTTGGGAAGTGGCCCCATTATTTCAAACTAGCTAGTCTGTAAGATTAGATCTGAACTTGGCCTGTGAGCCTAACATAGCACAACTATATTGACAATCTGGCTGATTTATAGCACCAGGACAGATGGGTAGGAAGAAAGCAGCTCTTCCTTCATCCTCCTTAATAAATACACAGGGCCGAAACAAGAAAACGTTATTCCCGATAAACTCAACTCAAAGGTTTGATGCAATTGATTATGGGCTGGGAACGGCCAGCCATGCAGCGCAACAATTGCTTTTGAAGCCATCCAGGGAGACGTCGAGGAGGCAAAAAATGGACCACAGCACACAATTTTTCCTCCTTCCTCCCGTGATGCACCGCGCGCGGGAGAGCAACTGGCTCGGAAGCTGCAAAATTGCTTCCCAAGTTCTCGAGTCCCTGGTGTTGCTTAATCGGCACTCTTGGAAGCAATATTTCCTGCCCATTGATTGACAAGAAGGTATTGCTTTCAGAAGTGCTGAATCCACAGCGCGAGGAAAAAGGGGGGGATCTTGGTAGACTTGCGGTGACTATGATAAATATAAAAAGTGAGACGGATTGTGCTAATGAGTTGCGGTGGCACGCGTCTCGGAAAAGAACTGCTCCGAGGAGGAATGCTTCTGACAATCTATCGGCCGGAGAGCCAAAGGTAGCCTCAGGACGAATGGCTTTGAGGTCCGGCGTTCTTGAACTGTTTAGCAACGGTCAACAGGACAGAAAAAATATTTTTGCTAGCACGGCGAGCTTCGGCTGAGACTCAAAGGGGTTTCCCGGGCTGCATCTGTATGACCCAAGCTTTGCGCAGAGATCCCGCAAGGCGCACCCTGTAGTGTTCATAAGGACGCAAGTAGAGCCCTGCTAGGCCAGACCGCTAGTCCATCTAGTCCAGTGCGCTGTTTCATACAGTGGTCAACCAAACAGGGTGGAGAGGCTGATCGCAGAAACACGCTTTCCGTGTTTGAAAACTTCTGCGATGATGAACGACCCAACGAAGCCATTTCCCTGATTATATAAACCGATATACTCCTAAAATATAAACATCTTTCTTTACAAAACAAGTCACTGGGAAGAAGGAGCATTCTTCCTGGAAAATTCACTCCCACTGTATAGCCATTCATGTTAATGGGTCTTAGCAGCAACACAGAGAACTCTATCAAGTGTAAAACCGAGTTGTTTCGGCAGGCCTACGGTTGAGGACAGCAACGGCTTCTATTTTAGCTGGCCTCCCCACCCTTCTTCCCTTTTTCTTTTCATTTATTATTCATTTTTATTGGTTTATTTTACCCCCTATTCCTTTCATTATTGAGATTCCCCTGTTGATTCCCTTCCCCTCAGTTGGGTCCCTCACTATTGTGTTGCATGGTTTTAAGGGTGCCATGAGATATGGATGTGTTTTAATTCTACTCTCTATATTGAAACTGTTGAAACCTGTTGTAAGCTGCCGTGAGCCTACCTTGGTCAGGAAAAGGTGGGTTAGAAATCGAATGAATGAATGAACGAATGAATGAACTCTCTAACAGCCCACACCTGAGGGAGGTGGTGTGACCCCACACCAGCATAAGTGCCCATTTAACCTGGGATAACGGGCACTTGCACCTCCTGGGTGGCTCATACGCCGGCGCCTGGGCATCCCCGGAGCAGTGTGGACCTCCGCTGCTGCAGCGGCCGTACCAGGACCCAAATCCCGGAAGCAGCAGGCTGCGCCAGCATCAGGGGGTGTTCCTGGGGCGTTCCAAGGGGAGGAGCTGACGTTAGTAAGCTTCCCAACCCCTTTCATCCTGGGAATGCCCCCTTGAGCTGTGGCATGGCCATGCCACCTTTTTCGGTGGCGCAGCCTCGCTCTTTGTAATGGGGCATTTCCCTATTATTTTTATTATTTCTAAAAACGCTTTTTCCCACCTCTGTGGTGGCCAGGAAGCCTCTGAGGAGGCAGCGTGGCTGCGCCGCTCCCGGCCACCACGGATCTACCCCCCCTCCCAGGAATGGGCTGCCCTGCACAAAGAACAGGAGCTGAGAACAGGTGTCTCTTACCCCGCTACTGCTATCAGCCAGTGCTAGGTTTCTCAGAGGAACGAAGCAGGGAGAAGAAAATCCCATTTTAGCCGGAAGGGGAAAGCTTCTATATACCTACCTTCAGTGAGCTATCAGTAAGCTTTCGCCCAAGAGCTACATAGCACGTCTATAGCCTGTGTAATTTTTGAATCTGTTCATTCTAAGTGTGGATGATCTCATAGCACAAAGAAATATTTAATCCGCTTGGGAATCCCTACTAAGCCTTCTGTATAGCTCCAACAATACCATGTTGCATCGCATCTTAAACACAATTCCTTCTGTAGCCTGCCTGCATTTGGCCTGGTAATAAATATAGTCCCTCTTTTAAATCAATACGCCAGGAGGTTAGAGCACGCTCACTCTTGTTAAGATATATGCACAAACGAAGCCCTACTGTAAACTTCCACAGATCCAAAAGCTAAGACACTTTTAAGGATTCATCTTAAAAGAGGATTTCAAACCGTCGCAGGAGACCCCAGGATTCAATTTCTTCATCAGAATATTAACAATATTAGACAAGCTTCTATAGGCAATTCCAAAATCCTCATCCAGATTTCTCCCTGGAGTTTGGAATTTCAGATTACCAAAGAGGAGGAGGAGGAGAAGAAGAAGAGTTGATTTTTATATGCCAACTTTCTCTACCACTCACAATCACCTTCAAAAGGAACACAACTTTGCCTAGGATTGCAGTATAAATAACCTCAATTGCACTTCTGCATCAGAAATGGAAGATCAACCCCAAAGTTCTCCGCAGAAGATCTGTCATGGGCAAGGAACTCTTAGGCAAGTGCTGTGAAGTTGAAACTGACTTATGGTGACCCCAGCAAGGTAAGGAGAAGCAGAGGTGGTTTGCCATCATCTCCCTCTGCAGAGCCTTCCTTGGTGGTCTCCCATCCAACTACCAACCCAGCTTAGCTCCCCAGATCCCCTCCCCAAGGACCTCTTACACATGTTAGCCATTCCCCAACTCATTTCAAGAACAGCTCTGTGTTTTGCAGTGTGGGTAGGAGCACTGAGCCATGGCCCTCTCCATGGAAACAAGCCCCAGAAGGTCGGACAAGCCAACGAGTTGAAATTAAATCAAAAGAGTTTCTGTCTAGACAGTAGGAAGAATTTTCCAACAGTTTTCCACAGTTCCTCAGTGGAACAGGCTTCCTCGGGAGATGGTAATCTCTCCTTCCCTAGAGGTTTTTAAGCAGAGGCTAGATGGCCATCTGTCAGCAATTCTATGACCGTAGGCCGTTCATGAGAGGGAGGGCATCTTGGCCATCTTCTGGGCATGGAGTAGGGGTCACTGGGTGTGTGTAGGGGGGAGGTAGTTGTGAATTGCCATCTTTGTGCAGGGGGTTGGACTAGATGACCCTGGTGGTCCCTTCCAACTCTATAATTCTAAGCAGCAACTCTTGCCTTGCCAGCAGGCCTCAAGCGTTCCACGCAACACGCAAGGAGCCCCTCGGATGAGGGCTCATTTGTTCGGCTCTATTTTTAACAACTTTAGAGACTTTAATCCCATTCATCACGATATTTCGGCATGTTGACAACCATTACGTGCTTCAGACTCTTACGATGAATTGCCTAAAGATACAGTCAGGCCGTTATATTTCCCCCCAAAAAAATAACAGAACAGGGGTAACAACAAATGGAGGCGCCAACGGCGTTTATAAGCAGCTTAAAAATAGCCCTCCCAATCTAATTTGCATTGGCTCATACCAAGCGTCATCCGTCACTCTGTCGGTTGCTCAAAACTTATCGTCAGTTGCCTTTCAAGCTCCTCGCCGTCTTCCCCAGGACATTCCTAAAACCCATGTCATCCTTACAAGCTTCACTAGCCCGTTGTTCGCTCCGCTCTCCTCCAAACACGCAACAAAACGCTTTGCCGCCATTGTGTATTGCTCATCGCGGGCGATTGCAAAGGGGAATTACGGGAGGGGATCAAAAAGAGGTCAGGCAACAGGGGATTCGGAAATAGTTCTGTGTTTCGAGATGCCCGTTCCACAGATCACACTGAGACGGAACAGTACAATTGGGCTGAAATGTAAATTAAATCTGGAACAGCCAGTTTGGTTTGGGGTGGGGGAAGAGAGGAACGTTGCCTTTGGGTATACCCCTCCCTATGCTACTGACCACTTGCAATCCAAAAGACTTTTATTTCTGGACAGTTCACTTGTTCGTACACCATCCTAAAACAAATGTGACCTCTGGACTAGGCATGCATGCCAAAATCACAGATTTGAACCTGAAATCCAGCCACATCACTTAACGAATCGGTAAATTGGGTGTCCAAAAACTTCCCTTCAATTCACGAAGTGAAAAGTTAAGGGGACGACACACGCCCCAACTGAGAATCTTAACTCCAAACGGTTAGTCTGTTGTTGCAAAGTATCACAGGATCTCAAAAAAGTGCAAGGGATCAAGGAGATCCCTCTCCATCAAAGAAGGCTCATGTGTTTAGAAGTCCTTGATGCATTCTTGCTTGGAAGTCACTGCCGATGCATACGTTAATCTGTGTTGGATCAAACCAAAAGCCCGCTATTCGGTTTCACACATGGGCAATGCAGCTGCCCCCCTGGAAGGCTACAAGCAAGGTACAGAGGCCAAAGACTTTCCCCCTCTGTGGTTGCCTGCAGTGCTGGCCTACGGGAGCTTATTGCCTCTGAATGTGGAGGTTCAATTCAGTCGCCATGGCTAATAGTTAATTTCATACCCACTGGGTTCAGACAGAGCATTGCTACGGGCAACCGTTAAACCCTATGCAGAGCTACTGCCCTTACTATGAAGAGATCCGTGGCAAATTTATCCAGCCGTGGACTAACAGACTCTCTGATAACTCGGAGGCGGAGAGGGCAAGGAAGCTCCTCTTGGATGAAAATCCAAGGGTTACCATATTCGTAAACACATACACATAATACTGCCTTATACTGAACCAGACCCTCGGTCCATCGAAGTCAGTATTGTCCACTCAGACTGGCAGCAGCTCTCCAGGGTCTCAGGCAGAGGTCTTTCACATCACCTCTTTGCCTAGTCCCTTTAACTAGAGATGCCGGGGATTGAACCTGGGACTTTCTGCATGCCAAGAAGATGCTCTACCTCTGAGCCACAGCCCCTCTCCATGGTTCTCCAGGGTCTCAGGCAAAGGTCTTTCACATCACCTACTTGCCTAGTCCCTTTAATTGGAATTGCCAGGGATTGAACCTGGGACCTTCTGCATGCCAAGCAGAGACTCTACCACTGAGCCACTGCCCCTCCCCTGCTAAATAGACACTGCTATATCAATGGGATTTTAGTCAACTGTTGACGATCTTATTCTTTTATATATGACTGGCTATGTGCCGTATTAATAAATGAATGGACTTAGACTGGAGTAACTCTCTTTAGGAATGCACTGTTAGGCTGTCACTCTGCATAAGATTGCACTCCAAGACATCTATATCCCACCGGTTTGACTCAAATACTTCCATCCCTAGTGTGACACACACACACACACACACACACACACACACACACACACACATATTTTAGGGCAGAAATACCGAAATCTGCCTTGCAAGGGGGGAAACAGGTTTCAAATCTGATGGCAAATAATACATGAAAAACTAGGTGCAATATACTTTCCCCCTTGAAAAAAAAGAAAAAATAAATTGAATACTTGGAAGACTTCTCTCTTTTTTTGGCAAGAGAAAGCCATTAATCATTTCCCCCCTCTTTTTCCCCACTGCTAGTAATAAGGCCTTTATGTAAAGCTCTTTGCTCTACAGACTGTCTAGCTACCGCCAGTTGTGTTGCGTCCGGGAAACTAAAAGTACCGAATATTGTAAGGGTGAGCCAAAACATCTCGCTTTGAATTCATTTTTGTGATGCTTGAAAAGCAGCGCCCGCGGGGAGTGATTCTGGACAACGGGAAATGTATTTTATATTGTCCTGATACTGTTTGGCCCCTCTGGACCCCTTCTTTCTGGGAATCTCTCCCCCTTTGTAAATTATTCGGTTAAGTGCAGTAAGGGCACGGTCATGAATCCTAAGCGAGTCTACCCAGAATTCTACTTAGTTCTATTCAAGGAGGCTTACTCCCAGGAAAGTGTTCTTAGGAACACTTAGGAAAGTGTTCATTGGGCTTGTCTAGGGCAATGGCATGTACTTTTGGAGAGCCAGCGTGGTGTAGTGGTTATGAGCGGTGGTTTGGAGTGGTGGACTCTGATCTGGAGAACCACGTTCGATTCCACACTCCTCCGCATGAGCGGCGGAGGCTAATCTGGTTGAATTGGGTTTGTTACCCCACTCCTCCACACGAAGCCAGCTAGGTGACCTTGGGCTAGTCACGCTCTCTCAGCCCCACCTACCTCACAGGGTGCCTGTTGTGGGGAGGGGAAGGGAAAGGTGACTGTAAGCCAGTTTGAGTCTCCCTTAAGTCGTTGAGAAAGTTGGCATATAAAATCCAACTCTTCTTCTTCTTCTTGAAGACTCGCCAGTTTATAAAAAACAAATGTTGTACAAGTTGCTTAAAGATGAAGAGAAGAGCCAGCGTGGTGTAGTGTTTAAAAGCAGTGGTTTGGAGTGGTGGACTCTGATCTGGAGAACCACGCTTGATTCCCCACTCCTCCACATGAGCGGCGGGGGCTAATCTGGTGAACTGGGTTTGTTTCCCCACTCCTACACATGAAGCCAGCTGGGTGACCTTGGGCAAGTCACACTCTCTCAGCCCCACCTACCTCACAGGGCATCTGTTGGGAGGGGAAGGGAAAGGTGATTTAAGCTGGTTTGATTCTTCCTTAAGTGGTAGAGAAAGTCAGCATATAAAAACCAATTCTTCTTCTACTACTTTTGCCTAGGAAGCTCAATGGAATACGATGACAAATGAAACTCACATCAGCAGCAACAGTCAGTGATGGCAAAGGATAGTGAGGGCAGCGAAGCAGCAAGGAGAACGGATGCTAAATTGCATTGGCACACCACAAATTTGGCAAGGCGATCCTTGGCAGCTGGTTGAAATACGCTGATCTTGAAACAAACACCCAAATCAGTGGGTTTTCAATGCAGAGTCCAACCATGTTTATTGCCAGAAGCTGGACCATCTATGACTCACTCTGGAGGAAAAAACTAGATTGGACCTGTGTACTGATATTACACTTCATAGCACAGATATTTTACTTGGCTTAGCTCCTAAGTAATCCCGTAAATGCAGTATTGAACTAGTGGATGGGGGGATGACATAGTACATGAATGGCATCATGTACTTCATGTAGATTTTTCCACCTTCCTGTGAACTTACTCGACGCTCTCAAAAAAGGCCAAGGTTGACTGCACGTACACGGAGGCAGACGGCCACCCAAATAGGTGGATGTGTGCACACATGCACAACTGCGGTCCGATTCTGGACAACTCAAAGTGCTGTTTCTTTTCTTTAAAGCCCTAAATGGCTTGGTGCACTGGCACTTGAAGGGTCCCACCTGCCTGTACTGGGGTCCCACCTGCCTCCCCACCTGGGGAGGGGCTGTGGCTCAGTGGCAGAGCATCTGCTTGGCATGCAGAAGGTCCCAGGTTCAATCCCCGGCATCTTCAGTTAAAGGGACTAGGCAGGTAGGTGACGTGAAAGACCCCTGCCTGAGACCCCGGAGAGCCGCTGCCGGTCTGAGTAGACAATCCTGATTTGGATGGACCGAGGATCTGTGTGTATGTGCTCATCCGGCCCAGCAGTTAAAACCCTCTTCTCAAGCTCTGCTCTCTGTGCCTTGCCGAAGCAAAGTGGATGGTTACCCGGTGTTGGTGACTCGCCTTTGGGAAGCCTTTCCCTTTGAATCTCAACAGGTAAGTAGTCTCTTTTCCTGTAGACGCCAGGTCAAAACATGTCTTTTTTTTTAACTGAGTGGTTTCGTCTTTTTAATAGGCATCTTCCGATCTGATTCTAGCGCAAGGACCGTTTTACGGATGTCGTTTCAGGCTGCTCAGTGTTTGTTTTATGCTGTTTTGATGCCCCGGCTTGTTTGCGATGCCTCGTCTGGCTTTGTTGTCTTGCTTCGGTTGCGTGTTGCCTCCAGCGGGTCTCTGGAGAAACGGCGCGCGCATTTTCTAAATAAACGCATAACCTCCGGAGCATCTGAGGCAGATGCCGGCACTACCCCTAACGGCTGCGATCCTTCCATCATCTCGACGTTCCTGTCGAACGGCATCAGATACAGATACGCACAGGTGCAAACTTTAAAGCATTTGCATTTTCTGGGGATGTACAGACACGGCGCGAGCGATTGCCGACTCACAGATAACTACAACAACCGCTCCAGAGTGGGACCGCGACACAAAGATCCATTTGTCCTCACACAACTGTTCAGAAAAAGATGGGGAGGAGGACAGGGAGAAAGAAGAGGCCAGCGTGGTTTATAACATACCTCTGGGCGCAAGACTCATGCAAGAAAACTCATTAGAGCCTTTCTCCTTATCGCAAGAATTCCGATTAAGCTGAAAAACACGCGCCGCTTCGGGCCAAACAAGCAAGTGTGTCATCATGTATAGATCTCTTTTATGTAATTCTTGTAAATCATCTTCTGGAAGATGATTTTAAGTGGTGAAGTGTAATTAGGATAATTGCTGCTTTGCAAAGTAGCAATAAGTTGTACCCGGTAGGGATAGGCAAGCCACTCGGAAGGCGGGGGAGAACGGAGGAAGGCAGAGGATGGCGTTTAAGGCAGGCAACAGAACTGAAGCTGTCATTATTCAGAAAAGGTTTCCAGTCGTCAAACACGATAAACAAGCACTGAAGTGGTTTGGTAGCCAACCGCTTCAACAACGCGCCTCACAAACTGCTTAATGCCTTACTGGACGGCGTTGAGAACGTATGGGTTGCCTTGCCAGATCGATCCCAAAGATCTGTGGCTCCGTGGCAGAGCGTCTGCTTGGTATGCAGAAGGTCTCAGGTTCAGCCCCCAGCATCTCCGGTTAAAGGGATCAGGTGATGCGAACGACCCTGGGGAACTGCTGCCAGTCTGAGTAGACAATACTGACTCTGATGGTCTGAGCCACAGCCCCTATGCATAATGTACAGGCAAGGAGGAAGGCCAAAGGTCTTTTCATTTAGTGGGAAAAGACACAGGTGGTCCAGATGTCTTCCAGACCGGAAAGGCTCAGTGGCAGAGCATCTGCTTCGCTTGCAGAGGGTCCCAGGTTCAATCCCTGGCATCTCCAGTTAAAGGGACTGGGCAAGTAGGTGATGTGAAAGACCTCTGTCTGACACCCTGGACATCCGCTGCCGGTCTGAGCAGACAATACTGACTTTGATGGACCAAGGGTTACAATCACCTTCCCCTCCCCACAACAGACACCTGGTGAGGTAGGTGGGGCTGAGAGAGCTCTAAGAGAGCTGTGACTAGCCAGCTGGCTTCATGTGTCGGAGTGGGGAAACCAACCTGGCCCCCCAGATTAGAGCTCACTGCTCATGTGGAGGAGTGGGGAATCAAACCCGATTCTCCAGATCAGAGTTTACCGCTCTTACTACACCATGTTGGATCTCTCCCAAAGGTTGGGAGATACGTTTGCTTGTGGTTTGCATGTCTCAGGAGAACAAAATTCCCAATTATCTTTGATTTACTGCAGTCTCACTTGGCCAGCAATTAAAATCAGGCAGAGTGTGCTTAAGAACCTACAATAGCGAACGAAATAGAGAATGAATACTGTTTGATCCTGCAGTTTGAATACATGTTTGTTTATTTTTCCTTCTAGTTTTAGCCTCTGTAATTTTAGGATATTATCAAGCATTCTAATTGTACCCACATTTAGTATTTGCTCAGATATTAATTAGTTCGATAATCTTGCCATTTTTAACCATGTTAACCATTTAACCAAATGCAAATTTGTCTTATTTGATGGTCTATGACTGCAAATAATTTATTGATTGATACTACAGTCTCACTAAATTCTCCTCCTGGCCTCTTCTCCCCAGATTAATTCCCAACCTCGATGCAGTTATAATCTTTTTATGCGCTCCAAAGTACGCCTGAAAATACAACTGTTTTGTGCATGTGTTGTTGTTGTTGTTTTTTTAAAAAAAACCATGCTGATCAACTTTCGTCTTATTGCCAAAGTTCAAATATCCCAGAGCAATCTAAAAATTATCCAGCATGAAAGTCTGGCTGCGCATCATTTGCTCTTTAATTTGGGTAAACGTAGCCTTCAAAAGCCTTTTTTTTTTTTTAGCTTATCTGTCAGCAGTAGCCAGCGGAAAATCACCTTGATGTTTCTACACCATCCAAGGTATTGTTATAGCCGTCGACTAGGGAGATGATTCCCCCCCCCCACTAGACTTCTGCTTAGCTAATATTTTTATTTATTTTATTTTTGGTCTTATAACCTGCCCTTCTCTTGGCCGAAGCCAGACTCTGGGCGGCTCACAACAAATACAGCATAAAAAAAACACAATAAAAGTTTGGGAACTTTTGATCTAGAGGTTGATTGCTTTTTAATTTGGGGTATTTTAATTCATTCATTCAATAAAAGATACAAAATACCCCGAATTAAAAAGCAATCAACCTCTAGATCAGTGGTTCCCAAACTTTCTGAGTCATGGAGCACTTTTCAGGAGAGAAATTCATCACGGAGCATTAACTTTCACCTAGCACCTCCATACTAAACAGAATGACAGTAGTATTTTTCTTTCCAGTCTCTTCACGGAGCACTAGGAGATGTTTCGCGGAGCACCAAGTGCTCCGTGGAGCACAGTTTGGGAACCGCTGGTCTAGATTAACCAGGAAAAATTCAAGTGGAACTAGATCCGGCCCAGGTGCTCTACCTGTTTTCACCCCCCTGATGACTTCCCTAACTTCTTCTCGCGTTATTTCTGGCCAGGATGGTAAAGGTTACATTTGCAAAGGTGCCCACAGGCTCAAAAAAGTTGGGAACTCCTGCTCCAGGCAGTAGCCCGGGGAAAGGAAGTGTGCTTAGACCAACTAACCTCCTCGGGCTATGTTACAAAGAGAGATGCGGGGTGTAGTGGTTAAGAGCGGTGGACTCTAAGCTGGGGAAGCGGGTTTGATTCCCCACTCCTCCACAAGAAGCCAGCTGGAGGCCTTGGGCTAGTCACAGCTCTCTTAGAGCTCTCTAAGCCCCATCTACCTCACAAGGTGTCTGTTGTGGGGAGGGGAAGGGAAGGAGATTGTAAACTGGTTTGATTCTTCCTTAAGTGGTAGTGAAAGTCGGCATATAAAACCCAACTCTTCTTCTTCTTCCCCATGTGCATCAGAAGCTGAATTGGGCATGGGAACTGGGAACTTGCCAGTTACATGGGACAGTGACCCAGGGCAGGGAAATTCAGACCCAACCTGTGTACTCCGTAATGCGTGAAAAGACCAACTGGGTCCACCCCACTGAGTCTTGCCCCAACAAGTCCCAAACAGAACTGCAAGAATGAATGTGCACTAGCATATTACAAGTCAGTTTAGATCTCTCTCAAAAAAGCTGCTTTTTTTTCCTTTTCTTTTTACAGTTTTTTCCTCCCACCGAGGAAACTGGTGATTTGCTGCTCAAATATAATTCAAGCTGATGTTTGTCAGTGTGTGTACGTGGGGCGTCATCCACCACCAGTTCTCGCAGAGTTCTTTTCTTGCATCCCCAAAACACATTTTACATCCCAACGGTCATCAAAATCAACATCCCTGCAATTTTGCCTTGCCCATCTGCTACTGGGGAAGGGGGGAAGAGAAGACGCAGGTGCTTAAAAGGAGGGGAAAGAAACATCCCCCTGCCATAAGTATAGGAATTGCAACTGAATATCCTTCCCACGGATATTTACAGCACAGTTTACTCGTTCGTTTAAACAAAAGGGAGCTTCTCCTGACACAAAGTCCAAACTCCGGAAGAGATACGGCCCCTGCACTATATTATTTTTTCCTTAAAGGAACGGGCGCGTTGAAATATCGCGCCCACTCCTGCAACCTTTGCACGGTTAAAGCCATAAATCCCTTTTTCAATTAGCATTTCCCCTCCATTTGTTTCGTTTTGGCTACAGGAAATGTCGATGATGGACATTTGCATAAGTGGCTGCTGGGAAGGGGTCATCTGACTCCACTGTGGTCAAAATCCCTGAAATTTTACAGCGTGCTGAAGAATTCTGGGGTTTCCAATATGGAATACCGTCTGCTGAAAACAGCAGAATCCTCCTCGCCACCCTTGCCAAATCTCTGATCGAATTCTCTTACAACTGTATTTATACGAACAGGCTGTCATATTCTAGGTTCAAACCATGGGAATGATTTTATTTGCAGTCAAAGACCAATAAATACTATATGCAACCATCAAACAACAATGCAAATAAAAGAGGCTATAAAAAAACTTATCAAGATTAAAATCAGATTACCACATAGTGCTTAAACAATTATCTCTTTCCTATACACAAAACAGGAGCCCCGTGGCGCAGAGTGGTAAGTGGCAGTCCTGCAGTCCAAGCTCTGCTCACGACCTTAGTTTGATCCCGATGGAAGTTGGTTTCAGGTAGCCGGCTCAAGGTTGACTCAGCCATCCATCCTTCTGAGGTTGGTAAAGGGAAGATGACTGGGGAAGGCCCTGGCAAACCACCCCGTAAACAAAGTCTGCCTAGGAAACGTCGGGATGTGACATCACCACATGGGTCAGGAATGACCCGGTGCTTGAACAGGGGACCTTTACCTTTATAAACAAAACAGCCATCAGGTTTCTCCACTTTTGAAATCCAGTAGTTTAAGCTCAAACTTTATCTGCATCTTTGCTTTTTAATTTACTACGTACTTTAATCTCCGCAATACAAAATTTGGCAACCTGTCTTGTGGTCAAAGGGTTTTCATCCAACCAGAAGTAGGATTGCCGTCTTCCCACCCCCACTAATCCACTTACTCACCTGCTGATACAGATTGCTGTGGCAGAAGAAAGTGAGAGTCTCTGAACCCGGAAGTGATGGGCAATGCTCTAAGCATCCCGCACAATGTCTATGATCTTTACCATAGAGATTGGGGAATTCCTAGAGCTTCACTCAGAAGTGACATCACTTCCAGGTTTGGGTGCAATCCCCACCACCACCACTTTCTCCTGCCATGATAATCAGCAGACCTGGCAAGCCGTATCAATAGATGGACAATCACTGCATGGTACATTTGGGGGTGATCCAACTGCATCTGCTGGGTACTAAATGCTCCTGATATGAGCAGTCGCAATTTTGCCTCAGATGGGAAACCCATGCTCCATGGCTCAGAGTGGTAAAGCTGCAGTACTGCAGTCAAAAGCTCTGCTCACGACCTGAGTTCGATCCTGACGGAAGTCGGTTTCAGGTAGCCGGCTCAAGGTTGACTTAGCCTTCCGACTTTCCGAGGTCGGTAAAATGAGCGTCCAGCTTGCTAGGGGTAAAGTGTAGACGACTGGGGAAGACAATGGCAAACCACCCCGTAGATATAGTCTGCCTAGTAAACATCCGGATGTGACATCACCCCATGGGTCAGTAATGACCCAATGCTTGCATAGGGGACTACCTTTAGAAAAAAACCCCGTATTTTCCATCTTCAATATGTGCAAAAAAGAATGCTGACTTTTTAAAGACATAAGAACATAAGAAAAGCCATGCTGGATCAGACCAAGGCCCACCAAGTCCAGCAGTCTGTACACACAGTGGCCAACCAGGTGCCTCTAGGAAGCCCACAAGCAAGACAACTGCAGCAGAATTCTCCTGCCTGTGTTTCAAAGCACCTAATATAATAGGCACCCTCCTCTGATCCTGGTGAGAATAGGTATGCATCATGACTAGCATCCATTTTAACTAGTAGCCATGAATAGCCCTCTCCTCCATGAACATGTCCACACCCCTCTTAAAGCCTTCCAAGTTGGCAGCCATCACCACATCCTGGGGCAGGGAGTTCCACAATTTAACTGTGCGATGTGTAGAGAAATACTTCCTTTTATCAGCTTTGAATCTCTCACCCTCCAGCTTCAGCAGATGACCCCGCGTTCTGGTATTATGAGAGAGGGAGAAAAGCTCCTCCCTGTCCACTCTCTCCAAACCATGCATCATTTTACAGACCTCTCTCATGCCTCCCCTTAAGCGCCTTCTTTCCAAGCTAAACAGCCCAAAAGACACAGGTCCGCGTTACCGATGCTGGAAAAATACACAAGGTCTCATTTCTTAGTCTGACCTAACAGGATCGAAATAGAAAGGCAGAGGAAAGACCCATGCCCACTATTCTGAACTGCCCGCTGGAAGGGCGGAGTGAAAAGTTTTGAACGTGTCTGGTTCAAGCTCACCACATGCAGACGATCTTGCAGTTGGCTGCTCTTAATGACCAGTTACCCATTTTAGCCGACTTTGGTTCCTAAATTGCAAGCCACCGCTGAACAGTTTCGGAAAAGGGCTGCAAAAAGGTTTTAGGCACATCAATACATGTATTTACAAAAAAAATACATGTATAAAAACTAAAACTCATGTTAGGTCACAAAACGACAGCCAGGGCATTTGCTCTTAAAAACAAAGATCCCCCCCTCCATATATATAACATTTAGTATCTTCAGTCACATCCTCGCAAAATAAAGAGCAGGAGAATTGCCAACGTTTTCTTCGGGGAGAAAATGCCTTAACAGAGGTTATTTCTTTTCTCTCTCTTTTTTTTTTTTTTGTACCTTGCCTTACAGCGGCCAAGTGAGGTTTAATAAGGCTTTGTTTTATGAAGAACCATAAAAATGGTAGGAGAGCAATTTTATACAGCCCATATGGACTTAAATAAACATGCCGCCACAGCAATTGACATTTACATGTTTGGAGTCTGCTCTGATGGGATCGATAACCTCACATTTCCCTTCCCTGCAGTTTTCCACAGAGTTAGTTACTCGTGGTTGTAACTGGAGGCCTCTGCGAGTCCACGTACATTGGTAACCATGTTTTTACAGATTCCAGTTTAGGAAACTTACGAGAAGTTCAAGACAGATCTTGGGACGCAGCCCGAAAAATATATAGGTCTAATACATTAATGGGGCTCACTACCGAGCCAAGCACGTGGTCAGGACTGCTCGTCCCCCCTCCCCATGCTGGGAGCCAGCGTGGTGCAGTGGTTAAGAGCGGTGGTTTGGAGCAGTGGACTCTGATCTGGAGAACCAGGTTTGATTCCCCACTCCTCCACGTGAGTGGCGGAGGCTAATCTGGGGACCCAGGTTGGTTTCCCCACTCCTACACACAAAGCCAGCTGGGTGACCTTGGGCTAGTCACAGCTCTTAGAGCTCTCTCAGCCCCACCTACCTGACAGGGTGTCTGTTGTGGGGAGGGGAAGGGAAGGGGATTGATTCTTCCTTAAGTGGTAGAGAAAGTTGGAACCGACTCTTCTTCTCCTTCTTCCTCTTCTTCAAAGCCAGGAACAACAAAACCCACCCTTCTTTTTTAAAAAAGAGGTGGTTTCTCTTGGATATCAGTCGTACAGGCAGAACTGCATGGCTTGCGCCTGTAGATTTCCAGCCCTACCCATTTTGCCTGGCTTCCACCCCAGTCAAACAAACCAGTGTGGCTTTATCGTTTATGTGTAAAGGTAAAGGTGAAGGTCCCCTGTGCAAGCACCGGGTCATTCCTGACCCATGGGGTGACGTCACATCCCGACGTTTCCTAGGCAGACTTTGTTTATGGGATGGTTTGCAGTTACCTTCCTGAGTCATCTACACTTTACCCCCAGCAAGCTGGGTCCTCCTTTTACCGACCTCGGAAGGCTTTAAATCGGGTTAAGCTTCAGGCATTTTGTTGAGTGAAGGAGTTATGTGGGAGCTTTGTTGTATTTATTGGAATTTGAAAATGGTCTTGAGTTACAGGAAAGGTGGGTTGTAATATTTTAATAAATAAAACTTGCAGATCACCCGTGGCAAGTACGAATCACATCCATGTGATCAGTTGGGCATTTTTTTTTGCAAAATTGGGCGGAACCACTTCAGGCTATAGGAGTGGGATGGAATTCCCAGATGCTTTCCCATGCAATATTTCCCCCCACGTGCAGAATAGCACCTGCACTTTAAGGAAAAAACCTGTTGGGGAGAAGAAACATTCTCTCCCGTTCTGCATTTGTAGCCTTAACTGGGTTGTCCTACGTATTCTGCAAGCTGAGAGTACCACGAAAAAGAGAGAACGGGATACCTTGGCTTCATTTTCTTCATGTAAGAGTCCTTTTGATATTCAGTTCAGATCCACTAGCCGACATGCACAAACACTAGAGGTGAAATGTAACCAGGGTCCCCTCAGCCTGGACATTCTCCTCTGCCTTACTAATGGGATAACTCCATTTGACAACAGTACGGATATCCTGCCACCCCCACCCTCCCAAATGACTCTACCGATTAACTTGGAAGGACAGCGCACAAGCCAAGGATCAGTCTCAAAACCATACCAAGAGCGCGCCGTCATCATCTCAACTGGACGTCTCCCCCGGTCACGCTAAACAGAGCGCTCAAACATCTTGAAACGCTTGCCTCTCTGTCTATCTTCGAGCCAAAGAGGAGAGATTTCAGAAACCTGACATCATTTGCTCAAGAAAAGGCTCCGATTAAACCTCGAGCAAAGACACGGGATTTTTCTGTTTAAAAGTTAGGTCTATTTTAACTTGGCAGGTTGTTCACAGTGGTTTCAAGGGGGGGGCACAGCACTTCACAGGGTAAGATGACAGCGTCCCACGCACAGAGAAGATCTTTGCTTGTGTGATGTGCGGCCAAGGAGCCATTCGCTGTGGTTCAGTCCAATGCCGGCAGAGACTAACGTGGGAACACAATGACCATTTGCTCTAGGAAGGCTGCACATAATTTTCTGGCATCAGTTCCAGGATTAGTGTGATTAAATTTGTCCACACGGTTACATTATCAGGCTTGTACCCCCCACGGTACGGAGCTGTGCTATGGCGAAGATGCTCCCATGCTCCAGTGCACACATCTGCATTAACCAAACCAAATAACTAACCTTATTTATGTTATTCATTTACTTCCTTTATACCCCGGCCCCACTCCTCCACATGAGTGGCGGAGGCTAATCTGGTGAACTGGATTTGTTTCCCCACTCCTCCACATGAGCCAGCTGGGTGACCTTGGGCTAGTCACTCTCTCTCAGCCCCACCTACCTCGCAGGGTGTCTGTTGTGGGGAAGGGAAGGTGATTGCAAGCCGGTTTGATTCTTCCTTAAGTGGTAGGGAAATTTGGCATATAAAACCCTACTCCTCTTCTCCTTCTCCTCTCTAATGGGGGCCCAAACTGACTAACATTGCTTCACTCTTTCCATTGTATCTTCACAGCAACCCTGTGAGGTAAGTTGGGCTGTGAATGCATGACTGGCCCAAGGTCACCCAACAAGCTTCCATGTCAGAATGGGGATTCGATCCTGGGCCTCCTAGATCCTAATCCAACTACAATACCACACTGGCTCTAAGTCTACACTCCTGTTATACCCTGTTCAATGAGTTAGTCATTGACTACAGGGGCACAGATCAATTTTGCTGCATAATTATTCTGATATAAAGAACACATAGTCACAGATGGTCTATGGGGAGGGGCCGTGGCTCAGTGGTAGAGCCTCTGCTTGGCATGCAGAAGGTCCCAGGTTCAATCCCTGGCATCTCCAGTTAAAGGGACTAGGCAGGTAGGTGATGTGAAAGAGCTCTGCCTGAGACCCTGGAGAGCCGCTGCAGGTCTGAGTAGACAATACTGACTTTGATGGACCGAGGGTCTGATTTAGTGTAAGGCTGCTTCATGTGTTCATGTGGTCTTGAGTTGCAAACACACACATACACACTCAAATGAATATTTAAATTGCACCCAGACAGGACTGGGACTTTTAGAACTTCCTGAAGCTTATCCCATTACCAACACATTAAACGATACCCCTGCTTGCTTTTCTATTTTGGATACTGTGCTTTTGGCCGCTGAACTGCCCAACTTGGGTTGCAGTTACACTCCGCAGTCGCATTCCCTTACTCTCCGTTCCATCAGCGATTTAAAATAAGGTTGATTCAGACACATGGAGCAATTATCTGTCAATCAGCGCAATGGTTTGATGCCTCCAAGTTAATGATAATGCTGGCTACCATCCATTTCTTTCCCTCAGTAGCAGCCCGTGGGCGTAGAAGGGGGGGAAAGGGGAAAAAAACACATCACCCATAAGGAATAAATAATTCACCTATATTTAACCTCTCAGCTGCCTGGAAAAGCATCCGTTGTGGCGCAACTCCTTCAACCAGGCATCTGTATGAGAAATAGATGGTTATCATTTATTTAATACCCATTGCCACAGCCCGAGGAAGGAAAGTTTAAAAGTAATGTCAACAGACAGAGGATCAGACTTGGAGTCATCTACCTAACCTCGCATTCCTCCCGGAGGCAACGGCCTATGTGAATTCATTCAGGGCCATTCTATTATTCATGCAAGGAGCTGCCGATCATAACTGCAATATGAAAGATGCGGCTCCCTGTACAAGGGGTTTGAAATATCATGAAACTAAGCCACTGGTTATTAGTCAAGATCTCGGAGAATCTCATTTAAAAGGACCTGAAGCAAAAGTCCTTTAAAAAAAAGAGAGAGTGAGGGAATCATAAAGGAAGTAATTGATGTACCTGTTTGGGAAACCAAACCTTATTTCTGCAACAAAGAGCAAATAAAAACCATCACTCTAAATATATATATGGGAAGTAGTGCAAAGCAAAATCAACACCACAGTGGCACACCGGAGAAAGGTTTAGAGAAGAGATGGTTGGTATGCATACAGAATTAACTTCCTTCCTTCCTTCCTTCCTTCCTTCCTTCCTTCCTTCCTTCCTTCCTTCCTTCCTTCCTTCCTTCCTTCCATCCATCCATCCATCCATCCATCCATCCATCCATCACATGGTGTAGTGGTTAAGAGCGGTGGTTTGGAGAAGCGGAGTCTAATCTAGAGAACCGGGTTTGATTCCCCACTCCTCCACATGAGCAGCGGAGGCTAATCTGGTGAACTGGATTTGTTTCCCCGCTCCTACACACGAAGCCAGCTGGGTGACCTTGGGCTAGTCACAGCTCTGTTAGAGCTCTCCCAGCCTCACCTACCTCACAGGGTGTCTGTTGTGGGGCGGGGAAGGGAAGGTGATTGTAAACCGGTTTGATTCTTCCTTAAGTGGTAGAGAAAGTTGGCATATAAAAACCAACTCATCCATCCATCCATCCATCCATCTATCTATCTATCTATCTATCTATCTATCTATCTATCTATCTATCTATCTATCTATCTATCTATCTATCTGCCACCATTTATTACTGCAAAAGTTTATTACTGCACCATTTATTACTAAAAGAAAGCTTGTGATTAAAACACATTTGGTAATGGTGCCCAGGAAGTCCCTAATCTGAAGCCACCCCATGGGGCAGTGAAGGGGGTTCAATAGCATCTCCAATTTCCATTGCACCAGTCACATAGAGTCGAGGATTTATACAGTTACAGAAAAGCATGACTACTGCCAGTTTGTGTATTCCTGAAAATGGAACAGTCTGCTCCCCCTACAATTGCAATGAATTTTCCTTTGGGATTACCATACAACAGCAACCATGTGCTAAGACAGCCACTAGTTTCTGAGAGGGAAGTACCCTTCAGACAGTTGCCCCAGAGTCCAGGAGAAGCGTTTCCAAATTTAAAGAGATGACCAATTGAAAATCTCCACTCTCTTGAGCGTGGTGTAGACCTGGATGGCCCAGGCTAGCCTGATCTCGTCAGATCTCAGAAGCTAAGCAGGGTCATCCCTGGTTAGTATTTGGATGGGAGACCACCAAGGACGTCCAGGGTTGCTGTGCAGAGGAAGGCACCGGCAAACCACCTCTTTTAGTCTCTTGCCATGAAAACCCCAAAAGGGGTTGCCATAAGTCGGCTGCGACTTGAAGGCACTTTACACACACAGTGGTTAAGAGTGGTAGACTCTAATCTGGAGAACATAGTTAGATTCCCCACTCCTCCACATGAAGCAGCGGACTCTAATCTAGTGAACCGGGTTGGTTTCCCCACTCCTACACATGCAGCCTGCTGGGTGACCTTGGGCTAGTCACAGCTCTCTTAAGCTCTCACCGCCCCACCTCCCTCACAGGGAGTCTGCTGTGGGGAGAGGAAGGGAAGGTGATTGTAAGCCCGTTTGATTCTCCTTAAAAAGGTAGAGAAAACCAGCATATAAAAACCAACTCTTCTTATTTATTTGTTTTTCATATTTGTAGTCTGCCCTCCCCAGCAAGCCGGCTCAAGGCGGATAACATCATTTTGTAACTTCACAACTGCAGAATAATAATAAAGTCACCAGTGAAATCAAACATTAAAACCAAACATTTAAACACTAATCATGGATGGCGTATAAATCCTGCACTTTTGCAACTAAAAATAAAGTACCAAGGGACTGTTTACTTCAACTTTTTTCAAGGAGCCATCGTGATCTTATTCTCAACAGCCACTATAAGCTACCACTTACAGTGGAAGGTGAACCCTTGAGATTGATGAAGGAAATTCCTGGAAGATTGCTCAGAAAAAGAAAAGATTTTTTGGAGATTGTGGAACGGTTGAGACTTAACGGTATTCAATTTAGATGGGAATTTCCACAAGGCATTTCTTTTACTTTTAAGGCTAAAAGATTCAAGATCACAGATACCAGCAAGGCTGAACAATTCCTGAGAAGATATGATGCAGAGCTCTTCAAACCAGCCAAACCAGCTAAACTCAGAGGTTTGTCTTTAGCATCCTTCAAGCAAAACCCATCAGGCAAAGGCTTTGAAGCAGTTCAGACTTTATTAGGAGCAAAATTAGACAAAGTAAGAAGCTGGCTGCCTCCTGGGCATACAAGGCTACTAATGAGGAATCAGGGCAAGGATACATAGTTAAAATGCATGGCAGCCTTCTACGATGGACAGGTAAAGGTAAACAGGCAAGCAGAAACCATGATAAGTTTTCTCAGGGTAGGCAGACATAACATGGCTATGCAGCTGTGGCAGTTGAGGTAAACAGGATAGACATATCGTGCTGGGCATAGAAAGCAGGATACTGATACTGTACAAAGGCATGAGAACCAGGAGGACGTGACCAGGACCACCAGCCCAGAATCAGGGCTGAAAATACTGTTAGGATCAGAGTCGAAAAGGCCCTAGGTCTCATCACGGATGGCCGCGCACTCTTAGGTCCAGGGACCACCAGCAAGTTCTCATCAGGCGATATAAATGTCCTTCAGGGGGTATACCAGGAGAGGTGGTCCCGACGATCCTTCTTCTTGTTCATCTTGGCTCTAAGTAAATAGCACAGCCCCTGCCTGACAGGTTGTGCGACAGATGGGTTTTCCCAAAAATCCACTCAGTCAATACCAGAGAATCTGACCTCTTCCGCAGAACTGTAAGAGCGCGTCCTCTTCCACCCAATGGTCAAAAATTCGTAGAAAAACGCTTCCCCAATTGTACCAGAAGGGCTGTCACTTTCTCCCAAATTGTTGCAAGACGTTTAAAAGTTGAGAGACGGCTTTGGCGTTCACCTTTCCCGGCATCCAGTTCTTAAAGGAGGGTCCGTCCCACGCGGGCTCAGCACTCGGCTCCTTTTTCCCCAACTCCAGTCTACCTCTTTAAACTTTAAAATTGCATAGTAAGGCCTCTCTCATTTTATTAAAAGTAATGTGCATAATTAAGAACCCTTCTGGTCTACTGGATAAATGCAGTACTTAATTATATGAAGTACTTAAGTGACTAATTTTCTCAGCCTGCAAGTGCATCTATTATGGATGTGTCTATGTGCAAAAACCATTTCAGAAAACCTGAAAAAATAATAATTGGGGGGCAATACATAAACAAGAAAAACTGTGCCACAATTCTGTAGGTGTTTCTTCAATCCCCTGCCCTTTATTGTACTCTTTCATGCACTAATTCCATTTTGCTTGCTTAATTGCCTTGGTGAAACCCCTAAACTCACAATTTCCGCACAGCAATGTATAGAACAACAGCCTTCACAATTCACATCAGTGAGCAGAAGCTTTATACAAAAATCCCACACGTTAAATGTATTATTTCCCCTTCTTCTGAACTTACCAAAAAAAAAAAAAGACTTTCAAATATCACCATGTAGAAAAAAAGGCTTTTAAAATAATAATAATAAAACAGACCTGCCAGGATATTAGCAATCTATAAGACACCTTTATTATATTAGATAAAAAGGCATCGTTTCATTTTGATTGTGGTTTGAATGAGCGGAGTAATGTGCAGGGAATTAATGTAAAGGTTCAATCAAACTGCACTAAAATAACTGTTTTCTTCCACACAATGGCACTGCAAAAATCATCTTTCATTATTAATACGGATCCCGATGGCAAGCCACTGTGATGGGAAGGGGAGTACATGCGCTAATTTGCACCTGACTAATATGCAAAGTGGAAGATAAATGTTTTGATAATATTATACTGCTTCATTCCCCTACCCCCAACTAAATATTACACCCGTTTCACAAGAAGACGACCTCGGGCTGGCAGCAGTACGCAGACATGTGAAGTAAAGAAGCTCGAGCTTTGGGAAAGCACAATGTATGAAAGGGTAGATACAAAGCAAGTCACGCTTCCAGTTAACCGGTTAGTATCTTACAAATTGGATCTTTAAATGGGGCAGTAGGTAGCCGGCTCAAGGTCGACTCAGCCTTCCATCCTTCCGAGGTCGGTACAATGAGGACCCAGCTTGCTGGGGGTAAAGGGAAGATGACTGGGGAAGGCACTGGCAAACCACCCCGTAAACAAAGCCTGCCTGGTAAACGTCGGGATGTGACGTCACCCCATGGGTCAGGAATGACCCGGTGCTTGCACAGGGGACTGCCTTTACCTTTAGACCTAGACTGCACCAGCGATCCAGAACACACCCCACAAGCTAAAATTAATAAATAAACAGAACAGGAAAAGTTATCCCTAGAGAAGGTTGGAGACGCAAATGAGGTCACGGGAGTTGGAGCTTCCAAGGTGGTGTGTGTGTGTGTGTGTAAAGTGCCTTCAAGTCGCAACCGACTTATGGCGATCCCTTTTGGGGTTTTCATGGCAAGAGACTAACAGAGGTGGTTTGCCAGTGCCTTCCTCTGCACAGCAACCCTGGGATTCCTCGGTGGTCTCCCATCCAAGGTGGTACCGGCCGGGTATAACAGGGAGCATTCAAATATCACGACAAACAAAGAACTGTCTGCGATAGGCACAGATGCACCTCCGGGATACGGTTGTGCACAGCCCTGGTTTCCACAACCCCCAGTTTGGGACGTTGTTACCCAAGCACCAACCAGTCATGATGTTTGCCTCCAGGTGCCTATACGAACTGGAGCGGTCCCCGGGGGAATCCAAATGAATGACCTCCAAAAAGCCTCGCTCAGGTCTTGCAAGCGGAGGGCCGTGGCTTCCTTGGTTGAGTCGATCCATCTCACGTTGGGTCTTTCTCTTTTCCCGCTGCCTTCAACTAGGAAACTAGCAGGCCAGGGAGAAGAGTAGATGGGTTACTGTCAAATATTTTCCCCACCACCACCACCCGTGGGGGAGAATTCAGCAAAAGCTATGAAAAGCTCTCCCAGTTGTTCCTTAAGTGGCTGTCACTGAATCGTGCACATTTATCAGAGTCGAGGCAGGCGAACAAAGGTTACTATTTGAACTAATCATCTGAACCCCCTCAGATCTTGTTTTACCAAGGGGGAAAAAAACTTAAGAAATCTGGAGGACTCGAATCATATTTTTATTATTTAAAAATAAGTCCTAATTATGGAGTATTCTCTCTTTTCTCAGGAAGCAATTTTCTCCCTTTTTCCCCCCCTTGACAAGCAGCGCTTACGTGTTCTCTCAAGAAAATACCAGAAGTGTTCCCCCCCCCACTCCATAATCATCAAAAGCAGAGAGCTGATGAGGAACAGATATTAAAAACTCCAATTTTACACACTTTGAATTTAAAAGCAACACTCCAGAACGGCTGCTCCAAAGACAGAGAGAAAAGTCAATTCACAGAGCAAAACGCCTATTCAGTTAATATCAAATTTGTCATAGACATGAGGGTTTACATCAATAGGGGGAAAGGTATTTTTGGAGAGACTATTCTTTTTTTTTTTAGTTGCACTGTAAACAAATTGAGTTTGGAGAGTTGGTGTAGTGGTACATCTCCAAGCATAAAACTATCAAGCACACCTGATTTACTCCAAGAAGAAGAAGAGTTGGTTTTTATATGCCGACTTTCTCTACCACTTGAGGCAGACTCAAACTTGAGGCTTAGTCACCTTTCCTTCCCCTCCCCACAACGGACACCCTGTGAGGTAGGTGGGGCTGAGAGAGCTCTAACAGAGTTGTGACTTGCCCAAGGTCACCCAGCTGACTTCGTGTGCAGGAGCAGGGAAACAAATCCAGTTCCCCAGATTAGCCTCCGCCGCTCATGTGGAGGAGTGGGGAATCAAACCCGGTTCTCCAGATCAGAGTCCACCGCTCCAAACCACTGCTCTTAACCACTACACCACGCTGGCAAAACCGGAGGACAGGAAACCATAAACAGATAAGGCAGCTTCCTTTTACATTTCCAACAGCATAGTCCTGATGGTGTGGATAAGTGTCCCAGATGTCCAATGCTATTTAATTTCCCTTGGGACGGGTGTAGCAAGAGTTTTTAATCTGTGCCAGTGTCCGCACAATACCACTGGTTGCTTGCACCAAGATTTACTTTCTCAGTGCTAACAGAACTTGGGTCATGGCACCGAAACATTGGAATCCCTCATTGTTGGACAACATGTTCATGCTCATGCTGGCTACTCATATGAACACATGAAGCTGCCTTATCCTGAATCAGACCCTTGGTCCATCAAAGACAACCTTGTCTACTCAGATCGGCAAGGGCTCTCCAGGGTCTCAGGTAGAGGTCTTTCACATCACCTACTTGCCTAGTCCCTTTAAGTGGAGATGCTGGGGGATTGAACCTGGGACCTTCTGCACACCAAGCAGATGCTCTACCGCTGAGCCACAGCCCCAATGTTGGCCTGTAGCGCTTTTTTGGTGCTCATTTAAGGAAGAAAGGCATAATACAAGTGTTATGTACGCAGAGGGAAGCAAGGCTCATGTTGAGCTTGCCATCTTCTCCAGGCAACTTCGTCTGTGATTCCTATTGGACAATGGACTATAGCCGCCCAATCACAAACTTGGTTTGCGCCCGTGTTCCCCTTGGACTATGGACTATGACCGGCCAATGGGGCACTTGGGGGGGGGGCATGGCTCCGGGTGGTTGGGACTGGCATATAAGCCGAGGTGTTGCGCACTTACAGTTCAGTTCATTCAGTTGCATCTTGTTCAGTTCAGTTCTAGAGTGTTAATATCTTTGTATTTTGTATCTTTGTATTTTTGTTTTTTATGATTTATGTTTTATATAATTTGTTTTTTTTTTACTTTAACAAAAAATAATAAAAATTTATATATAAAAAAATAGAGTGTTAATAAAACGGTGGTTGTTGGAACTCCATCTCCGGTCTCGGGTATCACCCATGCATATATAATAACAAGAGTGAAGGGTGGCTTGGAATTATCATTTAAAAATATCACCGTAAAGATGTCCCTAGCAATTTCATGAGCACATTTTATAACCAACGCATCAAAATACACCCCCGTTGAGAACGATAATGCACCCACTTCACTCACGCACCTGATGGAACAAACACAACTCTTCTATTTTTATAAATCTGCACCAGGTACATATGTCAAAAGCAGAAGTTCTTTTCCTTAAAAAAAGAGCTGGTGGGTACACATCATTTTTGTTTACTTAAAAACCATTTCTTTTCCCGTTTGGAGAAACTCTGGTTCCTCAAAGCAGCTCCCGTTTCAAAACCCAACCGGAAATCCCAAACAAGCCGATCAAATGTAAAATAAAACCAGCAGAACAGCAAATCAACAGAATGGAGCCAGCCAATAAAACCA
Source organism: Euleptes europaea (assembly GCF_029931775.1). NCBI lineage: Eukaryota > Metazoa > Chordata > Lepidosauria > Squamata > Sphaerodactylidae > Euleptes > Euleptes europaea. The sequence continues at coordinate 9,689,528 of NC_079331.1, read as the reverse complement.
TAAGAGTTCTAAGCAATAGTTTAGTTTAATTTTTAATATTTATTTAATAAAATAAACAACAACAACAAAAAACATGCAACAATCTTCATAGTTTAAAATACATTATTTATGTGTAAACTTAAAAAAAAATAACAGAATTTCTATATTACAACTTATTCCAATATCCTCATGCATACTACCACACCGAATACATGGTTTAGTCCTCTGTGAAACAGCTAGACTGTCATCGCTGCACATTCTCCTTTCTCACCCTTGAATATAAGATTTTCCATTTTATTTACAGCTCGTAACCATGGCTCATCCAGACTCATTGTATCATCATTTTTCTGATGCGTTAACTTAAGTAATACATATATTTCTATAATTTAACCAACCATTCCTCTATCTTTGGAGTCGTTTTTTTGTTTCCAGTGTCTGGCAAAAGACATTCTAGCAGCAGTTACCACGTGTAACCCCATACATCATTTATCTTTAGTTAAGTTAGCAGCTAAATTTAACAAGCGTATCTCAGGTTTACATGGGATGTCAATTTCCATTCCAACAGATAGATATTTCACTATTTCAGTCCAGAACGTTATAGCTCTCTCACACTTCCACCACATATGTATAAAGTCTGCTTGTTTTTTATAGTAGCGCCAACAACTATTGTTCACTGATTTGTAGATTTTACTTATTCTAATTTGAGTTCAATACTACATGTGTGCGTGTGTGTGTGTGTGTGAAGTGCCGTCAAGTCGCAGCCGACTTATCGTGACCCCTTTTGGGGTTTTCATGGCAAGAGACTAACAGAGGTGATTTGCCAGTGCCTTCCTCTGCACAGCAACCCTGGTATTCCTTGGTGGTCTCCCATCCAAATACTAACCAGGGCTGACCCTGCTTAGCTTCTGAGATCTGACGAGATCAGGCTAGCCTGGGCCATATATACCATCTTAATTAGATTTTCTCTTATTTGCAAGATAATGGAGAAATTAATCCCTTTGAAAAGATATTTTCCCATTCTTGATCACTCAGTGCTTCATCTAAATAAATGTTCCATTTGTCCCTATAACCCAATGTTAACTTGACTCTGGATCTTGCTGAATTCTCTCACTTGCACGCACCCTTCCTCTCCAATCTACAAGGTGCAGGGTGTTTGGTGTTTTTTTTAAATTTTAAAAAAGCAGTTACTGAATTTGTTGCACTTTAAGTAAACACAAAATAGATGGTTGTTTTAGGATTTTTAAAGGCACAGCAGGTAAGAAGAGATTATGCTTCTTCACAGGGAAAACTGCGCCAACCCAGAATGACTGATCATAGACCTCAGGTAGCTCTTAATTCATCTGGAAAACTCTACATATTATGTTTTCCTGCCTCAAGATCTTCATTGATAAATAAAGACTCACACAGGGTACCAAAGGGTAACTACTACTTCCGAAGGCACCATTCTTTAACTTTTACAAACCTACACATTAGGCAGGAACTAAATTGCCTTTTGAAATGGAAAAAGCCAGGGCGGTGTATCAGTGGCAGAAAGGATGTATGAGAAGAATCAACTGCAGCAATAATCCTCTTAAGCGAATTGTACTTCTGTTAAAGAAGTAGGGGGGGAAATGCAATCTGGGGAGCAGAGAGAAGCCAGTGATTTATAGCCTACGAATTTGAAAGCCAGGATTATGATGGAGCTAATTCTAAATGCCAGTCAAATGTGATCCACCTGTGCCCCGTTTACAAAACAGGAACAGCCAGACTGGGTTGGCAAGAGGTTTCCAAACCTTCCACAAGCCAGTCTGGAGACCAAGTCCTACGAGGAAAGGTTGAAGGAGCTGGGGATGTTTAGTCTGAAGAGGAGAAGACTGAGAGGGGATATGATAACCATCTTAAAGCACTTGAAGGGCTGTCATAGAGAGGATGGTGCTGAGTTGTTTTCTATTGCCCCAGAAGGTCGGACCAGAACCAACGGGTTGAAAGTAAATCAAACGAGTTTCCGTCTAGACATTAGGAAGAATTTTCCAACAGTTAGAGCAGTTCCTCAGTGGAACAGGCTTCCTCGGGAGGTGGTGAGCTCTCCTTCCCTGGAAGTTTTTAAGCAGAGGCTAGATGGCCATCTGTCAGCAATGCTGATTCTATAACATTAGGCAGATCATGAGAGGGAGGGCATCTTGGCCAACTTCTGAGCATGGAGTAGGGGGTCAATGGGTGTGTGGGGGGGGAGATAGTTGTGAGTTTCCTGCATTGTGCAGGGGGTTGGACTAGATGACCCTGGTGGTCCCTTCCAACTCTGATTCTATGATTACATTTATGATTCCATCTGTGGGGCAATGGAACCTTTACCAGCTGTTCAAGACTGATTTTTTTTAAAACTACTTAATGGTTTACACTATCATATTCTGCAAGTGATTGATGGCTATAAGCAACCTTCAGTGTAGAGGATGGCAGGAAACACATTTTTAAATAAGCAATCGGAATTAATGCATCTCATCGAAATCCACCCCTCTCCCAGGAAGCTGAGAGTGACACATATCTAATTACAACTTTTCATCCTAACAGTGTGGTGTCGTGGTTAACAGCGGTGGTTTGGAGCAGTGGACTCTGATCTGGAAAACCAGGTTTGATTCCCCACTCCTCCACATGAGCGGCGGAGGCTAATTGGGTGAACTGGATTTGTTTCCCCACTCCTACACACAAAGCCAGTTTGGGACCTTGGGCTAGTCACGACTCTCTTAGAGGTCTCTCGGCCCCATCTACCTCACAGGGTGTCTGTTGTGGAGAGGGGAAGGGAAGGGGATTGTAAGCCGGTTTGAGTCTCCCTTAAGTGGTAGGGATAGTTGGCATATAAAAACCAACTCTTCTTCTTCTAGTAGGCTTGGTAGGATTTTCACGCCAGGAGACGCTCAGAGGTGGGTTTGCCATTGCCTGCCTCTGCGTAGCCACCCTGGACTTCCTTGGTGGTCTCCCATCCCAGTACTAACCAGGGCCAACCCTGCTTAGCTTCTGAGGACTGACGAGATCAGAATAGCCTGGGCCGTCCAGGTCAAGCCCCAACTATAACAGCGGGTTATCCACAACTTTGACTTTTGTGGCAGATTTCTTCTGTTGAGGGCAACAAATAAAAAGCCATCCTCCTCCTTCCCAGCCATCCCATTTCGTCCCCTTCCTTTTTTGGCATGTCTGTGGCTCATCTGTCACACAACACACAGAGAAGCACACAAGTACCAAACGCCAAGTACCAGAGTTGTCTGCAAACGGGCGGCTTCTGGGATATAACTCTTGGGTGACACGTCTGTCTCTGTGATCCATAAGGACGCTTCGAATCCAAGGTCAGGGAGAAAAACGCAAGGCTGGCCAGCTCATCAATCTGACAGAGAGAACCATACGCACACCAGGAGCCTTGACAAGGCATCCTCATCTGTTTGACCAGAAAAAAAATAATAATCTACAGGCCTGTACCAAACATCTTTGGTCAAACCAGGTGCACTTGAAGGACCTGACGGTAGATTTATGATAATGCATGTCATTCGTCCTCAAGGCTTTGTCCTTTGAAAGGTTCCTGTGTTCCACTTTTCACAATACCTTCTCTATTAAAAAAAGGTAAGAATATAAGAAAGGCCACGCTGGATCAGACCAAGGCTCATCACGTCCAGCAGTCTGTTCACACAGTGGCCAACCAGGGGCCTCCAGGAAGCCCAACAACAAGACGACTGCAGCAGCACCATCCTGCCTGTGTTCCACAGCACCCAATATAATAAGCATGCTCCTCTGATCCTGGAGATAATAGGTATAAGAACATAAGAAAAGCCCAGCTGGATCAGACCAAGGCCCGTCAAGTCCAGCAGTCTGTTCACACAGTGGCCAACCAGGTGCCTCTAGGAAGCCCACAAACAAGACGACTGCAGCAGCACCATCCTGCCTGTGTTCCCCAGCACCTAATATAATAGACATGCTAATAAGAACGTGAGAAAAGCCATGCTGGATCAGACCAAGGTCCATCACATCCAGCAGTCTGTTCACACAGTGGCCAACCAGGTGCCTCTAGGATGCCCACAAGCGAGATGACTGCAGCAGCATTATCCTGCCTATGTTCCAAAGCACCTTATATAATAGGCCTGCTCCTCTGATCCTGGAGAGAACCGTTATACATCATGACTAGTATCCATTTTGACAAGTATCCATGGATAGTAACCCTCTCCTCCATGAACATGTCCACTCCCCTCTTAAAGCCTTCTAAGTTGGCAGCCATCACTACATCCTGGGGCAGGGAGTTCCACCATTTAATTATGCGCCGTGTGAAGAAATGCTTCCTTTAATCTGTTTTGAGTCTCTCGCCCTCCTATTGTCAAAAAGTACCAGCTGAATCGAACTTTTCTTATTTTTACAAAAATGCAAAGTGATTCCTCTGTAACAGACACATTCAACTGACCCCCCCTCCCAGGCTTCTGAGCCAACAAAGGGTAAAGGGCCAAAAAGAACTACACTGAACAGGAAGGATACAGATGCGGACACAACTCATGAGCTCTCCTGGCCCCCTGACAGTTTGTCAGCTTGAATTTATTTAGATTTTCCCCTCTGGTGCGTTGAGGACTAATCCAAAGCTTCAAGCCCCTTTTGTACACATGGGTCCTCTAGCTGCCCTTTTTAAAAAAATACACACAAAATGAAAGTTGACCAAAAGGTCAACAGGGTGAAAAAGTGATAATCCGAGTACCCATCAATGCAGTGGAATGAAGAGTATCCATGCTCAGTTCTTAATGGAACAGCAAACCTTAAATTCACTTGAAGAAGAGTTGGTTTTTATATGCCGATTTTCTCTACCTTTTAAGGAGAATCAAACTGGCTTACAGTCTCCTTACCCTCCACCCCCCACAACAGACACCTTGTGAGGTAGGCGGGGCTGTGAGAGCGCAGAGAGAACTGTGAGTAGCCCAAGGTCACCCAGCTGGCTTCATGTGCAGGAGTGGGGAAACCCACCCGGTTCACCAGATTAGAGTCCATCGCTGTTGTGGAGAATCTAAACCCAGTTCTCCAAATTAGAGTCCACCGCTCTTAACCATTACTCCACGCTGGCTGTTTGTGAGCATATGACTCCTCTCTTCTCCCTATACACCCCCTATACCCTCCTCCCTTGCCATCTGACCCTCCTCCTTTCCCCCTATACATGCTAATCCAATGGCATGTCCATTAAGAATTCAACCAAGCCAAGGCTGAAACACGCCCAATGTATGCAAGAAAGAGGGTGCATAAGATGGCAGCAACTGATTGCTCCGTCTGTCAGTCTTCCGACCCTTCCTAATTCACATCTTGAGCAACCAGGAACTACTAATGCACTCTGTTCCTTAAACCTCTAGACCTCTGCTCCCCATTCCTAGTGGTTTAAAGGGTTCTCTTAGGCTTATCCATACAACAAGTCTAATCCAAAGGCATGTCCATTAAGAATTCAACCAAGCCAAGGCTGAAACACGTCCAACGTATGCAAGAAAGAGGGAGCATAAGATGGAAGCAACTGATTGCTCCGTCTGTCAGTCTTCCGACCCTTCCTAATTCACACCTTGAGCAACTAGGAACTACTAATGCACTCCGTTCCTTAAACCTCTAGACCTCTGCTCCCCATTCCTAGTGGTTTGAAGGGTTCTCTTAGGCTTATCCATACAACAAGTCTAACGCGATCTTGGGGTGTATCAATAGAGGCGTAACATCCAAATCGCAGGATGTCATAGTTCTGCTGTTACACTGCATTGGTTAGGCCACGCCTGGAGTCTTGCGTGCAGTTCTGGAGGTCTCACTTCAAAAAGGATGTGGACGGAATCGAGCGGATGCAGAGGAGAGTGACCAGGAGGATCAGGGGCCTGGAGACCAAGCCTAGTGAACCTCTCTCACTAAGACTCCAGGCAGATTACAAATGTGAATAACTATTCAGTCAATCAGCAAGCAAATTATGAAGCATGATTAAAAAAACAAAACTTTTTGCTGTAACAGCAAAAGTTTGATAACCAGCCATCTTGTTTCAGCACCATTGCCTCCTATGCCAACCAGTTATTTGCAATATATCTAGTATTATCAAAGTTTTATAAGGGGGACTTGTAAATTCTATAGCAAGTTTGAAGATTTCTACTGATGTACTCCATCGTGCCCCGCGGCGCAGAGTGGTAAACTGCAGTACTGCAGTCAAAAACTCTGCTCACGACCTGAGTTCGATCCCAACGGAAGTCGGTTTCAGGTAGCCGGCTCAAGGTCGACTCAGCCTTCCATCCTTCCGAGGTCGGTCAAATGAGTACCCAGCTTGCTGGGGGTAAAAGGGAAGATGACTGGGGAAGGCACTAGCAAACCATTCTGCAAACAAAGTCTGCCTAGGAAATGTCGGGATGTGACGCCACCCCGTGGGTCAGGAATGACCCGGTGCTTGCACAGGGGACCTTTACCTTTTTACTCCATCCTGCACAAGGCTGAAATCCGTGAAAGTGAAGTCTAAATTAGATATAAACCCTTAAGATCTTACATCGTAGAACAGATTTGTCTACACTGTGCACTTACGTGTAATGAAACCTGACAAAGCTAAGGGGGGAAAACACTGAACGGTAAGCGCAATATCCAAATGTGTTGATAAAAACCACCACTAGATGTATTTGCAGATAATGATGTACTAAGGTCAACGTTCGCCAAACATTTAGAGCCCCAGAGTGAAAAATTCTGTCAACGAATTTATAAAAGGAACACGGCATGACTTCCTTCAGGTCAACAGAAAAGCTATATTGGAGTGGCGGAATATACCCCGTTATAAACCAAAAAGCCAAAGCAGAAGGTGAAATTATGACAGATTTCACACTTCCTTTTATTAGCTATTTTCCATTTCACAGAGAACACAAAACTTCCATCAATGCAATGCAAAAAAGACTGCCTTCCGTACGTCGTTCCCCTCCCCTTTGACGTGGCCGCAAAGAAGCAGCCTTTATACGTTACGAGTCCTAACAGGGCAGGAAAGATGTCAGGTGAGAATTAGAACAGAAGCACATGCCACCAAGGGAGATGCCCCCTTAACCCAGGAGGGCTGTAAATCCCACAACGGTATAGCAGCAGGAAATGGGGAATCAAAGGATAAACTCAGCTCCATGATGGTCCTTCCTCACCCCTCCAAATAGGAAACTCAGCTTTGTAGGACCTTCCTGGGGGTTCGCAGTGATTTCAGGCACTGGATAGACTCAACGGTGAAGGAGGAGGAGGAGAAGAAGAGTTGGTTTTTATCTGCCAACTTTCTCTACCACTTAAGGCAGACTCAAACTGGCTTACAGTCACCTTCCCTTCCTCTCCCCACAACAGACATCCTTGAGAGAGCTCTAAGAGCTAAGCTAGACTTCAGCAACCACAAAAGGAAACCCCAAGTCTGAAGAAGAAGAGTTGGTTTTTATCTGCCAACTTTCTCTACCAGTTAAGGCAGACTCAAACTGGCTTACAGTCACCTTCCCTTCCTCTTCCCACAACAGACATCCTTGAGAGAGCTCTAAGAGCTAAGCTAGACTTCAGCAACCACAAAAGGAAACCCCAAGTCTGAAGAAGAAGAGTTGGTTTTTATATGCCAACTTTCTCTACCACTTAAGGGAGACTCAAACCGGCTTCCTATCGCCTTCCCTTCCCCTCCCCACAACAGACACCAAGGAGGCAAGTGAGGCTGAGAGAGCTGTGACAAGCCCAAGGTCACCCAGCTGGCTTCGTATGGAGGAGCGGGGGAACCAACCTGGTGGTTATGATTCTTCTCCTGCTTTTCAACCACACTTGGCTCCCGAAAGAAACGCTCACAGAAATCAACAAACCAATACAGATGGCATTGGAAATTCAGCCTAACTGTTCCTCGGGGATGGGATTCCCAGCCAAACTGGATTCGGGCACGATGGAAGGGTGCCCTGCCTTGCTTCCCAACTCTGTTGAGGGTGAAGGACTAAGAAGGAGGAAGCCATCCTGTGTCGAACACGGTAGACCATTTTTCCTCAGCACAAAGGACCACTGCTCCATCTAAGGGCCTGAGGCGAACACCACGGCTCTTGGCAGTGTTTTGGGGGCTCAGCGTACTTCTAGTGTGTCTGGCAAAACTAAAGGTCTTGGTCTCTTTCCCTTTTCTACTTGCCAGCACACCAGTGTCTTCAATGGTGGATGTTATGGGTTTGCGGGCATTCTGGCAAAAAAAAAAGATGACCTTCCTCATATGAGAATTTTCACCGAGGTTAAGGAGCTAACCGTGGTTAAGCGTAAGACCGCGACGATGCCGCCCTATTACTTTGCGAGGTGGGTTCCCACAGCCGTTTTGTACTAGCTGAAACATATCAATAGTTCATAGCCTTGCTGTTGGCCCTCCGACCCACCTTTGCTTCCAGCCTGGCCGAAGTACTGTGGAAAGTGGAAACGGCATTGTGCCTGTCATCCAATCCTGTTTCATTGCTCACCGGGTGCCTCGTGCTATTTTCTATTGCATTCTTTAAAAATTTTGTAATCCACCTCAAGGCGCAGGGAGAGAGGTGGGCCCATGAAGCAAACACATAAACAGTCCCAAGACATTTCAGGATATGCTCTCTAAGCTTCTGCAAGCAGAGCTGGAACATGAAAATGCACTCCAACCCTTCTAAGCAAAACCCCTTAGAGCTTACTCCACAGCCGATTAAATTTGACGGCCAGAGCTACTGAAATTGACAGCTGCCATTCGCTGTGTGGAAATGCCCAACGTGGATACAAATTTCTTGGGGCAGAATGAGAAGAGTTGGTTTTTATACTGCACTTTCCTCTACCTTTTAAGGAGAATCAAACCGGCTTACAATCTCCTTCCCTTCCTCTCTCCACAACAGACACCTTGTGAGGTAGGTGGGGCTGAGAGAGTTCGGAGAGAACCGTGACTAGCCCAAGGTCAGGTGGCTTCACGTGGACGAGTGGGGAAACCAAAGCCGGTTCACCAAATTAGAGTCCGCTGCCCATGTGGGTGAGTGGGGGATCAAACCCGGTTCTCCAGATTAGAGTCTGCCACACTTAACCGCCACACCATGCTGGATCTGAAGTTACAGAGGATGCAAGATGAATGCAGAATGTGGCAGCCCTGTGCCAAGTGATGGATGCTGGGGATCGAACCTGGGACCTTCTGCACTCCAAGCAGACGTGCTACCACTACGCCACAGCCCCTCCCCTGACTTGAACACATGAACACATGAAGCTGCCTTATACTGAATCTCAGACCCTTGGTCCATCAAAGTCAGTATTGTCTACTCAGACCGGCAGCAGCTCTCCAGGGTCTCAGGCAGGGGTCTTTCACATCACCTACTTGCCTAGTCCCTTCAACTGGAAATGCCGGGAGTTGAACCTTCTGCATGCCAAGCAGATGCTCTACCACTGAGCCACGGCCCCTCCCCAACTTATATTTGTATCCTACTTTTCAGCCAAAAAGGAGCTCCGAAAGCAGTGGTTCACAGGAAGAAAAACGCAATGCAAACAACGATCAAAATTCAATAAAAACTTGCTCCTTGGGGAGAGACTGTCAGCTATTTGCCTTGTCCCTGGAGGGAGAAGCTGGCAGGAATGAAGTCCACACCTGCACCTGGGGAATGAAGCCAACTCTTGGTCATCAAATCCATCCGTTGCAAAGGCAGCATTCCACCGAACGCAGAGCCGAGCATGAGAGTAAAAAGCCGATTCATCTAAAGCGGGCATATACATAGACGTCTCCCTGGGTGGAGCCGCAAAGCATCATTTGCTGAACCGCTAACAGCACACGACAGAGAGAACAATTCCAAAGAGGCCAGAAGCTCTTTTGTCTCTTGAGTTCCTACTGAACTGTAGTGACATCTCCTGGTAAGAGAAAGAGACTTGAATTTTTTTTTTCATCGTCTCCTTATGAACTCTGACAGCAACATTATTAAGCGCCTTCCCCCCTCCCCATTGGAAAGCGGGAGATCTTCTTCTGCCTTTTGATGGGGAAGACGCGGCATCTCCCTCTGGATCCCACCCCCCTTTCAATTCGCAAGCTGTACAGGCACTCAAGACTCTTCCCAAGTCAAGAATCGTAATAAGTACCTTTAAGAAGTCTCAGCTTAGACATGCAAAAGAGCCAATGTTTAAAGAGACAAAATCTGCAGAGAGCTAAGTGCTGAGAAATATAAGAAGCGCCACGAATCCTTCAACCCCCTTTTCACAAATCTCCAGTGCGGTGCTGTGGTTCAAATGGCAGGCTAGAATCTGGGAGACCCAGGTTTGAATCCCCAATCTGCCATGGAAACTCGCCGGATGTCCTCGGGCCAGTTATGTTTCTCGGCCTAACCCACCTTGCAGGGTCATTGGGAGGATAAAATGGAGGAGGATGTTGTAAGCCGCTCTGGGACGGCATGGGGGAAAAAAGCCAGGTACAAATGAAATAAATAAATCTTCAAGAATGGGCCTCGGCAAAATAAACGAAGAAATCTCTGCAGCATATACAGTCATGTAAGTTCCCTTTAGGAGCCCCGTGGCGCAGAATGGTAAGCTGCAGTACTGCAGTCCAAGCTCTGCTCATGACCTGAGTTCGATCCCCACGGAAGTCGGTTTCAGGTAGCCGGCTCAAGGTTGACTCCACCTTCCATCCTTCCGAGGTCGGTAAAATGAGTCCCCAGCTTGCTGGGGGTAAAGGGAAGATGACTGGGGAAGGCCCTGGCAAACCACCACGCAAACAAAGTCTGCCTTGGAAAAGTCGGGATGTGACGTCACCCCGTGGGTCAGGAATGACCCGGCGCCTGCACAGGGGACCTTTACCTTAACCTTTAAATTCCCTTTGGTGGCACTTCCAGCTTTGAGGCCAGCCATTCACACATAGAACGTAGAATACCTATCACAACTAGGAGTTGTAGTTGAAAAACAAATGAGCTTACACATGCGAAGGGTTACAAAAGACGTACAGACTGCAGCCCCAAAATTTTACATCTGTGTCTTATATAGACCCAAAACAGAAGTGATTGTTATATGGTGGAAAACAGTGGGCTTTAATAGACATAATAGTTAGGGTTGCCAGGTCCCTCTTTGTCACCGGCAGGAGGTTTTTGGGGTGGAGCCTGAGGAGGACGGAGTTTGGGGAAGGGAGGGTCTTCAATGCCATAGAGTCCAATTGCCAAAGCGGCCATTCTCTCCAGGTGATCTGATCTCTGTAGGCTGGAGATCAGTTGTAATAGCAGGAGATCTCCAACTAATATAATAGGCACCTAAAATAAGAGGCATGCTCCTCGGATCCTAAAGAGAATAGGTATGCATCATGACTAGTAGCCATTTTTACTAGTAGCCATGAATAGCCCTCTCCTCCATGAATCAAATCCCAAATGTTAAAATGGTAAAGATTTTGCAGCAAATAAATGGCCCTTATGATTTCAGAGTGAACTCTACAATTTCAGTGGGGCAACGGCAAATATTCTTAGCCTCTACATTCCCCCTACTTTCCCTTTATCATCCACTTGCTTCCGAACGTGAGTTCAGCAGTCATGCGTGCTAACTTTTAAATCATCTCCTTTCCTTGCCGCTCAAACGAAAATGAGAACAGCGATGCCGATCGTGGGCCTTTTCCCCCTGACCCCCGCATTTCCTTCAGGGAGGTAATTATGACTTTTTTAAAAGTTATTTGCGCAGGCTGCAAAGCAATCAGGAAAATTCATTTGACAGCAACAGCCTTCCAGTGTCGAACCGTCTGCCAGGGTGTAAAAACGGGGCGACGACACGTTCCGCGCAGCTCCCAGCGTAAGCACATCTGTCGAAAAGCATGCTGCTGAGCATTAAAGCAGTGCGGGGGGGGGGGGGGAGAAAGTGAGACACCACTCCACTTAAAGAGCAAGCGGAAAGCCAAAAACAGCCACGATCCTCCTTCTGTTGCATGCAAAATTACGAAGAGTCTAATTGGAAAGCAATTTCTGCAAGTTTTAAGAGCAGATGCATTTTTTTAATCCTTTTTTTTTTAAATCCCCATTCGGCGACAAATGGAACCTACTAAAGTTTCAGATGCTGAGGATAATGAGATGAGTGAAGCAAGTTTGTGGGAAAAAACACACACAGCAAATTGATTACAAGTACGCAGACACAAACACACCGAACCCTGAAGAGGTTTATGGGATTTAGATGCATTTGATGCTTAATTCCCATCGTACTTCTGAGAACATAAACACCCACTTGGCAAACAGTTTTCTCTTGATGTCTCTAGCAGTGTGCGGGGGGGGGGGAGACACACCTGCTCTGTGTAACACCACTTCCCCCAAAAGCTCGCTACCACACCCTTCAGGAGTCTCGTGAACCCATGAAGCTGCCTTAGACTGAGTCAGACCCTTGGTCCATCGAAGTCAGGACGGGTGCAGCAAGAGTTTTTAATCTGTGCCAGTGTCCGCACAATACCACTGGTTGCTTGCACCAAGATTTACTTTCTCAGTGCTAACAGAACTTGGGTCATGGCACCAAAACATTGGAACTCCCTCATTGTTGGACAATATGTTCATGCTCATGCTCCGATTGGCTACTCATATGAACACATGAAGCTGCCTTATGCTGAATCAGACCCTTGGCCCATCAAAGACAACCTTGTCTACTCAGACCGGCAGCGGCTCTCCAGGGTCTCAGGTTGAGGTCTTTCACATCACCTCCTTGCCTGGTCCTTTTAACTGGAGATGCCGGGGATGGAACCTGGGACCTTCCGCATGCCAAGCAGATGCTCTGCCACTGAGCCACAGCCCTCTCCGAGTCAAGCAAAGCCTCTCTAGACACCCAACTCTGCACCTAGTTCAATACCTGCACACGGTCCATCAGTGATCAAGAACTGGCAGGGAAGAAAAGGAATCTCCCTTAAAATACTCCCCACGCATGTGCTTCAAGAATCAGTAGTGCCTCCGTACGCCCCTCCGACCCTTTCTTAAACATTTAATTCTTGGGTTTGTTACTCAAACTCAATGTGATTTATGGAAAATGTACAGATGAGGGTATTACTAACAGTCGCAACAACAAAAACACTGGGGAGAGGATAGAAAAAGAAAACTGCGTCCTTGTGACACTGGCTCAAGGTATTGTTGGAAAGCGTGCCAAGGATTAGGATGTTTGTTCCCATCCCCAGCAGAAACGGGACGGAACGCCAGGATCCTTTCCACCTGGTTGCCCACATCCAGGATGGCCAGATGTTAATCTTTCCATGAGTCGGTGGGTGGAAGACAGATTAATTTCCCTCGCGTTTTCCCCACTAGTTACAACTAAGCACACAGCCAAAGAGGGAAACATGCATAGGAGAGCTGCCAAACGTAAGTCAAAGAAACGAAGGCGGGATACAGCCAAGTGTTTGGGGAGGGGCGGGGGGAAAGAGAGATTGCGGAGGCATTGGTAGCTATGCAGTCCGCTGATTTATTTTGCCCACCATCACCTCTGGTCAAAGAACTTCTGAAGTAGTACTAACCATGCCTCGCTAAGCAGAGTTGCACCTTCTAAGTCCTTTAACGTCAACGATCTTGTGTGTGTGTGTGTGTGTGTGTGTGTGTGTGTGTGTCTGAAGTCTTTAAGTCACTGGCAGTCTTCAAGCAGAGGTTGGACAAGCACTTGTCAGGGATGCTCTAGGCTGAACCTGCATTGAGCAGGGGGTTGGACTAGATGGCCTGTATGGCCCCTTCCAACTCAAATCAAATGTATCAATACGGTCAACTGACCAATCACATGCCAACACATCGAAATGTCCAGACTCAATAGTTTTGCACCGCAGAATCACAGACTGCCCGTACAAGTAAAGGTGTAAGGTCACTTAAGGCAGAATCAAACCGGATTACAATCGCCTTCCCTTCCCCTCCCCACAACAGACACCCTGTGAGGCAGGTGGGGCTGAGAGAGCGTGACTTGCCCAAGGTCACCCAGCTGGCTTCGTGTGTAGGAGTGGGGAAACAAATCTAGTTCACCAGATTAGCATCCACCACTCATGTGGAGGAGTGGGGAATCAAACCCGGTTCTCCAGATCAGTCTCCACCGCTCCAAACCACTGCTCTTAACCACTACACCACGCTGGCTCACGTTTATCGGAGATGAGGGTGAAGGCCAAGAGGCAACATCTTCCATCACCTTCACAACTACGGGCCATCTCCAGCAATACTGTATGCACATCTACTTAAAAGAACCCAACGGGCCGAAATCACTTCCGTGAATGCATTCTGCACCTACCGCAGTACCCTACATTATTATTAAGGTACACAGTTAAGGTACACAAGGATTTTTCTCCACCTTCTCTTAGGAGCTTCTGGTAGCCCTGAGAAAGGGACCCTTACTGGCAAGAAGCCACACAAGTTGAGAGGCCGTGACAAAGGCCGGAATCATGCAAACTACCCTTCCTTTTCCTCTTTGATCAGTGCAATTTCTGTCAAATGCAACCCAATAATATATATGTTCTTCTAAAGTTTATATAAACTTCTACACAAGTGTTGATGTTTTACTTTGCAACTCTTATTCGTGGCTTCTTCACAGGAACTTGTGTGTGTGTGTTAAGTGCCTTCAAATCGCTTCCGACTCATGGCGACCCTATGAATGAATGTCCTCCAAAATGTCTTATCTTTGACAGCCTTGCTCAGATCTTGCAAACTGAGGGCCGCGGCTTCCTTTATAGAGTCCATCCATCTCTTGTTGGGTCTTCCTCTTTTCCTGCTGCCGTCAACTTTTTCTCGCATGACTGTCTTTTCCAGTGACTCTTGTCTTCTCATAATGTGGCCAAAGTACGACAGCCTCAGTTTAGTCATTGTATCTTCTTGGGACAGTTCAGGCTTGATTTGATCTATAACCCACAGATTTGTTTTCTTGGCGATCTGTGGTATGCGTAACACTCTCCTCTAATACCACATTTCAAAGGAATCTACTTTCTTCCTATTAGCTTTCTTCATTGTCCAGCTTTCACACCCATACATGTGAACTCCATTCCTTCAGGAAGTACACAGCTATGCTGTGGAACGATCTTCCCTTAAAGGGAGCTCTAAATGCCCTCTAAAGGGATCTGAATGTGTACTCGATGGAATGTGTACTCCATGTGCACTTCCTGCAGGAAGACTACATAATTTTAAAAATACATTACTAAAAAAACTGCAGCGCATGTCTTAAGCAAAACGCAAGTTAAAAGGAAATACAGCTTTATCTCTGTGGTTGCATTCAAAGCAATATTTAAAAGCCGCTTAGGAGAAATCCTCAGGTATTCTGGGCTCCCCCTGGCCTTCCCACTGCATTTTGCACGATCTTAACCCCATCCGCCTCGCTTGCCCATCCACGTTTTTTTTTTCATTCTCGCCACATCTGCATTTAAAGGCAGCTTCATGCACAGTGCCTGGTCACTGAATACCCAAGTAAGACAACGGCATTCACATTCCATCGTACAAGGGGGTTTCATGTGTGGAAATAGTCACTTTTCTCTCCAAACAACCCAACCCCTTCCGACGATGCCTAGGCAATTTTAAAAGGAAACACCAGTACAAGACAGCCTCGGCTTTGCCCCGTAAGTCTGCTGGAGTTGGGCAGGGAGCCGGCAAAGCAGGAAATCAAGCAAAGGCCAAATAGCCCTCTGGAACTCCCCAGCATTTATGGCACCCGACAGGTCTAGATTTGTCCTAGCACTAGTGGAGTATTTATCCCTGCTAGAGGTGAATAAGTATAGGAGGGCCTTTATGCTGGCAAGATGCGCAACCCTACCTTCAGCGATAGAAGGTAGATATAAGAAGGTACCGAGATCAGAGAGACTCAGCCCCTGCAATTTGGGAGAAATAGACACAGTCGAACATGATTTCCTTAAGTGTCCCTTTAGTGAGGAAGCTAGACTAAAGTTCATAGTTCCCTTAAAACTACTGCTAGCTCTGAAGAGGGAAAAACCAAGTAATTTCTTTGGGAGGGGGATGCCTCAGTCACAAAGCAGGTTGCTCAATTTTGTGCATTCATCTGTAAGACTCACTCATAGAGTGGGCCTCGGAAACTTAAATGAATATTAATCTTTTAACTTCTCGCTATGTAAGGAATTTTATATTGCTATTATGAGTACGCCAGGTGCCTTATAACTTTGTATTTTATAAGAGAATATATTTATTGTTGTCTGGCTGGTGCCGTATCAATAAGCATTTACATTTTTTTACACCAGTACAGAATTCCCTGCCCCTCCATGCAAGTTTCTTCCCTGATTTGGGTTTCTCTACTTACCTGATCTTGCCTCTGGAGCAGCACCGATGACTCAGAGATCTGCCATTCTTTGACTCTTGATTTCTGGCCTCTGGGCAGACCGCTGCGCATGTGCAGCCTCCCGTAGGCTTCGGCACTCGCTCCAAGATTCCTTTTTTGCACCGCGTCGATGCATTTATGTGCCCGTATGATCAGCCGCCTGCAAGGGCGAGAGAACGAAGCGAAACACAAACTGAACACCGCTGCAAAGTAGGCATACAACAGCTCCCAAAAAGCTGTTTCGGAAAGCCTCCAAGTTAAACCGGAAAGCAAACCAAATGGAACCCCCCAAATCAAAGGGGTGGGAAGAGCGAAAGAGAAGGGTGCATGCTCATCCCTAACCGACACCCACCCCGTACACTCAATTCAACACAATCACAAATATTCTCCCTTTTAATCCTCTTTGTGTTTTGTTCAGGCATTTAATTATGCATTAAACAAAGCCTAATTTGAATTACGCCGGCACTTCTCCACAGCTGTCAAGATCTGAGCAGCCGGCAGGTGTAGATCTATTGCGCTTTATTTAAACAGAACAGTGAAGTCACTGCTGGAAAACTGCTGATTCAATTTTTTTTTAATATACTGCAGATGGTTTAGCATGCGACACAGGGTTAGATCTAATGACTCCTCCCGCTATGGAAGGGTGTCACCGAATCCAACCCACGAGATTTACTGTTTTGTTTATGCTTGGAAATATAGATTCCAACCACAAAAATGATGCTCTTGGACACATGCATACTTTGTTTGGCAACTAAGCATGAAACGTCACCAACGTAGCAGCTCTTTTCTTCATTGAAGGAATTATTTCTGTCTTTTCCCAGGAAAACTCAGAAGCTGACAGCATGTTGTCCCCAACTAGTTTTCCTAATCAGTTGCTAAACTCTGTTTGCAAACCAAGTCTCACCAGTACTCAAGGTAATCACATGATAGCAGACTTATTTAACATCTTTCCAACCCCCCTTGATAGAAGGTGCGCTGGGATCTGAAACTACAATGAACCGTTGGGTCCCGAATTCACACAGTAAGTTTCATTCTGATGCCTCACCCTTCAAGGCAAACGTCGCATTACGACACATTTTGCATTTCCCTCCCCCACTTCCCCTTGAAGGCAGGCGGGGAGGGCTCCAGGCGACGTCCCACCTGACACTCCCAACTGAACACACATGGCAAATTTCATCCCAATATCTCAACGCTCAAGTGGGATACCAAGTCGCAAACAGCAAACAGAATGCTGAATAAGCAGGTTGCGTAAAACCAAAGATCACTTGGCTCAGTCAGCTAGCTGATGGGGAGAACATTGAAATCCAAGTTTGGGTCATTTTCTTCTACCCCCACAAGGAAAATGGTGACACACCTACACATACAAACACAAAGGGGCCAATGCACGGGCCCCTCTACCTTCTCCAGAGCCCTGTGGCTTGGCTCTTGAGCCAGCTTTCCGACTGCTCCACTCCTGTCCACTTGCAGACAAAACCTGGGGCAAACAATCAAAACATTGTTCCATTTGTACCCTTTCCTTTTTCTATCCCTGAACTCAAAATAACCGGGAAGTTCCACATTCAGTGATTGACCACACTGGCTTAGCGTCATGGAGGTTGCTTTTACTACAGACCTTTCCAACCGGACTTTAGGACCCATAACGCTTTCATGATGGGGAAAAAAAAGAATAATAATATAAATAATTGGCTGCTCACTACCCAAGCTAGACAGCCTAATCCTAATGGTACTGAATGGAGGCCAAGCCCTACAAGGAAAGGCTGGGGGACTTGGGAAGGTTCAGTCTGGAGAAGAGGAGGTTGAGGGGGGGACACGATTGCTCTCTTGAAGTATTTGAAGGACTGTCACTTAGAGGAGGGCAGGGAGCTGTTCCTGTTGGCAGGGAGGATAGGACTCGCAATAATGGGTTTAAATTGTGGGCATAAAAGTACTGGCTGGATATTAGGGAAAAAATTTAACAGTAAAAATTGCTCCACAGTGGAATCAGCTACCTAGGGAGGAGATGAGCTCCCCCTCACTGGCAGTCTTTAAGCAGAGGCTGGACGAGCACTTGTCAGGGACGCTCTATGCCGTTTCGGCATTGAGCAGGGGGTTGGACTAGATGGCCTCTATGGCCCCTTCCAACCCTGTGATTCGATGAATGCTCCATTTGAAAGAAAAGGAATTAGGCATGCCTTTTTAACCAGCCCATTTCTGCTCCATGCTGAATTTTGGAGCCACCCCAGGCTAAATTATGCAGCATGGCATTGCTGAAGAGGGCACGGTGTACAATATCTGCTAACTATTTCCCCAGCATCTTCATTTTCACCACCACTGAAAGCAGGCTGGGGGAGCAGGTTCCATCACAAGCCAAAGGGGAGGGTTGGTGCCGGGAAGAACATAGGAGACCACCAATCTGAGGGACCACTTTTTCAAAGGTATGCCCAAGTGATGTTATGCCATGCCCAGAAGCTCCTCTTCACTATCTCTTTGAGTAGGGAAACAAAGATTCTAGTAGCCCATTCCAGGGCATTTTCTGGTATTTCTCCCACCACTCTGAAGCAGGTTTGTATCTCCCACCACTCTTTGTATCAAGGGAAGGGTATGATTTTTGTTTCAGAAAAAAAAAATGTAAAAGTCCCCTGTGCAAGCACCGGGTCATTCCTGACCCATGGGGTGACGTCACATCCCGACGTTTCCAAGGCAGACTTTGTTTGCGGGGTGGTTTGCCAGTGCCTTCCCCAGTCGTCTTCCCTTTACACCCAGCAAGCTGGGTACTCATTTCATTAACCTCGGAAGGATGGAAGGCAGAGCCGATCTTGAGCCGGCGACCTGAAACCGACTTCCGTCGGGATCGAACTCAGGTCGTGAGCAGAGCTTTTGACTGCAGTACTGCAGCTTAACACTCTACGCCTCTGAAAAAATCTGGTTAAGTGTGAGTTGGTTTTAGACAAGCTTGTTTTATGTAATGGCTTGTTTCCTTTTGTATTTTTAAGGGTAGAGGCATATTTTACAGAAATCACCTTGAAGCCTTTTCAGGAAAGGCAGTTTATAAACAGTTTATATATGTTTTAATGAATAAGGTTGTCCTGATTCCTACCCCAATTGCCGTTCTGACTCGGCTGAGTGAAGCCCCACTAAAGATGTTAACACCCAGAAAGGATAGAGGAAAAATTGTGGGGAAACACCTTTTTCTTCCACTGAACAACACTGGGGGAGGGCCTTTCTCTTTTGGAATGAGTGAAGTGTTTTTTAAACATAAGGTTTTAGTCACTCAAACTATGTAGGATGGAGATGCTGATATAAGAATCTACAGCACTGACAAATGGTAATTCCTGTGTCTACATTACCTTTGGAAATATTACATATGTATTGCTGAATTGTGACTAATTTTGCGACAGTTTGTAGCCCTCTCTCTTTCTCGTGTTGGGTGTATTTGGTATTTTGCTTATGGCAGCAAGATCGTTTAGGTTTGATAAGGAAGTAATGGTCTCTTCTCTTCTATTTACCCAAAGTTTCTACTTTTCACCCCAAAAAAAGATCTGGAAGGGAACACGTCGTTTTCTTCCACAGCTTCAACATTTCTACAGATTTTACGTCTCCTATGCCCCAAAGACTGCTGTCCCCAGACACGGCCATTTGGGGGAGCATTTGAGGAAAGACATTTCTCCGATGGGCTGCGATTTTGTCTGGGAGCCAAAGCTGAACACAGAGCAAATTTCTAACGGGCTTTAGGATTAGTGACAAGCCATGTGATATTTTGATGAAACCGGAAAGATTTGGAGGTTGAATTTCGGACGCTACGCAAAAACTAAAGTAACTCAAACTGTCGACAGGTCCATTGGATAAAGGAAGACCAAACCGCAGACCAAAGAGAAAGACACAGAGAATCTGATGCTATCAATTTATATCAGAGATTCCTCTGATTTGCATTCTTTATTCTATCATCCGCTTTTGAACCTCTGGGAGGAAAACCTAAACGCAGGCTTATCCCCCAAATAAGTTTTAAAAACACGTCTTAGTTGTGAAGACCTGACATTGTACTTCCAAGGTAAGTTTCCACAATGTGGAAAGTAGCTGCTGTGGATATCTCTAAGAGCAGACCTCCATTCTGGTGAGAGCCCAAACTGGAGGAAGAGGAAGAAGGGGTAAGAAGAGGAAGAGTTGGTTTTTATATGCCGACTCTCTCTACCACTTAAGGAAGAATCAAACCAGCTTACAATCACCTTCCCTTCCCCACAACAAACACCCTGCGAGGTGGGTGGGGCTGAGAGAATGTGACTTGCCCAAGGCCACCCAGCTGGCTTCACGTGCAGGAGTGGGGAAACCAACCCAGTTCACCAGATTAGCATCTGCCGCTCATGTAGAGGAGTGGGGAATCAAATCCGGCTTTCCAGATCAGAGTCCAACGCTCCAAACCACCGATTTTACCAACTACACCATGCCAACTCTCTTATTAATCAGGAATTGCAGCCCCCCCCCCATTACTATTTCATTAACTTTCTCTTAATTTGTCTACATGGCAAAGTCACAATGAGAAGTGAACTGAATGAATTGGATAGGATTCCCATGAAATTAACGGCGCTCAAGAACTGAAAAGATGACCTCAGACGCGATTGATCGGGCAAGGGAGAAAAGAACCGAAAGGCGTCGCTATGGGAAAGTTAAAAGCAAGGAGAGCGGTGGGCTGGGAACTGATTCGATTGAGAAAAGGGAAAAAAGATCAATAAAGAAGAGGAAGAATAGATTGAGAGGACACAAGAGCCGGCCTGATGAACTGAACAGGAATCTGAATGGAGTACACACAGAGGGGAGAGTGAAATAATGCATTCATGATAGTAAGGGCAGCAGATGAGGGGATAAACAGAGAGGGGACTAGGAAACAAAAGATGGACATCTACTGAGATCATGGGGAGATATAAATTTAATCTAACAAAACCAATGTAATGTTTTTCCCAAAACGAATTAATCATAGTTATAAGCAAGTGAGAGCTGGCTTTTATTTATTTGGACATTCATGACATAATTTTCTCCCCAATGGGGACTGAAAGTGGCTTCCAATATTTCCCCCCTCCTCCATTCTTCCCATACAACCACCCTGTGAGGGAGGTTAGGCCGAGAGAGGAGGGTTAAAGGTCACCCCACGAACTTCCATGGAAGAGTGGGGACTTGAACCCAGGTCTCATGGATCCTAGTCCAGCAGTCTAACCACACACTTGATCTTATGTGGGAGTGTAAATAATATGTATGACGTGATCAAGGCTTCAGAGTGCTGCCCGTAGTCTAACTTATAACTTATGTTATAGCAACGTTGACATTGGCAAAGAATCTATGAGACAGAACAGAACACATGAAGCTGCCTTATACTGACTCAGACTCTTGGTCCATCAAAGTCAGTATTGTCTACTCAGACTGGCAGTGGCTCTCCAGGGTCTCAGGCGGCGGTCTCTCACCTCACCTACTTGCCTAGTCCCTTTAACTGGAGATGCCAGGGATTGAACCTGGGACCTTCTGCATGCCAAGCAGATGCTCTACCACTGAGCCAACGCCCCTCCTCTAAAGAAAGCCCTAAAGGAATTACTGTATATATGAACCTGCCTATTCATTGAGAGAGCCAGCGTGGTGTAGCGGCTAAGAGCGGTGGATTCTGATCTGGAGAAACAGGTTTGATTCCCCACTCCTCCACATGAAGCCAGCTGGGTGACCTTGGGCTAGTCACAGATCTCTCAGAGCTCTTTCAGCCCCATCTACCTCACAAGGTGTCGGTTGTGGGGAGAGGAAGTGAAGGAGATTGTAAACTGGTTTGATTCTCTTTAAAAGGTAGAGAAAACTGGCATATAAATACCAACTCCTCCTCCTCCATCTGTCTCAGAACCACAGAAGGGCCATAGCTCAGTGGTAGAACATCTGCTTGGCATGCAGAAGGTCCCAGGTTCAATCCCCGGCATCTCCAGTTAAAGGGACTAGGTGAGTAGGTGATGTGAAAGACCTCTGCCTGAGACCCTGGAGAGCCGCTGCCGATCTGAGTAAACAATACTGACTTTGATGGACCAAAGGTCTGATTCAGTATAAGGCAGCTTCATGTGTTCGTATGTGTTCACCATTCTCTAGGTCTAATTATTTATTAGATTTTTATCCCGTTCTTTCCCGACCAGGATCGGGCTCAGGGCAGCTCACATAAGCAAGGAGGTGATGAATTGTGGAACTCCCTGCCCCAGGATGTGGTGATGGCTACCAGCCTGGAGGGCTTTAAGAGGGGAGTGGACATATTCATGGAGGAGAGGGGTATTCATGGCTATTAGTTAGAATGGATACTAGTCATGATGCATACCTATTCTCTCTAGTATCAGAGGAGCATGCCTATTATTTTGGGTGTGGTGGAACACAGGCAGGATAAATGCTGCTGCAGCCGTCTTGTTTGGGGGCTTCCTGGAGGCACCTGGTTGGCCACTGGGTGAACAGACTGCTGGACTTGATGGACCTGGGTCTGATCCAGCAGGGCCTTTCTTATGTTCTTATTTTCTTATGACCAAAGATAAGGAGACGCACACACTAATCCGCCTCATACAGAGTTGGATTACTGGTCTATCGAGGTCAGTATTGTCTACTCGGACTGGCATCTGCTCTCCAGCAACCCAGATCACCTGATCCCTCTTGCTGAAGCTGCCAGGGGTCAAACCTGGAACCTTCTGCAGGCAAAGCACAGGGTCTACCACTAAGCCATGTCTCAACTGGGACGTGGAAGACAAAGCAGGTCTTTATTTTGCCTCCTGGCTTAGTCGAAACGTAGGCAATTAAGAAACAGCTTGTGCCTCTCAGCAGCTACTAAGTCTTCTCCGGAGAGCCCTGTTTCATGCTTTCAGAAACCTGGTTGTAAAGTTAATGACAAAGGCAGAGGTATTTTTTTTTTTTTCCACCCCAGCGGCTCTGGAAAGTTAGGAGTATGATGTTGCAGGTTATATCGTCATACGTTTCCCCAAGGGCAATCGGCGAGCAACCAGAACAGACACAGATTGGGGTCCTCAAGTCTGACTGATTACATTATATTACACTATCTACCACGGGTCTACCTGCGCTGCGCACATCTCATGAAATGATGCAGAGATGTGCATCACAGTAGCTGGATGCTAAGAATAGTCACACGCTCGCAGTCGGCTTCCTCAGGGTCCAATTCTTTACATCCCCTGCTTTAGCATATTCCCGTGTACAACGAGGCAGGTTTTCAACATTCCCTTATGGATTACAAATTCAGATGCTCAAATTACAGGCAAATGGGATGAATCATAGAGTTGGAAGGGACCACCAGGGTCATCTAG
Source organism: Euleptes europaea (assembly GCF_029931775.1). NCBI lineage: Eukaryota > Metazoa > Chordata > Lepidosauria > Squamata > Sphaerodactylidae > Euleptes > Euleptes europaea. The sequence goes on along the minus strand of NC_079331.1, from coordinate 9,666,081 downwards.
TCCAGCCCCCTGCACAATGCAGGAAATTCACAACTACCTCCCCCACACACCCCCAGTGACCCCCTACTCCATGCTCAGAAGATGGCCAAGATGCCCTCCCTCTCATCATCTGCCTAATGTTATAGAATCAGCATTGCTGACAGATGGCCACCTAGCCTCTGCTTAAAAACCTGCAGGGAAGGAGAGCTCACCACCTCCCGAGGAAGCCTGTTCCACTGAGAAACCTCTCTGTTAGAAAGTTCTTCCTAACGTCTAGACAGAAACTCTTTTGATTTAATTTCAACCCGCTGGTTCTGGTCCGACCTTCTGGGACAACAGAAAACACCTCAATGAGACACTCTTAGGTCCAAACTAGATGTTACGGCATCCGCAGGTTAGACCCATGGATGCTGCCACCATCTCAGAGGTCACTTTGGGCCACTTAGAAATGCCACGATTGTATTGCTTTTTCCACCCGACTGTCACTTGGCCAGGAAGGAGAAAGAAGTGGAAAAGACTGGCTCTTTCCCCATGGTCATGGCCTTACACATGTACATAGAATCAGCCACTCCAACTGTGGCTACTAAGACTGGAGAAGCGCCCCTGAATGCATTTATATGCCACCTCTCCAGAGTCCTGCTTGAGGTGGCTTACAAGAAAACAATACCATAAAAATCATAAACTACCAGTATGGGGAGGGGAAAGGAAGGCGATTGTAAGCCGGTCTGATACTTAAGTGGTAGAGAAAGTCAGCATATAAAAACCAACTCTTTTTCTTCTTTAAAAAACCAAACAAGCCATTAAAAAGACCAAGGGCATAAAACAGCATAAAACAACCACCAAGCACCTTCCATTCAACCATCTTCCAGAGTAACTAGAGGTATAGAGGCTCCCTGACTGCTCCAGAAGGTAGCCACATTGATCAGCAATAGAAGAGATAGATTTGACTCCAGTAGCTTCAACAGACCAATGAAATTTTCGGGCTTTCAAGAGTCAAAGTTCCCTGGACTTTATATCCTGAAAATTTTGTAGGTCTCTAAGAACACAAGGAAAGCTCTGCTGGATCAGACGAAGGCCCATCAAGTCCAGCAGTCTGTTCACACAGTGGCCAACCAGGGGCCTCTAGGAAGCCACAAACAAGACGACTGCAGCAGCACCATCCTTCCTGTGCTCCACAGCACCTAATATACTAGGCATGCTCATCTCATCCTGGAGATAATAGGTATGCATCATGACTAGTATTGATTTTGACTAGTAGCCATGGGAAGCCCTCTCCTCCATGAACATGTCCCCTCCTCTCTTCAAGCCTTCCAAGTTGGCAGCCATCACCACATCCTGGGGCAGGGAGTTCCACAATTTAACTATGCGTTGTGTGAAAAAATACTTCCTTTTATCTGTTTTGAATCTGTCACCCTCCAGCTTCAACAGGTGACCCTGCATTCTAGTATTATGGGAGGGGGGGGAGAAAGTTGATACTCTAAGTTGATACAGGACTCAAATAAGGTTCCCTGATTGTTTAACATCCAGCCATTCCATTTGAGGACACCCACAGACAAGGCTTCTGTCTGTGTGGCGGATCCTCTAAGTATGCAGGAATATACTTTCATACATTAAACAAAAGGAGGGGAAAAAAACCTTTCAGAGCCTGGTTTGGTGAAGTCTGAAAATGTTCTAGAAGTGTTTGCAGTGCAGCCTGTCAGTTGAAGAGGAGGGCAAGTGAGGAGAAATCAGCTGATCAAGTCCTTGACAATTTAAGAGAATCCTGGAGAGGGAAATTGTGAAGATTGGGACGTGAATTCTGAATTGTCCCTCCCCACTACCCACCGTGATTCTTTGTGGGCTCCCAGCTTGTGTATTAACATCACTTGACCTTCTTGCTTTTTCTTTAAAGTTGCTTTGAGAACTTTTTTTTAACAAAAAATTGGGGAAAATGATATTATATAATTTCACAGCCACGTGGGATCTCATTGCAAGGAAACAGACCCTGTTCCACGGCACGTTTCTGTGAAAAATGAGGCCAATCGAAAAGGGGGGGCTAGTTCTGTTTGAATTTTTCAAGCACATCTGCATCCTAACATCATCCTCCATTGATACTTTTTTTGCTCTAACCATATTAATGGAATTTTCTTGCTCTAAAGGCTGAATTCAACTAGACAGGGCCCCGTTCGTTAGTAGCTGGGTGAAAGACAGAAATCCAACATTTTGTAACTCTATCAACTTGTGAAAATGTACATTGATAGGTGGCTGGACAGCCCGAGGCTGCAGGGCGAGATCTTTGAACTGGGAAATGGCAGGGAAGAAAACATAGGACCCTCTTTGTGCAATCACGTACTCTTAGGCGCATCATGAGAGCGAGGGTAGGAAGGTTTGCACCAGTGTTTGGCTCTCCTGGCCTTTTCTTGCCACGCCCAGGGTAGCACCAATCGCCACTATGGGGTCAAGAAGCAATTTTCCTCCAGGCCAAATTGGCCAGGGATCCTGGAGGGTTTCCCGACCCCCATTTGCTGGGTGTGGAGCAGGGATCACTGGGGGTGTATGGGGGGGAGGTAGTTGTGATTTCCATGCGTTGTGCAGGGGGTTGGACTAGATGACCCTGGTGGCCTCTTCCAACTGTATGATTCTATTCTACTGCTCAGCTATGGCGTAGTGGTTAAGAGCGGTGGACTTGTATCTGGAGAACCAGAATTGAGTCCCCACTCCTCCACATGAGCAGTGGACTCTAATCTGGACCAGGTTGGTTTCTCCACTCCTACACATGAAGCCACCTGGATGACCTTGGGCTAGTCACAGCTCTCTCTGAACTCTCGCAGTCCCGTCTACCTCACAAGGTCTCTGTTGTGGGGGGGGGGGAGGAAGGAAACGAGATTGTAAGCCATTTTGATTCTCCTTAAAAAAAGTAGAGAAAACCGACGTATAAAAACCAGCCTTCTCCTTCCCAAGAAGTTGCAGCAATTGCTTACAGAAGAAATGAATACAAATTAGATTTGATCAAAAATTCAAAGCATAGTGCAATATCAGCAGCACTACTGCTATCTCCACAAAGGGCCTACTGACATTCCCATGCCCCACTGAAAGTATCAAGAAGAGGAAAGGCAAACTGAAAACGAGGCATTTCCATTTTTGCTGAAGCCTAAATGAAACCTACAAAAGCAAGTCCCAAACAACCCCATATCAGCTTCACACCCTGGAAGTGCTTAGTAACATCTGTATCCGACGCTTAACTCTTGTGTGCCTATAATTTTGTAAGCAATGACAGGCCTGAGAAAAAAGCCATCTCAAACAAACTCAAAAAGCTGCATTCTGACTTATTCTAACTTAACTTTGCAATTTATACCTGTCAGTCTTCCCACACCCGCTAGGTACAAAGACAACAGTTCTTCCCTTCAAACAGAATAGCAAGTCAAATAAACATTGTCACCGACTTCTTAAAATAAAATCCAGTTAAACATATTCTTGTCAACACAGAGCTGGTAGAGCATAGTGAGAGACAGGAAGCGAAAATGACATCTCGGGATTTATCTGCCAAGTAGTCTTAGCCTCTCAGTTAAAACCAGAGCCTCCCAGTCCCCACAAATGATAATGCTGGCCAACATTATGGGGATATTATAACCATCTTCAAGTACTTGAAGAGCTGTCATATAGAGGAGGGTGCCAAGTTGTTTTCCTTTGCCCCAGGTCGGACCAGAACCAACAGGTTGAAAGTAAATCAAAAGAGTTTCCGTCTAGACATTAGGAAGAATTTTCTAACAGTTGGAGTGGTTTCTCGGTGGGACAGACTTCCTCGGGAGGTGGTGAGCTCTCCTTCCCTGGAGGTTTTTAAGCAGAGGCTAGATGGCCATCTGTCAGCAATGCTGATTCTGTGACCTTAGGCAGATCATGAGAGGGAGGGCATCTTGGCCATCTTCTGGGCATGGAGTAGGGGTCACTGGGGGTGTGTGGGGGAGGTAGTTGTAAATGTCCTGCATTGTGCAGAGGGTTGGACTACATGATCCTGGTGTTCCCTTCCAGCTCTATAATTCTATGATTACATGGGTGTTGTAAGCATTATCAAGGTAATATATGCAAAATTATCCTTTAAAAAGCTATATAAATACTTGATATTAGCCCCAAATTCCCTAGTGCTCTGATCAAAGGCAGCTAAATCACATTCAAGGAAAAAAACCAATCTTCCAATTGTTTTGATGCAAAATTTCAAAACAAAATAAAACCGAAAGAGAGCACAACCCCTTTGACGCTTGCAGCTGGAAAACCCAGAACACAGGTAGCGTGGCAGAGAGCTGAAAAGGCCATTAGTGGGTGGGCAGTCAAATGTATTTATGTCCCACTTTCTCGCTTAATCAAAATCTGCTGGAAAAGATCCATGCTATTGTAGCACTTAAGTGGACGAACACAGGACCCAGACAGACAATAATGAAAGATCGATATTGAATTCCGCCAAGCCAGAGAGCTGCTACTAATAATGCTTGCTTAGAAAATAAAAAGGGCATTGCATATGGAGGAAGAGTTTTGCTTAAAGCTGGGGAAATTCTCACTTGAGTTTGGTCTAAGGGGTAGTCCATAGGGAAGCAAAGAGATTTAAATCACTTACAGTGCAATCCTTTGTGTGTGTGTGCATGTGCGTGTGTGTTAAGTGCGATCAAGTCACTTCCAACTCATGGCAACCCTATGAATCAACGTCCTACAAAACATCCTATCTTTGACAGCCTTGCTCAGGTCTTGCAAACTGAGGGCCGTGGCTTCCTTTATAGAGTCACTCCATCTCCATCCTCCTCTTTTCCTGCTGCCCTCAACTTTTCCTAGCAGGACTCTTTTCTAGTGACTCTTGTCTTCTCATAATGTAACCAAAATACGACAGCCTCAGTTCAGTCATTTTAGGTTCTAGGATTAGTTCAGGCTTGATTTGATCTATAACCCACTGATTTGGTTTTTTCGGCCATCTACGGTATCCGTAACACATTTATCCAACGCCACATTTCAAAGGAATCTACTTTCTTCCTATCAGCTTTCCTCAATGTCCAGTGCAATCCTAAAGACACTGACCCCAGTGTAAGCACAACCGACAGCACAACCCTATGCAGAGTTACTCCAGTCTAAGCCCATTGAAATGAATGGGCTTAGACTGGAGTAATTCTGCATAGGGTTATGATGTCGGTCACAAAATTTGGGGGGGGGGGAGAGAGACCAGCTGCTCCTAACCTGTACATCCACACAAAAGAAACCAGATCACCCTCTCCTGAGAAACAACTCATATTCGGCGTTAAATCCCCAAAAGCGAACGGGTGACTTGTTATACGCTCGCACAGGATTATCTTTTTGAGCTTAAAGCCCTGGACTTTAACGGAGACGCTCATGCCAGGCGCTTCCCCCTGAGAAAGAAAGGGGAGGCTTAGGAATCCTGCGGCTCAGCAAGCTGAGGCACTTGGCAATGCCGTCCGCAACTGCCAAACCTAAAATATATATTCTGGCAGGCCGGTGGGGTCGATTATGGGATTCACAGTCGGTTTCACCAGATGCACACAAGCTGAATCTGCGAGATGTCACGTTCGGAGGGGGGCAGTTTGGCCTCAGTTAAATGCTGGGGGGGGCACTTTACAGGTAACAGCAGATACCATCCTAAGGAGACTTACAACCAAAGCGTACAGCCCCCCAGGCGCCCGCTGATAGTCACACCCCCTTTGTGACGAATCCGCACGTGACATGAAGAGGGGGGGTCACCACCGTATTGATCCAGTCTGGACTAAGAGCTTCTCTTCCATTAGCTTGGGGGAGGGGGCAGCTGGAACGGAGTCCTTTAACAGCCCATCTCCTTTGGATGGGAGGCTGTGTGTAAGAAGTGAAGGGGGGGGGGAGAAGAGGGAAAGGGAACCAGAATCCTTCAGCCTGCCCTCCCAGAAGTGCCGAGCATCCAGCTGGGAGAATAATTGGAAAGCGGAGACACCCTTAAAGAACTGCCAGGGAAAAAAGAAAAGCGGAAAAACACAGAAGATTTATTGGGGGGGGGGAGGAAGGGAGAGAGAAGCGCGATGCAGGGGAAAGCGGGACACGGACTACTTGTTGTAGGGGCTTGGTTTGCGGAGGCCACGAGAGCGAATTGTAACATTAAAACTGCCAAAAAAAAACAACGCTTATTAAAAAAACAACCCACTCCCCATTAAAGAAAGAACAACCCCACTGACATTTGTTAATGCTACTTATGCTCGAGACAAGAGGATGAAAGTTTCCTAATGCGAATCAACAATAATATATCACATAACATAATATTATAACGTCTAACATATAAAACATATATATGTTTTATAAGTGCTGGTCGATGTTTGTTTGGAAAGAAATTTGTTTTTAATGCTGTATCATTGTTAATCTTAATAAATTATATATGTATATATGTATATTGCTCTCGAGACTCCAAGAAGCAAAGGGGGTGTATACGCCCCCCAATCCCGCATCTAACCCAGGCCAGGATGCCTCCCCCCCTCTACCAGCCACCCCCACCCACTTTCTAGGAGGGTGTTATGGGGAAAGAAAGAGATTTTGGGGGAAAGAGATTTTTTGGGGAAAGAGATGTTATGGGGGAAAGAAAGATATGGGGGGGAGAAAGATTTTTTTTTGGGGGGGAAGAAAGGTTTTATGGGGGAAGAAAGAGATTGGGGAAGAAAGAGATTTTATGGGGAAATAAAGGTTTTTTGGGGGGAAGAAAGAGATGTTATGGGGAAATAAAGGTTTTTTTGGGGGAAGAAAGAGATGTTATGGGGAAAGAAAGAGATTTGGGGGGGAAGAAAGAGATTTGGGGAGGAAGAAAGATTTTATGGGGAAAGAAAGAGATTTGGGGGGGAAGAAAGATTTTATGGGGAAATAAAGGTTTTTTGGGGGGAAGAAAGAGATGTTATGGGGAAAGAAAGAGATTTTATGGGGAAAGAAAGGGATTTGGGGGGAAGAAAGATTTTATGGGGAAAGAAAGAGATTGGGGGGGAGAAAGAGATTTTATGGGGAAAGAAAGGTTTTTTTGGGGAAAGAAAGATCTTATGGGGAAAGAAAGAGATTGGGGGGGTGCTGGACGAAGACTTAAGAGAACCGCAAAGCGGGGGGGGGGCACAAAAGCGAAAAGGGGGATGCTTTTTTTTAAAAAAGCAGCACAAACCCGACACAAGAAACACAAACCCACCAACCCCAACCCAGCACGCAAACGCACGAAACGGGGACAAGAACCCTAACCCCCCCCCACCCCCAATACAGTCGGTCTGCCAGGCGCGCTCCTCTGTCCCCCCCCCCGAAGAGCGGCGTTCCCACGTTCCCCGCGACACGCGTCCCAAAGCCGGCCACACCCACCCAGCCGCCCAGCCGCCCAGCCCGCGCGCGCCGCGCCCAGGAGCTCACCGGCCGGCGGGGCCGCCTGGAAGCCGGGGCGGCGGCGCCTCCTCCCTGGGGCCGGGCGCGGAGGCTCCGAGCCCGGCCGGCTGATTGGCCGCTCTCCCTCGGCGGAGCGCTGGGGCTGCAGGCTGGGCTGCCCGGCTCGCTCCGCCGGCCCCGCTCCGCTCCACCCTCCTCCGGCTCGGCCCTCCCCCAGCCGGCCAGGCGCCGGAGCTCCTCCCCGCATGCGCTCTGCTCCGCGGCCGCCCCAAAGGCAGGCGGGACGCGCGCTCCCCTCCTGCCTGCCTGCCTGCCTTCTGTAACAGTGGCCCCAAAGACCTCCCGGTAATAATTGGCATCCGGACTGCTAGGGAAGCTGGGGGAAGGAATGCCTACCTAGATACCCACTGTGAATTACCTAGATCCAGGCTTGCTCTCTGTGTGCTTTAAGTAAGTGGGTTAAGAGTCATGGGGTGAAAATGCACGGTCGCTTTATCCTCCTTTCATCCCTGTTTCAGCCAGGATTCAGCCAGGACCGAACACACATGCGTTTCACCTAATGTGCGTTCGATCCTGGCTGAAACAGGGATTAAAGGAGGATAAAGCGACCGTGCGTTTTTGCCCCATGGAGTGTCAGAGTGAACGATAAACAACGCTAGGAGAAACTGGATGAAACTGCAACTGTACTGAGTCGCCTTTCCGGCTGTAATACAATCAGCTGTGCATAACTTGTTGATGTATCGTCATAACTTGAATTTGGATCAATATCTCTTCCCCAGTCTAAGAGATTTCTGCCCATTAGGGCCTCTGAGTCAGCAGCTGCAAATAAACTGTTTTCTTGGTAATGATCTTGGGTCTCCCTCTCCCCCGCGAACCAATGTTTTACTGCAACACTTCCCTCCCTGCCTCCGCCTGGCCGCCGACTCCTTGGAGCCCCAGGGCCCGGTTCCGACGTGACGCCGACCGGGCTGGAACGCTGACACGTGTCCGGCTGGAAAGGGGACCCAGCACTCGGAGAGTGGCCCGGCACATGTGCCTCGTTGCTGCCGATGCAACACACCTGGGCGGCCTGGAAGCGCGAGCTGGCGACCGTCGGCGCTGCTGGCGTGGGTCGCCGGCCTCCAGGGGGCGCCTGGAGATCTCCCGGAATTAAGTGGTCTCCGGCTAGGGTTGCCATCCTTTCCTTTCCTTTTATCCCTTAGAAACTCCTTGATCCATTGATCTTGAGCAGCATATATCTAGTGTTGGAGGGATATAAGGATTGAAACAAATCTTGCCACTGACAATGTAGCCTTGGGGTCCCTATCGGTTCGTAAAAAAGGCATTATGTCAGTCACAGAGGCATTGGATTTGTATGTTAACAGGGGGGATATATAGTGCGATCGAAGTTCCTCGTAAAAGCGGCATTCCCAAAGGGCATGGGCTAATGAGTCAATAGAGCCAGAAGTTGCCATCCTCCAGGTAGAATATACCTTGAGACTCAGTAGGGTCACCCAGCTGGCTTCATGTGGATGAATAATAGAATCATAGAGTTGGAAGGGACCACCAGGGTCATCTAGTCCAACCCCCTGCACAATGCAGGAAATTCACCATTACCTCCCCCACACACACGCCCCAGTGACCCCCTACTCCATGCCCAGAAGATGCCCAAGATAACCCTCCCTCTCATCATCTGCCTAAGGTCATAGAATCATTACTACTGGCAGACAGCCAGGAGTGGGGAATCAAGCCCGCTTCACCAGATTAGCCTTTGCCGCTCATGTGGAGGAGTGGGGAATCGAACCCGGCTCCCTGAGCTTTCCCCTCCATGCAGTCTCCCCTTTCTCCTCCTTGCCCTGCTCTGATTTCCTGCTCGCCCCTGGTTTGTTTGCTGCGCCATCTTCTTGTACTTCCCCCCAATCCTCCTGGTCCTTCGCCTCCTCCCTCCCCTTCGTCTTTTCCAGCCCTCTGTGTCTCTTTTGCCCTCCAATCCTTCAATCCAATCGCCTTTTTAAAAAATGCATTGGAGACTTGGGGACATCATCCATAATGAGGGCGCACTGAAAGTCCTCCGGAGCCTGGTCTCGGGGAATTCGGCATTCTCTCCACTCCCTCCACCCCGTCCCCAGCTGGCACTAAAAATGCTCTTCGGCAATCGATAAAAATGTGGTTTGCCTTAGCCACGGGGGAAAGGTATCAAGCAGAGATTTTCCTCTTCTTAAAAAACGAATCGTTTGGCTTGTTTCGCTCCGCCTTACACTGTATTTCCCGTCCAGGTTGAACTTGGGCGGCTTCCCCCTGCCTTTTTCTCACGGGCTAATAGGCATGATGATAGATTCCAGCACCCCGCCATCTCACAGACAGAGATCGGTTTTTAAAAAGTGCCGCTTTATTGTAAAGTACAGAGGTATTTGGGACTCCGGCAGGCGCACCGAGTTACATCTGGATTGTGCACACAGCCAGAACTCCCGTTTACAAATGCATATGGACTCAGAAACGCAAGATGACGAGATCAGGATTGGAAACCTTTCTTTAAAAAAAGAAAAAGTTTTGGTAGGAAAAAGGAACAATTCACATTAAAGGTCCGAGGCCCTCTCGGAGCCAGTGTGGTACAGTGGTTAAGAGCGGTGGTTTGGAGCGGTGGACTCTGATGTGGAGAACCAGGCTTGATTCCCCACTCCTCCACATGAGCGGCAGAAGCTAATCTGGTGAACTGGGTTGGCTTCCCCACTCCTACACATGAAGCCAGCTCTGTGACCTTGGACTAGTCACACTCTCTCAGCCCCACCTACCTCACAGGAAAGGGAAGGTGATTGTAAGCCGGTTTGATTCTCCCTTAAGAGGTAGAGAAAGTCGGCATATAAAAACCAACTCTTCTTCTTCTTCTTCTTCTTCTTCTTCTTCTTCTTCTTCTTCTTATTATTATTATTATTATTATTATTATTATTATTCATTAAGCTGTAAAAACACAAGAAAACAAAGCACTTGATAATAGAGCCCTCCCCCCCCCAAAAAGCAATGTACACTTGTGTCAAGGATTGCTTTTTTGCAGTGTTTCATCCACGTATATGGGTATTGTGGAGGAGAGGAAATGACACTTATGCCAAACTGTGAATGCGCGGCGTTGTTCAAAATGTGGAAATAAACACCAAGAAGCAATTCCCAATGCGTCATTTCCATTGTAGGAACAAAGCCAGGCATTTTGGAACTCCAGAATGAAATTCAGATAAAGGGCATTTTGGCGGAGCGACACGTTCTAAATGGGCGTCCCATTGCAAGGTTTTAAATGGGTAGATTAATAAATGGAGTTCTCAGCCAATTAATCACCGAAACCCAGTTTTAACTAGTGGTGGTGTTAAAAAACACACTTTTTGGCTAATCTGCTTCGGCTGCACCACGGTGCTGTGAAACAGGAAAATATTTTTTCCCCAAATCACCCTTTTGGACTTACATATATTGCTGGGCATGTTTGTTTATTAAACTATAAAAATTATCTCACACTGATGACCGTGTCTCCAAAAGGCACCCCTAGCATGATCTGGGGTGATGTGCAAATTAATTTTAATGTAAGCAATTAATCAACGAAAAGGTAGGCTATTAGTCCGCTAAAGTTCTTTCATCAGCCCTAGTGTTTTGCAACATTTTAGTGCTGCTTAGCCGGTTTGATCCGACAAATCGTCTGTACCTGAAATAGGAGCCTTCGCTGAAACTGCAAACGTAATAAGGAATTCATTCAGGATTTTCTTGTGGCCGAAGATGGTTCCATTCATGTCCAGGCACTCAATCAATGCATTTCATCTAGTGCAAGTACTTTTATAAGTGCATTGTGATGCACTCGCAATGTCTTGTTGATCTGCAGGATTTACAGCCCATTCCAATGGCGTAGGGGAACGGTGGGGAAGAGGCGCAGCGGCGCCTCTTTTGACCTACACTGTTTCACGGCTTTTTCCCCTTCAAGCAGGGCTTTTTGCCCCATAGGGAACAGCTAAAAAGCAGGCGCAGCACTGCCGTTCCCAGCACCGGCGTACCGGACTGAACCGGGATAGGGAGCTGCCTCCTCCCGGCCCGGCCCCGGAATGCCCCCCTGCGCCGGTGCGGCCACTGTACGCCGTGGCCTGTGCCTCGGAGAGGCTGCACCAGAGGAGGAGCGAGGCATGGCTCCATGGTGCTTGGGCGCCGGCAGAGCCACCTTTGTGTGTCAAGTGTCATCAAGTTGCTTCAGACTCATGACGACGCTATGAATGAATGTCCTCCAAAGTGTCCTATCCTTAACAGCCTTGCTCAGGTCTTGGAAATTGAGGGCTGTGGCTTCCTTTATGGAGCCAATCCATCTCTTGTTGGGTCTTCCTCTTTTCCTGCTGCCTTCAACTTTTCCTAACACGATTGTCTTTTCCAGTGACTCTTCTCATAATGTGACCAAAGTATGATAGCCTCAGTTTAGTCATTTTAGCTTCTAGGGTCAGTTCAGGCCTGATTTGATAACCCACTGATTTGTTTTTTGGGCAGTCCACGGGATCTGCATACCAGTCTGTAAGTACCAATGGACTTGGGCAGTCTGAGCTCAAAAAACGAGATAGAGATTGGGTTCTTCAGGACCTGAGACAGCTCCCTCCTACAAGCGTTCTTTACAATACCCCTCTCACCTTCTGACTAGAATAAAAGGACTCAGATCTACATTTCTACTCTTCTGTGTCTGACCAAGGGAGCTTTGACTCTTGAAAGCGTATGCCCGGAAACGCTTGTTGGCCAGCGTGGTGTAGTGGTTAAGAGTGGCAGGCTCTAATCCGGAGAACCGGGTTTGATCCCCCACTCCTCCACGTGAATGGCGGACTCTAATCCGGCGAACCGGGTTGTCTCCCCGCTCCTACACATGAAGTCCGCTGGGTGACCTTGGGCTAGTCACAGTTCTCTCTGAACTCTCTCAGTCCCACCTTTCCTCACAAGGTGTCTGTTGTGGGGAGGGGAAGGGAAGGCGATTGTAAGCAGGGTATAAAACCAACTCTTCTTCTGCTTCTCTAAGGTGCTACTGGACTTGAATTTAACTGTTCTGCTGCAGTCCAACACAGCGACCTTCTGGCTATCTGTTTCCTCCTCGAGGTCCGTATGGGAAAGGCCTAGGGTAGCCAGCTCCAGGTTGGGAAATACCTGGAGTACACTCTTAGGGCCAGTCACACACTCTCAGCCTAAGCTACCTCGCAGGGTTGTTGTGAGGATAAAACGGAGGGAAGGAGAATGACACCAGATTCTTTGGGTCCATGTTGGGGAGAAAGGCAGTGCATACAGTAAAGAAATAAATGAACAGCGAAGGAATGAAGGGTACTGTCCCAGGATGGTGCCGTCCCGGATTCCTTTTAATGTTATCGTTTCAAGTCAGTTTCAACTTTGGAAAATGCCATTCGGGAAAGCATTAATTTAGACCGGGCCCTAGGACAAGGGTACTAAACAATGAATAAAAGCAGAAAATCTACTTTCAGGCTGTTCCGTCTCCTTAGTATTTCATGTTAAAGAAACTGAAAATTACTGAATTATCCCGATCACAGGGCGGGGGAGGGGCTGCTTCTTCCAAGTCCGCTGGGTTTGCAGAGGGAAAGCTTGCGGGAAAGCGAGACCCATTTTAGCAATTTCTTGACATTTCTAATTGCTGTGGGCAACACACCGCGAGCGAGCCGTGGAGGAGAGGAAGAAAGGGAATTTGGCAGAGATTTGAGATAAATGGGACTGATATTGTAACTCCGTAAAGATAGGGTCCATAAGACATTTGGCTAAGATCTTTATTATTATCCATTATTTATTAAGTGCATCTGGCACGGAAATGAAAATCAATGAGGACTTTCCCAGTTGACCTGAAAGAGTTGCAGAATCAAGCTGGAAAAAGGCGCCCATTAAGTCCGATAAGCTCCATTTTCATATTTTCCCCTCGTTTTATTTCAAGATTCTTTTTTCCCAACAGAAATATATGGGCAGTAACTGCCTCCTGGGAGGAACAGAGTGAATTAAGAGCCAAACTACAGAATATGTGAGCTGAACCAAGGCCAACTGAACTGAACCCCATCAAGAATTGGTGGCCTCCTTTTGTTAAAGTAGAAGAATAAGAAGAGTTGGATTTTATATGCTGACTTTCTCTACCACTTAAGAGAGAATTCAACTGGCTTCCAGTGGCCTTTCCTTCCCCTCCCCACAACAGACACCCTGTGAGGTAGGTGAGGCTGAGAGAGCTGTGACTAGCCCAAGGTCACCCAGCTGGCTTCATGTGGAGGAGTGGGGGAACAAATCCAGTCCACCGGGCTGGGAGCACTTGCTCCAGGCAGTAGCCCAAGGAAAAGAATGTGCTTAGACCAACTAACCTCCTCAGGCTATGTTACAAAGAGAGATGTTTGTGTAATTAAAACTCCTCCTCCAAAGCGCTCAGGCAGGCATATATAATTATCTCCTCCTTCCTTTGATCCTCACAAAAGCCCTATGAGGCAGGCAAGTTTGAGAAAGAATGACCGGCCCAAGGCAACCCACTAAGCAAGCAGGGATTTGAACCTGGGTCTCCAACCACTGCAACCCATTGGCTGTAGGTACACCTGAACACATGGAGCTGCCTTCCACTGAACCAGACCCTTGGTGCATCAAAGCCAGTATTGTCTACTCTGACCGGCAGCGGATCTCCAGGGTCTTGGGCAGGGGTCTTCCCTGGTTCCTTTAACTGTAGATGCTGGGGATTGACCCTGGGACCTCCTGCATGCCAAGCAGATGCTCTACCACTGAGCCGTGGCCTATCCCCATGAAGCTGCCTTATACTGAATCAGACCCTTGGCCCATCCAAGTCAGTACTATCTACTCTGACGGCAGCGGCTCTCAGGCAGAGGTCTTTCACATCACCTACTTGCCTAGTCCCTTTAACTGGAGATGCCAGGGACTGAACCTGGGACCTTCTCCATGTCAAGCAGATGCTCTACCACTGAGCCACAGCCTGAGAACATATTGCTTTCCCGTCACCTCTGTACTTCACAGCACAGCCTGATATAAGGATCAAGTTGTCAGACACACTGTTTAAACATCTGAGAGTTGGACCGAAGCCTTAGCAGAGCCTTTGTGCTTACTGGTCTTCATCAGAATTCCCCCTCCCCGTTTTTTCTACTAAGTCTTTTCCCCCCTTTTTTTTTGCAAATACACAAGATGCAGAACAGCGATAACAAAAATCTCAGGTCTGCCTCCTGTCCAGCAAATTACTCCATACAGGGAGATGCTGCTGAGCCTAATGCGAGGTCTGTAGCCCGCTAGTTGGAAAACAGATAATACCCTATAATGCAATGCCATCCCCAGAATAATACATAATACTGTGGATCAGAAAAAAGCAGAGAATTGTAATGTAAGGCCCTTTCCTGTTCAGGGCACTAAATGCCAGCGAAAGAGCAAGGACCTCTGAAACTGGTTTTAAAATGCAGGTCCCTGTAATAGGCTTCCAGTAAGAGGTGCTGAGCCCTGCGGCGCAGAGTGGTAAAGCTGCAGTACTGCAGTCCAAGCTCTGCTCACGACCTGAGTTCGATCCCGACTGAAGTCGGTTTCAGGTAGCCGGCTCAAGGTTGACTCAGCCTTCCATCCCTCCGAGGTCGGTCAAATGAGGACCCAGCTTGCTGGGGGTAAAGGGAAGACGACTGGGAAAGGCACTGGCAAACCACCCCACAAACAAATGTCTGCCTAGAAAACGTCAGGATGTGACGTCACCCCATGGGTCAGGAATGACCAGGTGCTTGCACAGGGAACCTTTACCTTAAGAAGTACTGCTGTAGCAACCTGTTTTGTTTTTTTAATTAAATAACCAGCCCGATCGAATCTCGTAATGAACTACTAAGCCCCCGTTGGTAAACCGCCTGAATGTCTCAGATTCTTTTAACATTCGCTATTTATTGAATCATCATTCTCCCCAAATATTGGAGACGGTGGCACAGTTTTTAAAGTTTGTTTTAAAAGCTAATTAGATGGAAGTATCAACAAACTGTATTTCTCGAGGTAGCGGCCTTTTAACCATATTACAAAGGGCACCTTTCGACATTTCCATTCCTTTTGTAAACTTTTGAATTGTGTTTTTATGCCAATAAAGGGATGATGATGATGATGATGATGATGATGATGATGAACTAGCCCGATGTCTGTGTGTTAAGTGCTGTCAAGTCGCTTCCGACTCATGGCGAGACTATGAATCAAAGTCCTCCAAAATGTCCTATCTTTGACCGCCTTGCTCAGGTCTTGCAAATTGAAGGCTGTGGCTTCCTTTATTGAGTCTATCCATCTCTTGTTGGGTCTTCCTCTTTTCCTGCTGCTCTCCACTTTTCCTAGCATGACGGTCTTTTCTAGTGACTCTTGTCTTCTCATAATGTGACCAAAATAAGACAGCCTCGTTTTAGTCATTTTAGCTTCTAGGGTCAGTTCAGGCTTGATTTGATCTAGAACCCACTGATTTGTTTGTTTGGCAGTCCACGGTATCCATAACCCTCTCCTCCAACACCACATTTCAAAGGAATCTACTTTCTTCCTATCAGCTTTCTTCAATGTCCAGCTTTCACACCCATACATAGTAATAGGGAATATGATGGCATGAATTAACTTGATCTTGGTGGCCAGGAAAACACCTTTACACTTCAGAATCTTCTCTAGCTCCTTCAAGGCTGCCCTTCCCAGCCTCCTTCTGATTTCTTGGCTGCAGTCTCCCTTTTGGTTGATGATGGAGCCAAGGAATAGAAAGCCTTCAGCTATTTCAATTTCCTCATTGTCAACCTTAAAGTTGTGTAAGTCTCCTGTAGTCATTACTAGCCAGATAGTGTTAGTTAAAAAGAAGTTTTGTAGAGAGGCCACAAAATTATACACACATCACGGGAGAGAGCGCTGTCTTAAAACAAAAACAGAATCACTGGGGGAAAAAAGAATATCAGCTGCCCGTTAAAGGCAGGCTACGTTGTAACCGGTAAACCAGATACCAAGACAAATTCAATTTTTCCTCCCATGCAGATAAAAACGACGCTTGCAAGACGAGAACAGCCCGCGGAATGTTTTAGTGCGACGGCAGTAATTGAAAAGCCAAACACAGTACGGACAGGCATCGATCCGTGTGATTTGAATGCAGTCATAAAACATAATCCGATCGGGGAAAAAGAGAGAGATGATGTCAGGCAGGAACACGTTTCTTCCTAACAGTAGATCTAAGAGAGCATGGGAAAAAAAAAACCCAGTCTAAACAGATCAAGCTGCCAGTTGTCGACCTGCCCGGTTCTCGCTGGTGCCTCCTTTATATCGGTCCCCCGGCAGGAACTTGCACGCTGCAAAACGGAGTCCCTTCTTATTTGTGCCGGTTCACTTCCAGGTTGACCTGATTCCCTTCCCGCTGGGCCAGGTGCCGCCGTCACGGCTTTTATGGGGCTATGGGCTGCAGCAAGCCGCAACGCGCATGGCTTTTGCGCATCTTACAGAAACAACGCACGCCGTCGGTGTGGCTTGTGGCAGCGACCTGTTAAATCATCAAACTAAATTATCGTTTGCTGCTTCTCACCAGCAACCGTTCCTCTCCTCCAAAAGCGCCGCCGAATAAAATATTAACACATGGTTTTTAAATGGCTAAAAATGGGAGTGCCTTTTCAGATTTACAGTACATGTGCCCGACAAAGATTTATAGTGATTGTAACACTTCAGGCGCATGGCTTTTTTTTCTTTTTTTGTTCCTGCGTGGCTCCCATTTAAGAATTGATCCACAAAAGACCAATCACGCCATGAGATAAATGGCTCCAGCCCTCTCTCCACATTCCCTGCACTCGCCACCTTTCACCCTACTAAGTAGAGAACGGGGTTTTCACTCTGGTTACATGAGTAATGCATGTAGTAATGTTCCCTCCCACCTTTTCGCCAGCAGGTTGAACAATCTAAAACAGCATCTTTTAAAAACTACTTGCGGAAAAGCCTTTTTTTTTTCTTCCACGCTAGGCTGTTTGAAGCCATTTGCTGGTTTTCAGAAAGGAAGGCAGCTCATTAAGCGTACCTCTCCCTGAACATGTACAAACTGTAAATGGGCAGGCTTTAATAGCACCTACATCAATGAAACGCTGTAAAGATCAAGAAAGATAATGATTGCCGACCACTTTGCAGATTTCAAATGACTTCGTAAATTATCCTTATCACACCGTTCGATTTATCTTGCTTAAAGCCTGTCGGAGGGACTCGAACTGAAGGATTCCGGCTTCTGACCTGTGAGTAGGGTTGCCAACCTCCAGGTACTAGCTGGAGATCTTCTGCTATTTGAGATTGGTGTCCAGATCACGCGAAGTGATGGTATCGCTTTACTCTGCTCTGGTTAGACCTCAACTAGAGTACTGTGTTCAGTTTTGGGCACCACAATTTAAGAAAGATGTAGACAAGCTGGAACGTGTCCAGAGGTGGGCAACAAAGATGGTGAGGGGTCCGGAGACCAAGTCCTATGAGGAAAGGTTGAAGGAGCTGGGTATGTTTAGCCTGAAGAGGAGAAGACTGGGAAGGGATATGATAACCGTGTTCAAGTATTTGAAGGGCTGTCATATAGAGGAGGGTGCCGAGTTGTTTTCTGTTGGCCCAGAAGGTCGGACCAGAACCAACGGGTTGAAATTAAATCAAAAGAGTTTCCGTCTAGACATTAGGAAGAATTTTCTAACAGTTAGAGCGGTTCCTCAGTGGATCAGGCTTCCTCGGGAGGTGGTGAACTCTCCTTCCCTGGAGGTTTTTAAGAAGAGGTTAGATGGCCATCTGTCAGCAATCATGATTCTGTGACCTTAGGCAGGTGATGAGAGGGAGGGCATCTTGGCCATCTTCTGGTCACTAGGGGTGTGGAGGGGGGAGGTAGTTGTAAATTTCCTGCATTGTGCAGGGGGTTGGACTTGATGGGTCTGGTGGTCCCTCCCAACTCTATGATTCTATGATTCTAACTGATCTCCAGCTGATAGAGATCAGTTCACCTGGAGAAAATGGCTGCTTTGGCCATTGGACTCTATGGCATTGAAGTCTCTCCTCTCCCCAGACTCTGCCCCAAAAACCTCCCACCGGTGGCGAAGAGGGACCTGGCAACCCTATATCACTACTGGGCTGCTGGGAAACAAACAAACAGAAATGTTACCTGCAACAAAGAGGTTTGGGGAGGGGCTGTGGCTCAGTGGTAGCATCTGCTTGGCACACAGAAGGTCCCAGGTTCAATCCCCGGCATCTCCAGTTAAAGGGACTGGGCAAGTAAGCAATGAGAAAGACCTCTGCCTGAGACCCTGGAGAGCTGCTGCCGGTCAGAGTAGAAAATACTGACTTTGATGGATCTTGATGGTCTGATTCAGTATTAGGCAGCTTCATATGTTCATGTGTCTGCCCCCACACCCCGCGCGAGATCTGAATAACAAATATTGTAGTCTGAGAAAAGATACCTTGCAATAGCTAACAGAGTTGTGGGCTTTTTTTTCCCTCGAGTGCCCTAATAGTACTCTGCAAAATTGCTGACAGAGCTCCACAGCTAACCCTTTAAATTGATATATTGAACGGGCCAGTGAAACGTTTTCCTTCTGATTGAATTTATTGATAGGCTTTGTGCGCAACAGCCAATATTGACTTTAGAAGGAAAGCGACATTGATTATGAATTAATACCTCTCCCCCCGCCCAATGGATTCCTTCCTGCATACCTAACACCCAGCTGGGAAGAACTGATTTGTGTCGCTCTCCCAGGCTTGGAGACAGATGTTAGGCCTTGCAAATGAAGAGCTGATGCAAGGATTCATGTGGCTTCCCCCAAGAGGGTTGCTGATGCATTGCACATCGCAAGGTCTTGCCCTCTGCCTCTGGCATTATCCTCGGATTATGCCTGATCATTGTTTTCGCTAATGTACAGGCAGGGAGACATTTCCTGCTGCAGGATTTCGCATCATTTAGTAGCTGCCTTGCGGAAGATATTCCGGCCAATGTTCCTTACTGAGAAACTACTTGATAGGTGTGAGCTGGCATAGATAATAGTCAAAACAAATCTTTTCCTTCCTCTGCTCCAAAAACCTCCTGCTGGAGGAGAGGGAGGACCTGGCAACCCTATTTGTTGGTTATGTTTTTATCTTGTCCTTCCAAGGAGCTCACGGTGGTGTATGTTGCTCTCCCATCCTGTGATCTTCACCAAAACAACGAATAGGGTTGCCAGGAAGCGACATCGTAACGTCAGGACAGGGCACTAGGATTTGCCCAAGCAAATCCTAAAGCAGCAGCCCAACATGATGATGTCACTTCCAGTTTTGTGCAGAAAATAGGGTTGCTAACCTCCAGGTACTGGTAAGTAACCAAACAATAGATTGCCTATATGGCAATGAGAACACTAAATGCAAAAAAGGCAGCATGGAGGCACAATAAATAAATAAATAAATAAATAAATCTTGTTGAACAAATCAGTTACTCAGACACAAACTCAACAACTATTAGTCCTATAAATACACTACCAAACGACATCAGACAGGCATTCAAAAAGTCTATACATGTACTAATAGGGTTGCCAACTGCCAGGTAGTATGGCAAACAAACAGCAGAGTAGGCTAAAAAACACACCAGTAGTAACGATGAGAATAATAGTATAATACAAATCCAACTATTCAAACATACAAAATATACAATTGTGTCACAACCAGGTATAAACCTATAATTCCACTATAGGGAAACAACATGAGTCCAACACGATGCTATAGGATTTCAAATAGCGTTGCCAGGTCCCTCTTCGCTGGTTGCTCACAATCTTGCCAGGATACAATCAAGTTGTCAAATAGAAGGTGGTAGCATTTTCACTCATCAAAACATAGGCTGAGGAAAGTTCATAAACCCATCAAATCAAAGACAGAGATCCGGTATTCACCCTGTTTCAAAATGCCTCTTCATCATGGTCCACTGATAAAACAAATCATTATGCCAGTGAAGAAAATATTGACCAATATTGAGATATAAGTACAACTGCCAGGTAGTAGCTGGAGATCTCCTGCTATTACAGCTGATCTCCAGCCAATAGAGATCAGTTCCCCTGGAGAAAATGGCCGCTTTGGCAATTGGACTCTATGACATTGAAGTCCCTCCCCTCCCCAAACCCCACCCTCCTCAGGCTCCACCCCAAAACCTCCTGCCAGTAGTGAAGAGGGACCTGGCAACCTTATGTACTAAGGCACCACCAGTGAATATAGTCCAAGAAATAAGTCCAAAAGTCCAACACCTACAAAGAGGAAATCCAAGCACAGAAATCCAAGCACATGTAGGAGTGTTTGGGAGCGTGGCGTCTCAAAAGAACAGCCCTGCATAGAGGAACCCTCTATACTAGGCCGACTTCCTTCTGAAGAACAGCATGGGATAAACTTTACTCTTTCCCCTGGAGGCTGTGAGGGGAGAAGGACCCCGATCTTACAGGTCTTTTCAACCAACAATCCAGTCACAGGCCCAAAATCCGACATCATACGCCGAACCCGGAAACACTAGCTTGTCACAGTCTCCGATCACCGCATCTGGGATACGTTGATGGCCGACAGAATGATTCCTCGACTTAGCAAGAAAACCAGCCGGCGAAGCAATTAAGTTTTGAAAGCACGGGCAAGCAGGAATACTTTCCAGCCGCGCACCCTTTGCTTCCTTTTGAAAGAAAGGGGACGGTTGCTCTGCAGCAGACGGGGGACCTTGCAAACATGCAAATTCAATAAGAGGTTTGGATTTGAATGGAGTTGCACCTCTCTCGACGTAGCGCGGCGGAATGAATTAGGCCTTGATTGCAACATTTACATTTCCAGGTTTGGTTTTCAAGGAGGGCTGATTTTTGCTTAGACGAGAATCCCGTCACCGTTCGTCAATTAGGGCTTATACTTCCCGGCGGTTCGTAATTGGTCCCCAAGCAGGTGCCTGCTTCCTCTTAAAACGCGCCCGCCCGCAGTCCGAACGCCCAGGTACATTTTCAGCATTGGGATTCAAAACGTTCCTCCAGTGTGGTACGGAACACAAAACGTTGTTCAGGAAGCGCATTTAAATCTATTTATACTTTAAATGTAGCTATGAATGCGGGGCTGGGGGGGGGGAGTCAGTGATGCTGACAGGTTGGATTTGGCTTCCTTTCTAGACATTTCCAGTAGCAGAGATGCCAATGTCTCAACCTTGAGGTGGTTCAGTTGCAGGTAAAATCCAAAAGCTCCCTTACATTAAGTGCCAGCGTGGCGTAGTGGTTAAGAGGGGTGGTTTGGAGCGGTGGAGTCTGAGCTGGAGAACCGGGTTTGATTCCCCACTCCTCCACATGAGCGGCGGAGGCTAATCTGGTGAACTGGATTGGTTTCCCCACTCCTCCACGTGAAGCCGGCTGGGTGACCTTGTTAGAGCTCTCTCAGCCCCACCTACCTCACAGGGTGTCTGTTGTGGGGAGGGGAAGGGAAGGTGATTGTAAGCCGCTTCTTCTTCTTCTTCTTCTTCTTCTTCTTCTTCTTCTTCTTCTCCTTCTCCTTCTCCTTCTCCTTCTATCGAGCTCAATAGGGGCTCCATTGACTGTCCCTGGCAGTTCTGCTGTCTTCTAGTGCTACAATCCAGCATCCTTTACAAAAACTGGAGGAATTAGGGTTGCATCTGAGTTCTTGCAAATCTAAGGACGTATGACTGCTCTTTCTTTCGTTTTCTGAACGTTTGCAGCTTGGCTGGTTTTCCCGCTGCTGTTTCCAGTTTCTTTCTTTTATGGCACTGCCTAATGACATTTTAAAATGCCATGTATATGTCACAGAGGCTATTTTACATCATTTATATGCAACAGGTGCACAGAAAAAGGATCAGTTTTAAATGGGCATGCTGAGAACGTCATGACAAACATTATTATTATTATTTTTATTGTTATTATTTACATAATTTATACCCTACCCTGAGGAGCCCCGTGATGCAGAGGGGTAAGCTGCATTACTGCAGTCCAAGCTCTGCTCACGACCTGAGTTCGATCCCAATGGAAGTTGGTTTCAGGTTGCCGGCTCAAGGTTGACTCAGCCTTCTGTCCTTCCGAGGTCGGTGAAATGAATCACCAGCTTGCTGGGGGTAAAGGGAAGATGACTGGGGAAGGCACTGGCAAACCACCCCGGAAACAAAGTCTGCCTAGGAAACCAGTGTGGTGTAGTGGTTAAGAGCAGTGGTTTGGAGCGGTGGAGTCTGATCTGGAGAACCGGGTTTGATTCCCCACTCCTCCTCGTGAGCGGCGGAGGCTAATCTGGTGAACCAGGTTGGTTTCCCCACTCCTACACACGAAACCAGCTGGGTGGCCTTGGGCTAGTCACAGCTCTCTTAGAGCTCTCTCAGCCCCACCTACCTCACAAGGTGTCTGTTGTGGGGAGGGGAAGGTGATTGTTAGCTGGTTTGGTCCTTCCTTAAATGGTAGAGAAAGTCGGCATATAAAAACCAACTCTTCTTCTTCTTTGTTTCTTGGTTTGGCAAAAGGGCATCACCCAGCAACCATTTATCATATTGGATCGTTCTCCGATGATTTTTAACTCAAACAGCTTACTTTTCATCAGCAGCGCAAGGACATTTATGTAGCGATAAGATCCAGTGGCACTTTAAAAAAAGCCATTTTGGCACTAATAGCTTCCTCCCCTGCATTTAAGCATTCCCGTCTCTTAGATGCTTTGACAAATGTGACATTGCTATTATACATCCTAAGTACCCACTTCGAATGGTGACAGTGTCTATTCTTTGCAATGGTATTGCGTAACACAACCGACCGTTCCCATTTATGACCACCCTAGGAGGAAAAGAAGAAAAAAAATACGCCTTTCAAATGACATGACTCTTCCTTTAGAATGGCACAATTAATGGGTTCCTTTGTTGGGTTTTTTCCCCCTTCTTCTCTAAGAGAGTTGCATATCGCAGGATGTGAAGGGCCAAGTTGGGACTAGTCCGTGAGACGGCGTTTCGGAAGCGCAGGCACGTGCCCTGGATTCTTTCTTGTAATTAGCTTTAGCACGAGCAGTTGGGGGGAGAAAAGGGCTTGCGGTGTGCAACACCCTGCGCTGCATTCGGAAATTAGAGCTTTGCCTACTGGGGCAGCGTGCTGATTTCGTCACACTGGCCGGAAGCAGGCCTCAAAGAGCAGCACTCTTCTGACCTTCCTCCATCAGGAGGAGATGGGGAGGGGCTGTGGCTCAGTGGTAGAGCATCTGCTTGGCATGCAGAAGGTCTCGGGTCCAATCCCCGGCAACTCCAGTTAAAGGAACCAGGCAAGTAGGTGATGTGAAAGACCCGTGCCTGAGACCCTGGAGAGCCGCTGCCGGTCTGACTAGACAATACTGATTTTGATGGACCGAGGGTCTGATTCAGTATAAGGCAGCTTCACGTGTTCATGTGTAGTATCCTCTGTGGTTAGGGTTGCCAGCTCTGGGTTGGGAAATACCTAGAGATTTTGGGGGTGGGGCCTGAGGAAGACAGGGTTTGGGGAGGGGAGGAACCAATGGGGTATAATTCTGTAGAGTCTACCTTCCAAAGTGGCTATTTTCTACAGGTAAACTGATCTGTTACTTGGAGATCAGTTGTAATTAGGGTTGCCTGCTCCAGGTTGGGAAATACCTGGAGATTTTGGGGGTGGAGGAGTCTTGTTCTTGTTCTTCTTCTTCTTCTTCTTCTTCTTCTTCTTCTTCTTCTTCTTCTTCTTCTTCGCATTGGTGCCTGTTCGCTGCTGCTGCTTGTTCACTGCTGCTGCTTCACAGGCCAGCGCAAGAAATACAGGCATCAGGCTGATGTATGGCATTACTTCTGGCACAAAACCGGAAGTGACTTCATTGGATCGGGGCAGTGTTCTAGGATTCTATCCATAGAGTTCTGGGTGAATCCTAGAGTGCTGCCCTAGAATATGAGTTGTTTGACACGGGAATCAGCTCCCTAGGGAGGTGGTGAGCTCCCCCTCACTGGCAGTCTTTAAGCAGAGGCTGGACAAGCACTTGTCAGGGATGCTGTAGGCTGATCCTGCATTGAGCAGGGGGTTGGACTAGGTGGCCTGTATGGCCCCTTCCAACTCTATGATTCTATGAAGTCATTTCTGGCTTTGTGCCAGACGTGATGTTATGCATTGACGTGACACTTGCATGACTGTCTTTGCCCCCCCCCCCCGGGATATTCTGGTGGATTGCCAGTCGTGGCTGCCTACATTACTTTTGAGGGCTCTCTTAAAAGTATAGACACACGTATAAAAGGCAATATATGCACTGCAGGGCAATAATATGCTGCAAGTGATTGCCAATGAAATATCTAAGAAATTTAGGGTTGCCAGGTCCCTCTTTACTACTGCAGGAGGTTTTGGGGCGGAGCTTGAGGAGGGCAGGGTTTGGGGAGGGGAGGGACTTCAACGCCATAGAGTCCAATTGCCAAAGCGGCCACTTTCTCCAGGTGAACTGATCTCTATCGGCTGGAGATCAGTTGTAATAGCAGGAGATCTCTAGCTAGTATTTGGAGATTGGCAGCCCTAAGGAGATTAGTGCCAGCTTCCTCCTGTTTCTGAACCCTGGTGTTTTGCACCAAAACTATAGGAGTGTTCTGAAAAAGAAAAAGAACACCGCCCCCCCAAGAATTCGTAGGTTCTTTCAGTTAACTCCGGGCAAAGTGTTCCAGCAGCCCTTTTTGAAATGCAAATGACTGCACGGCAAGCCAGCCGTTTAACATGCAAGTGTTCAGAACGTTGCCAATGAAATGTTCCGCTGAATTCATAAATGTACAGGGATTTATTGAAAACCTCCTCCAGACAGATTCATGACTGTGCATTTTATTATCATAGAGGAAGAACAGAAATTAGCCACAATAATTAGCCAGTTCTCATCGAGCTGGAGCATGGAGGAACGCAAAAAAAAAGAAAAGAAACGAAGAGAGATCATTTCAAATTTTACATTGCCGTTATTATCGATTTATTATTTATGGGGCTGCAGACTCAGACTTGCAACGGCAAAGCATTAAACATGATTTAGAAGACATCTACCAACCTCATTCTTGCTTATGCTACAAGGATTTGGAAATCCTTGGCTGATTCCTGTGCGGATATTCCCAAACCAGAATTCTTCTCACATCTAATCCTTCTTCCCAGATGGGAAAATAGTAATTCTGACATTCGGATTGGCCTAAAGCGATATCTGATCTGGGGGCGGGTATGTTTGACCAAAGAATGTGGATGTTCTCCAATTGCCGTGTTAAGTTTTTTTCAATAGACGCTCACTGCTTGGAGATGGTCTCCGGATCTGTTTGTGGGCTTGAATGGGATAATCATCAGAGTTTGGAGAAAGTGTTACCCATCCATCTGAGGGTAGGTAGGGGCTGTGATCCAGTGGTCGAGCATCTGCTCTGCATGCAGAAGGTCCTGGGTTCAATCCCTGGCATCTCCCTCTTAGAGGACTGGGTAGTAGGTGATGTGAAAGACCTCCGCCTGAGACCCTGGAGAGCTGCCGCCGGTCAGAGTAGACAATACTGGCTTTGACGGACCAAGGGTCTGATTCAGTAGAAGGCAGCTTCATGTTTTCATGTGACAGCGATGGTTCTTTACATCAGCTGGCCTTCTAATCACTCATCCACCTTCCATCTAACCACTCATCCACTCATCCATCATCCATCTTCCATTACAGCTACTAAAATCATGGAAAGTTTTAGCGCCATAGTGGCGGCGTTGGATTACTGGAGGCAGTGGCCAAGTTCTGTCTCTTTCCACACAACTCCTATCGGTTTGGTGTACTCAATCGGGAGGAATGTTACAAATGGCACCAGAAGTTTAGGTTTTGTTAGTTTTATAATATAGTCAAGATCAAGATCAATTTTATTAATGTTTTAGACACAGACCTGAACAATGTTCAGATTTTTAAAAAGGTAAATGTCCCCTGTGCAAACACTGGGCCATTCCTAACCCATGGGGTGACGTCACATCCCAACGTTTCCTAGGCAGACTTTGTTTACGGGGTGGTTTGCCAGTGCCTTCCCCAGTCATCTTCCCTTTACCACCAACAAGCTGGGTCCTCTTTACCGACCTCGGAAGGACGGAAGGCTGAGTCAACCTTGAGCCGGCTACCTGAAACCGACTCCTGTCGGGATTGAACTCAAGTCGTGAGCAGAGCTTGGACTGCAGGACTGCAGATTACCACTCTGGGCCACGGGGCTCAGATTAAAACCGTACAAAATATATAACACACAATACCCAGAATTACATGAATAAAATTTTTAAACTATTACAGACAGTGTGTATATACATATTGTTGATTTAAAAGTTATAGTTCCCCTAAAATATTCTTTCTATGGCAATTTCGGAGCCTAATTTTCAACAAATTTCTTCCTTAACTTAGACGCTAACATGATAAAAAAAGCCACACTAAGCGTGATCTTAGAGTTAATGTCTGCCCTTAAATATCTAACTCAGCCCTCAACTGTATCTAATACATCTGGGATATGCTGGGTTAATTTAAAACGTATGGAGTCGTAAAATGGGCAACTAAACAAAATATGTGGGAGATCTTCTATTGAACCTGTGGGAGATCCTGTATTGAACCTCTTCTCCTGAAGAGGTTAAGACTGAGAGGGGACATGATAACCATCTTCAAGTACTTGAAGGGCTGTCATAGAGAGGAGGGTGCCGAGTTGTTTTCTGTTGCCCCAGAAGGTAGGACCAGAACCAACGGGTTGAAATTAAATCAAAAGAGTTTCCATCTAGTCATTAGGAAGAAATTTCTAACAGTGCGGTTCCTCAGTGGAACGGGCTTCCTCGGGAGGTGGTAAGCTCTCCTTCCCTGGAGGTTTTTAAGCAGAGGCTAGATGGCCATCTGTCAGCAATGCTGATTCTGTGACCTTAGGCAGATGATGAGAGGGAGGGCATCTTGGCCATCTTCTGGGCATGGAGTAGGGGTCACTGGGGGTGTGGGGGAGGTAGTTGTGAATTTCCTGCATTGTGCAGGGGGTTGGACTAGATGACCCTGGTGGTCCCTTCCAACTCTATGATTCTATGACAGGGACATAGCCTTAGATTATGGGGAATTTTTTTGTGTCTTCCATGGGTGTAAGCTGAAAATATTGTTTGAAATCGTGCCATTGTAAATGGTCTCCTTGACCCTGGGTCCAAAAGTTCCGTTAAATAATTTGAGAAGAACTTATTCGATTTGAATACCATGGGGAGAACTTGGAATTTTGTATTAGGCACATATCATTATTAGTTTCTTGGTCAGCCACTCATTTCCTGATATTTTTTTGGTCCCTATAATATAGTATGCCCTGCCCTGGATGGCCCAGGCTAGCCTGATCTCTTCAGATTTCAGAAGCTAAGCAGGGTCAGCCCTGGTTAGTATTTGGATGGGAGACCACCAATGAAGACCAGGGTTGCCATGCAGAGGAAGGCACTGGCAAACCACCTCTGTTAGTCTCTTGCCATGAAAACCCCCCAAAAGGGGTTGCCATAAGTCGGCTGCGACTTGACCGCACTTTACACACACACATAATATAGTATAGTTGTATTTTCTATTGTAATTATTGAGTTTTATATGGGTGGGTTTTAATTATTCGTCAGCCGCCATGAGCCCCCCTTAGGTGGGGAATGGGGGGGGGTAGAAATTGAATAAAACAAAGCAAAAATAAACAAACGCTGGTTTGTAGTAGATAGGAGACAGGGCAGCTGTTGTGCCCATCAATGTGCGCGCACATATAGGACTTCCTCGTTTCCCAGATGTTCAAGAATATGGGAGGAAGAGCATCGACGAGCGGGAATCGTTTCGGTGTCATCATTCTCATGACAAACTCTCTCACTATAGAATTCATTGAGTGCTTTTGAGCTTTGCCAGAGTCGTCGCAGTTGTCTTTCACAGCTGCATCGACACCTGCGGGTTTTCCTCTTCCCTCGTTCTTCTAGAGGAGAATAATGCATCTGAGGAGCGGAGAATGTGCCATACGGGGGTCTCTCTTTTGCGCGATCCCTGCAACATCTATGTGGGTAACACCGATGGGGAAAGAGGATTTGTGGGATGAAATCTGTATTTTCAGATGGGGCTGGGCTAAAGCCAGTGTGGTGTCGGGGTTAGGAGCAGTGGTTTGGAGTGGTGGACTCTGATCTGGAGAACTGGGTTTGATTCCCCACTCCTCCACATGAGCGGCGGAGGCTAATCTGGCGAGCTGGATTTGTTCCCCCACTCCTACACACGAAGCCAGCTGGGTGACCTTGGGTAAGTCACAGCTCTCATAGAGTTCTCTCAGCCCCACCTACCTCACAGGGTGTCTGTTGTGGGGAGGGGAAGAGAAGGCGATTGTAAGCAGGTTTGAGTCTCACTTAAGTGGTAGGGAAAGTCGGCATATAAAAACCAACTCTTCTTCTTGGACTCTAATCTGGAGAACCGGGTTTGATCCCCCACTCCACATGAGCGGCGGACACTAATCTGGTGAACTGGGTTGGTTTCCCCACTCCTACACATGAAGGCAGCTGGGTGACCTTGGGCTAGTCACAGTTCTCTCTGAATCTCTCAGCCCCACCTACCTCACAGGGTGTCTGCTGTGGGGAGGGGAAGGGAAAGTGTAAGCCAGTTTGATTCTCCCTGAAGTGGTAGAGAAAGTTGGCATATAAAAACCAACTCTTCTTCTTATCTTGAGGCAAAACTAGGTGGTAAGGCAACCCAAACCCCTCGGCCATCCCATGGTCCCCAGACGTGCCAGCTGTGTGGGCTCCTCCCAGTGAGAAACCCATCAGCAAGGCCCTAAGCAGCATGATGGCCCCACTTGCTAGCAAGAGGGAGATAGAAGCTGCTGGGAGCTTGCTTTCTTCTCCCCCAACAATGCCGTGAACAAAAGATAGAAGATGGGCTGGGTTTTTGCCGCAGTAGAGGAAGCAATTTATGAGTTATGCGGAGAGAAATGGAAGGATTTGGGGAAGATGCTTGCAAAGGTGTGCATTTTATAAGAGAGAGCATGGCGGACTATCAAACGAACATCTGGTTTTAATAGCTTGTTGCTTGTGTGGGTATGTAGGCATGAATGTTTGTTGTTAGTGCAATCCACTACTTCGGAAATGATGGCAGCTCTTAGCACACCAGATATATCCTAGAGGTCTGCACTGAATTTTCATAAGGATAATTTTTTTCCCTTATGCCCAAGTTCCTTTTAGATGAAGGACAAAACTTCCTCTACTTTCCCGCACAAATCCTCCCCTATTTTTCCACACAAATCCTTGCCTGCTTTTCCAGACTACATCAACAATTTCCACCAGTTCCCTCTTTCTGCACTTTGACGGGCGATCGATTAATTTCAGTTCTCCTGCCTACTGGCAGTTTTAAATTATTAATTTTAAATTAGTGGTTTTATGTATTTTATTGTGCTTTACGGAATTTTCACCTTATTCTGAATTATTGCTATGGCTTTTTTTTTTTTTTTGCTAATGCAATGAAGACTTGATGATGATTGTGTTTTGCTGCTGTTTATATTGTAAGCTCTCTTAGAATCATAGAAATTAAGGTTGGAAGGGGCCATATGGGCCATCTAGTCCAACCCCCTGTTTAATCCAGGATCAGCCTAGAGCATCCCTGACAAGGGCTTCTCCAGCCTCTCCTTAAAGACTGCCAGTGAGGGGGAGCCCACCGCCTCCCTAGGTAACCGATTCCACGGCCGAACAACTCTTAACTGTAAAAAATTGTTTCCTAATAACCATCTGGTACCTCTCCGCCTGCAATTTAAACCCATTATTGCGAGTCCCATCCTCTGCTGCCAACAGGAACAGCTCCCTGCCCTCCTCTAAGTGACAGCCCTTCGAATACTTAAAGAGAGCAATCGTGTCCCCCCTCAACCTCCTCTTCTCCAGACTAAACATTCCCTACTCCCTTAGTCCTTGAATGCCCTTTATTTAGTGAAGATAGAGATGAATAACCCCTTTGTTAGAGAAAGATGAGTTTATGAGTAGTGATCAAAATTTTTCATTTCTTCTGCGGGATAATGATCCAAGGATTACTAAATCCTCGGCCTCTTATCTTGTAGTAATTCAGCATAAAATATAAATTTTAAAACTTTTATAATCAGGGTTGGGTTAGAGGGGAAAGGGAAGATTTTTTTAAATTTTTTTTAGTGTGGTTAGGCTTAAGGCCATGGCCAATAAAGCCGTACCATGGAAGGAAGGATGAAGGAAAGAGACAGGCTTCTCGGGCCGGAGGAAGGCTTGGCAGAACAGAGTGGGAAGATACGGGCTGGCATAGGGTTGCCAACCTCCAGGCGGTGAAAGACAAAAGGCAGCACTGATAGCTAATTGGTGATTATTCAAAATAACAGGCAAAATAAAACATTGCAGAACAAAGGTATGGTGTCAATAGAAAGTCCCGAGAAAATATACAAAGTGAAGTTCAAAGTTCTGAGAATTAACAGGACAGAAGATAAAACTTCCAGCCGCTTCGGGTGAACACGTCTGCCCGAGCTTGAGGGTGATAAGAAAGCGCCCAGTCTCATGCACTGAGAGTCAGGTTAGAGCACGGTATCTTAGTGGTCAAGATTGTAATCCCCGAGATGGGAACCCGGTGCAAATCCCGTTTCGCAGAAGCTTTGTCTATCGGGAATTCATAAACACAACGGATGTGCCTCTATCACGTTGCTAGATGAAACTATCATGGTACATTGAGGCAGAAGGCTAATAGCCAGTTTATTTACACTGTACCTTTGTTCTGCAATGTTTTATTTTGCCTGTTATTTTGAATAATCACCAATTAGCTATCAGTGCTGTCTTTTATCTTTCACAACCTCCAGGTGGTGGCTGGAGATCTCCCGCTACTACAACTGATCTCCAGCCGATAGAGATCAGTTCATCTGGAGAAAATGGCTGCTTTGGTAATTGGGCTCTATGGCATTGAAGTCCCTCCCCAAACCCTGCCCTTCTCAGGCTCCGCCCCAAAAAACCTCCCGCCGGTGGCGAAGAGGGACTTGGCAACCCTAGTCCGGCAGGGTTCCTGGCTTGGCCCTAACTGTAGCTGTGAATCTTCCTTAAGACTGTCCCCCCCATATCTTCCTAATCGTGTCAAACATTGCCCACTACGGTAGCCAGCCTCCAGGTAGGAGCTGGAGATCTCCCGCTATTGCAGCTGATCTCCAGCCGATAGAGATCAGTTCACCTGGAGAAAATGGCCACTTTGGCAATTGAACTCTATGGCACTGAAGTCCCTGCCCTCCTCCGGCTCCACCCTAAAAAACTCCAGGTATTTCCCAACCTGGGGCTGGCAACCCTATTCCCCACCCTCTTCCCATATGATTTCCTTTCCCTTCAATACAAGCCGGCCATTTTTCTTTAGTTATTCTTACCTTCGAGCCAGCTGAACAAAACTCTCGCAGTGTCAGCCTTGCAAAAAACCCAATCCATCACACATACTTCCTGCCCACTCCTCCCTCCAGTTCAGTAGCACGTTTTGTATTAATGCCCCAGGGTGAAAAGACAAATGTAAAAATGGCAACATAAACATATTAAAAGCTAAATAAGACGAATGGATTTGTGCGGGGTCGGGGAGGGGGGCTGTTTAGGATTTCACCCTAAAAATAGCCCACACTTTGTGTTGTAAAACATAAAGGAATCGTATTTCATAGCGGGTAGAGTAAATGGATATGATCTATTAGGTACACAGAAGAACAGATAAAAGGCCACTTAGACGTCGAACAAAGCCTTTCGATTAAGTCTTTTCCAGAAGACAGAACCGAGGCATGTAAAGCTTTGTAAATTAGTATCAGTACTTCAGAGTCAAACCTATTATTACTGTAGGATAATTAGGCTTTTCCAGCTCGCGGAAACGCAACGGCAGGAATTTGATCCGGCAAGCTATTTTCGGTCCCTGATGCGTTTGTGAGCTTAACGGCAGCGCGAAGGGCAGGCGCTGGAATCCTTGCAGATGAAGGAGGACAAAAAGGAATCAAGGTGAGAAGACAGCGAGATGAACTATCTCATCTTTGGGCAAAAACGGGATCTAA
This sequence comes from Euleptes europaea, assembly GCF_029931775.1. Lineage (NCBI taxonomy): Eukaryota > Metazoa > Chordata > Lepidosauria > Squamata > Sphaerodactylidae > Euleptes > Euleptes europaea. The sequence continues at coordinate 9,633,845 of NC_079331.1, read as the reverse complement.
GGAAAATTTCCACCAGGAAGAGGGAACAAATATGTGACGGTCTCTTGCCCGCTCTCCTGACTGGCTGCTCCCCACATCTTTGATAAGTAGGGTTGTCCCGTCTTGCAATACATCAAACCTTTCCACCCTGCACACTATCTTGGATTCCTGGAAATATCCAAATATCAAAGGGCCTTTACTCTTGCGCGTTTGAATGCCTTACCTTCAGCTCTCCTGGAAGGCAGGTATCTCCGTACTCCTTTCCACCAACGACTATGCCCATGCAAAACAGAGAAAGTGGAAACAATAGAACATGTTCTGCTGCAATGTCTAGGATTGCCCACCTCCAGGTAGTGGCAGGAGATCTCCTGCTATTACAACTGATCTCCAGCCAATAGAGATCAGTTCACCTGGAGAAAAATGGCCGCTTGGGCAATTGGACTCCATGGCATTGAAGTCCCTCCCCAAAACCCGCCCTCCTTAGGCTCCACCACAAAAGCCTCCCGCCGATGGCGAAGAGGGACCTGGCAACCTTAGCAATGTCCCTTCTACAACAATGTAAGATCACAGTACATTCTTTCCATATTGTCATCCTTTCCTGGGAGATCGGAAGAAACTAAAGTTTCCCTTCTCTTAGCAAACTCCTCTCGGGAGATAACCACTCAAATAGCCAAATTTTGCCTCTGGTCTAGTGGTATTCATAAACGGCTAACTGAAAACCTTTCCCCATAGAAGATCTTTCCTCCCCTTCTTCAAATCATCCCTCCCAGAACCATCAACTTTTATTATTTTATTTTATTATTTTAACCTAACTTTGGTTTTTTATTCAGAGCTGACATTGTATCGAAATCAAACTTGATTGATTGATAGGGTTGCCAGCTCTGGGTTGGGAAATACCTGGAGATTTCTGGAGCGGGGCCTGAGGAGGGTGGGGTTTGGGGAGGGACTTCAATGCCATCGAGTCCAATTGCCAACGTGGCCATTTCTGTCAGCTGGGGATCCGTTGTAATAGCGGAAGATCTCCAGCTACTACCTAGAGGTTGGCAACCCTATTGATAAAGACAGCGGTACAAGTTAGGGTTGCCGAACCTTCGGCTTGGAGTTTTCCTGGAATTACAAGGGATCTCCAGATGACAGAGATCTGCCCCCCTGGAGAAAATCAAACAATAGGAGCATACTAAATAGAAAGATTTGGCAACCGGCTAAGGAATTATTCCGTACGCAGCCACCAACACACTTATTCCTTTTACTTTTCCACACTTATTTCTTTTACTTTTGAGAGGAAAAACCTTCAAGTATTCAATTATATACTTATTTTACAAGATAAACCATCGTATGCACTTTTTATACAATATGTTAGAAAGCTGTTATTTATACAGGGAAATATATATACACAGATATATCACTGTTCATATAATTCATCTTAGTAGAACAATGTTCCTTATGAATTTTTTACTGTATATAAACCAAACTTGTCAAAATGTTCCAAAAGATAAATCTGTAGTGGGTTCGGGGATCCTGCGCACCACACTGAAAATGCACTTGCTTCCGAGTCAGAACATCACTCCTTCCAAACCTGTGTTATGCAGCTCCGTGAAGCAGCGGGATTTGGCATCCCTGCTACTTACCAGATAATGGACACAAACACCAAGGAAGGGTATTCTTCCTGCAAGCTTCCTGGAAGGCTGGCCACTCTTGGAAACATGACGCTGCTCTAGATGGACAATGGATCTGATACAGCAGGCCCATTACATTACATTAGGGATTTGAGGACTACACGGCCCGGGACAGATGGATGCTCCATTTTAGAAATTAAACTGGCACGAGTCCTTTAACGGATGTAAGTATATCATTGCAACAAGAAATCGGAGGAAATCAGGAGCCATCCACAGGAACGAAGGAAAGAAACCACCCAGCAGAACAGTCGTGGCTGTAGAAAGCCTTTAGGTAAAGGTAAAGGTCCCCTGGGCAAGCACCGGGGCATTCCTGACCCATGGGGTGACGTCACATCCCGACGTTTCCAAGGCAGACTTTGTTTACGGGGTGGTTTGCCCGTGCCTTCCCCAGTCATCTTCCCTTTACCCCCAGCAAGCTGGGTCCTCATTTGACCGACCTCGGAAGGACGGAAGGTGGAGTCGACCTCGCGCCGGCTACCTGAAACCAACTTCTGTCGGGATCGAACTCAGGTCGTGAGCAGAGCTTGGACTGCAGTACTGCAGCTTACCCCTCTGCGCCACGGGGCTCCTAGAAAGTCTTTAGATAATCATTTTTTGAAGATTGTTATCAGGAGGCTTTACTTTTAAGTATCTAAATATCTTCTCCCGCTTCTTTCTGGCGGTGAACAGAACCTCGTTCCTTCCATGTTAATGCCGAAATCTTCAGCGTTTTGCATTCAAAGCGGGGGTGGATAACAAACAGGCACCCAAGTCATGTTGTTGTCACTCCCCTAATGGGAGCTTTATATGCGCAGACACACAGACCCCCGAATGCACTGTTGGCTCGGCAAAACGATGCCATCACGTGAGTCAAACAGATATCGTGATGTACGAAAACAGAACAGAGCCCGGTTATCGCCTTAAAGAGTTTCCTTTGTCAACCGCTTCTGGGTTCTGGTCCTCAAAAACGGATGCCGCCCTGATTCTGTTAGCTTTTCAGGGAGCGAACCTAAGCAGGTCTTAGACATAAGTCCCATTTTATTCAGCGGCATTAGTCCCAGGAAGGTGGGGATAAGGTTGCACCTCGAGATGTCCAAATGATTTATTTGTGTTGGGTGATGATACAGAAATGGCCATTTAGAGTCAAGGCCATTTCTCCCACTAAGACAGCTTAAGGGAAAAGATTTTTGTGGCTCCAAAATGCAGACTTCTACAGAAATCCCAAGCAGACTCTGCATCTTATACCTGAAAGCCCAACGTAAACCCAGATCTGATGGTACTTGGCAATAGTGTGCTCAAATCCCCTCCACCCCGTACATACTATTCACGCCAACCAGGGTTGACCTCCAGATGAGGTCGACAACCTCCAGTTACCAGCTGGAGATCTCCCGCTATTACAACTGGTCTCAAGCTGATATAGATCAGTTCACCGGGAGAAAAAGGCTGCTTTTATAAAACAACAGAACAGGAGAAACAATATAAAATTTCCACTCACTGGTGGTGTTAGAAGACAAGGTAGGGACAGGAGGGGGACAAGACAATGACTATTGTAAACTTTTGTTTCCAGCAGCATCCAAAGAATCTGGGGGTGGTTATTTACAAGAGCATAATTCTTGCTAGATAATGAATCTGAGTGCAGGGGAAAGTCAATATTTAATGCCCCATGCGTTTGGGTTTATACAGCATGGTTAAAACAACAATCATTTAGATGAAATGATTTGGTGTAATGGTGAAAACACAATAAAATGTGTGGCAGTAACCCCCAAATATACTTTGTAATATTATATCTTGGCAATGACAACAGCAAACTTGTCAACGCAATAAATCCAATCCTAATAAGTTAGATAATTGGGTTATTTTTCACTGGAGAACATTACTAAAAAAAAGCCAATACCAGTTTATATCAGAAAAATGCAGCAATTTTTGGGCTGACAAGTTGGTTAAAGTTTTTATGCAGGATTTCAATAATCGGAAGGCCCAAGAAGTCCTGGTGGCAGTAGGGTGGTTGTTGGGCTAAGGATTAGGGTTGCAAGCGCTCATCCAAATACTAACTATGGCCGACTCTGTTTAGTTTCTGAGATTTGATGAGATCAGGCTAGGCTGGGCCATTTAAGTCATGGGAGCTTGCTGGGTGACCTTGGGCTACTCCTCTCTGTCTAACCTACCTCACAGGGTTGTTGCGTGGATAAAACTGAGGATAGGAGAACAATGTAAGCTGCGCTGGGTTCCCATGGGAGGTGAGAGGTGGAGTATAAATAGAATAGAAGAAGAAGAGTTGGTTTTTCTATGCTTATTTTCTCTACCACTTAAGGAAGAATCAAACTGGCTCACAATCACCTTCCCTTCCCCTCCCCACAACAGACACCCTGTGAGGGAGGTGGGGCTGAGGGAGAGCTCTATGAGAACTGTGACTAGCCCAAGGCCACCCAACTAGCTTCATTCATAGAAGTGGGGAAACCAACCCGGTTCACCAGATTAGTGTCTGCCGCTCATGTGGAGGAGTGGGGGATCAAACCTGGTTCTCCAGCTTAGAGTCCACCATTCCAAACCACCACTCTTAACCACTACACCATGCATAGATAGGGATGCCACCTCCAGGTGGTGGCTGGAGATCTCCTGCTATTACAACTGATCTCCAGCTGATAGAAATCAGTTCCCGTGAAGAAAATGGCCGCTTTGGCAATTGGACTCCATGGCATTGTAATCCTTCCCCTCCCCAAACCCCACCCTCCTCAGGCTCCACCCCAAAAACTTCCTGCTAGTGGTGAAGAGGGACCTGGAACCCTATGCATAGATACATTTTTGGCCATGGATTTTTTTTAAAAAAACCCATTTTTTAGCATGAGTTTTCCCAGCTTGGGGTGGAGGGCACACATGAACACATAAAGCTGCCTTCTACTGAATCAGACCCTTGGTCCATCAAAATCAGTACTGTCTACTCACACTGGCAGCGGCTCTCCAGGGTTTCAGGCAGGGGTCTTTCACATCACCTATCTGCCTAGCCCTAGACCCTTTATATGGAGATGCCGGGGATTGAACCTGGGACCTTCTGCATGCCAAGCAGATGCTCTACCACTGAGCAATTTCTTTCCTCCCCAGTCCATAATCATGACATTTGATAGAATCATTAACATTAAAATTGAGACCTGTTTGCATATCAATTGCACATTAAAATGATAAAAGAAACAAACAAATCAGGGGAACCGGCAGCCGAAATGAGAAAAAAAAAATAATGGATCTCAACAACAGGTGGAAAAGGTTGTCCGCACACCCCCTAAGTCGGGCCCACAACCCACTTCAGAGTCCAGGTACAACAATTCTGCTCACCCATGACATAACCCACGACACAATAAAAATACAACTTGTGGGACAAAGTAACAAATCCCAGTGGGGCTTCCCCCTTTCACACATTGACTTAATTTACAGATTTTATCCCAAGCTGACTTGCAAACACTCCCATTTAGTAATGCAATAATCAGTATAATGAAAACAGACTAAAAGGCCACCGACAGCTAATAAAAGGCCACCAGCAGCTACGGACAGCTAAAGCGGAATTAAAACAAGACCCATCGCATTAAAAAAAGCAGCGTATTAAAAATTCATGAAATGGTTAAAACTGTAATAAATACGGCTTAAGATAACAGTATTAAAGAAAGGCGATACGTTCACGTTCAGAGTGAAGAGAATGAATGCATTTATAGGAGGAACAGGAAAACCGGACCATCTACAGAGAAACTAGGAATTTCTATTTATTCAGGGGACTCTCCAATGTGTAGACAAATATGAAAGAACAGCCATAAGACCCTCCCTTCTCCCAACAGCATGCTGAAGGTTGAATATGCTCCAATAGGCATGAATTTTTTGTTTGCAACATTTAATTCCTGCCTTTCTTCCCAGTGGGGGGTTCCAATGTTGAGAATGTTGGGAAATGGTTGGGACAGAAATAATTGGAGAGGGGCAGTGGCTCAGTGGTAGAGCATTTGCTTGGCATGCAGAAGGTCCCAGGTTCAATCCCCGGCATCTCCATTTAAAGGGACTAGGCAAGTAGGTGATGTAAAAGACCTCTACCGTGAGACCCTGGGGAGCCGTTGCCAGTCTGAGTACACAATACTGACTTTGGTGGACCAAGGGTCTGGTTCAGTATAAGGCACCTTTATGTGTAGGGGAGGGGCTTTGGCTCAGTGGTAGAGCCTCTGCTTGGCATGCAGAAGGTCCCAGGTTCACTCCTTGGCATCTCCAGTTAAAGGGACTAGGCAAGGAGGTAATGTGAAAGACCCCTGCCTGAGACCCTGGAGAGCCGCTGCCGATCTGAGCAGACAGTACTGACTTTGATGGACCAAGGGTCTAATTCAGCAGAAGGCAGCTTCATGTGTTCATGTGTGTGTGTTCAAGTCGACTCAAAACCCTGAGAGCTTTCAAAATCCTGGAGGAGATGATTTGGGGCGGGCGCGTTTCCAAATTGTTTTTCCCCCTCCTATAATTTCTCGCGTGTCCCTAAGCTGGTTAATTTGAAATTTAGAAACTAAGGAGCAGAAGCAAAGATTTGACAGTGTGGAACGTCATGGCGACGGGCATGATGAAGAAGGGAAAGCCATGTAGATGAGATCTGGGGAAAGTCGTAAAGTATTAAGCCAATGGTCTATAACAGCCACTCATTCTCCCGAACAAGGCTCGCTAACGTTGCCTGCGCTAATGTAAATCATCCCCCACACTTCGACCATGGATGTAATTACCTGTCAGCTTACTAAAAGTGATTAAAATATAACAGCTTCAGCTAGGCAAAAAATGCTGTAAACATTTTTCCGTACGGCCGCAGCTGCGCAGCAATCGACGAAAAGCGAGTTTGAGGTGATAGACAGAACGAGCGCCTTCTGAGAAACATCTGGACCGGAAAAGAGGACGTCTGTTTGCATGCTTGGCCTTACGCCTGCAGATCCTACAAAAGTCCATACCAGACACATCAGACACCAGCTTGTAAGTTTCAAAAAACGTTTTTGCTCCTGAGATATATCAAACATGGAACTATGGAGTCGATCCAAATAGTCCAATAGATCTGTATTAGAATAGTAGCAGAGGGTTGTTCAGAGTAGATTTGCTGGGAGGTGACCAGGGATTACAGTGTCCAACTGGGAGAGTGGGCTAGAGCCAAAGTAGGGTTCCTTAGCATTGGAAATGAACCTGAGCTCAGAATAGATAGCAGCAGATTATGAGGGAAGAGCACACCAAGCCCATGGGATGTTTCATAGAGCTGGAAGGGGCCATACAGGCCATCTAGGACAACCCCCTGCTTAATGCAAGATCAGCCTAGAGCATTCCTGACTAGTGCTTGTCCAGCCTCTGCTTAAATGCTGAACAACTCTTACTATGTAATTGTTTTCCCCCTAATATCCATCTGGTACCACTCCGCCTGCAATTTAAACACATTATTGCGAGTCCTGTTCTCTGCTGCCAACAGGAACAGCTCCCTGCCCTCCTCTAAGTGACAGCCCTTCAAATACTTAAAGAGAGCAATCATGTCCCCCCTCAACCTCCTCTTCTCCAGACTGAACATTCCCAACGGTCTCCCAACCGTGGTTAGCAAAACCGGCTCCATAGTGCTTTCACCAGACCAATATGGTGCACCATCTGTTTTGCATGTGCGCCATGGCTCAGGGAGGGGCTGTGGCTCAGTGGTAGAGCATCTGCTTGGCATGCAGAAAGACCCAGGTTCAATCCCCGGCTTCTCCAGTTAAAGGGACTAGGCAAGCAGGTGACGTGAAAGACCTTTGCCTGAGACCCTGGAGAGCTGCTGCCAGTCTGAGTAGACAATACTGACTTGGATGGACCAAGGGTCTGATTCAGTAGAAAGCAGCTTCATGTGTTCACAGCCCAAGGTTCGTTCTGAGAAGGATCTGTTGCCCACAAAGCCGAGCCCTCCCACAGAAATAAACAGAACCCAAAATAGTTAATAGAGATTTTATTTCAAAAGCTTAAAATCCGCAATTTCAACTGTGAATGAACAGGCTCAGCAGTGGAACATCAGAAAGCCTTTGAATAGAAACCACCGATTTCAATAGTGGCTTGATTATATTCTTACCTGCTCGTTTTAAGGGAATATGAAGACATCCAAGACGGAATATCACAGAGAAAATTATGCAAAAGATCAACCACTTGTATACCATCTGTAGGGGCTGGAAAGTATATGGGAGTCTTTTCTGCATACTAATGATGCTACAAACAAGGCGACTGAATAATGTTTCTCAAGGGAAGATGGTAAAATGCAAACTTTGGGAAGGGTGGAAGAAGCGGGGGACACAAATGACATTTTGGAGTGTCTTTACAATAACAACTCCGCAAATAAATGGTAGGAGATAAACAGTAAGAGAGCAGATAAACAAGACGAGCAAAACTAGCATTAAACCCCCTGAAGAGAAGGGCTGACAAGGAATTGTACCAAAGAACTCTACATTTAATTAAGAGAAAGGAGAAGACATAATATACTCAGCGATCTGCATCACAGGGGATAACAACTTGCTCTGCGACGGCTATATTTTTGTGGTGTCCAAATCCATATCTCTAACTTGTTGCGATCTTTGGCATTTGGCTGACTGGGCTGGATTAGACATAAGAACTAGGGCTGTCAAAAAAAAATTCGGTACAGTTCGGATTCGGCCGAATTTGACCCTTGTGGGGTCGGTACGTGCCGAAGTCCGAACTCCCCCGCTTCGGATCCCCGGTAATTCGGGGGGATCCGGAGTTCGGGGGAAAATTCGGCCGAAGCGCGCCTTCAGGGATTTCCTGAAGGCGCGCGGGGGCCCTTTAAACTCATCTGTGCCTCCCGGCCGGGAGGCACAGATGAGTTTGAATGACAGCCCGCCTCCCTTCAGCGGGCTCCCGTGAAGGGGGGGGGGCTGTCATTTAAACTCATCTGTGCCTCCCGGCCGGGAGGCACAGATGAGTTTGAATGACAGCCCGCCTCCCTTGAGCGGGCTCCCGTGAAGGGGGGGGGGCTGTCATTTAAACTCATCTGTGCCTCCCGGCCGGGAGGCACAGATGAGTTTAAATGACAGCCCGCCTCCCTTCAGGGGAGCCCGCTGAAGGGAGGCGGGCTGCCCTTTAAACTGATCTGAGCCTCCCAGCTGGGAGGCCCAGATCAGTTTAAAGGGCAGCCCGCGCCTTTCAGCGGGCTCCCGTGAAGGGGGGGGCGAATTGGCCGAATTTATTCGCGAACTCCCGAACTCGCTGAATTCGCCCCCCCCGGTTGCCTGCCAGATTTGAGTTCGGATCCGTCCGAACTGAAAATCACCGAATCAGGGGAAATTCGGTTGATTTTCAGTTCGGACCGAACCGAATTGACAGCCCTAATAAGAACAGAAGAAAGGCCCTGCTGGATCAGACCAAGGCCCATCAAGTCTAGCAGTCTTTTCACACAGGGGCCAACCAGGTGCCTCTAAGAAGCCCACAAACAAGATGACTGCAGCAGCACCATCCTGCCTGTGTTCCACAGCACCTAAGATAATAGGCATGCACCTCTGATCCTGGAGAGAATAGGTATGCATCATGACTAGTATCTATTTTAACTAATAGCCATGAATACCCTTTCCCTCCATGAATATGTCCACTTCCCTCTTAAAGCCTTCCAAGTTGGCAGCCATCACCACGTCCTGGGGCAGGGAGATCCACAATTTAACTATGCGTTGTGTGAAAAAATACTTCCTTTTATCTGTTTTGAATCTGTCACCCTCCAGCTTCAACAGATGACCTTGTGTTCTAGTATTATGGGAGAGGGAGAAAAACTTCTCCCTGTCCCCTGTCTCCAAACCATGCATAATTTTATAGACCTCTATCATGTCTCCCCTTAACAGCCTTCTTTCCAAGCTAAACAGCCCTAAGTGTCTTAACCACTCCCCATAGGACCGTTGCTGTAGTCCCCTAATCATTTTGGTTGCTCTTTTCTGCACCTTCTCAAGCTCTGTAATATCCTTTTTAGGTGTGGTGACCAGAACTGTACACAGTACTCCAAGTGTGGTCTCACCATAGATTTGTACACGGGCAGCATGATATCAGCAGTTTTATTCTCTACCTGACCAAGATCCATCAAGTCCAGCAGTCTGTTCACACAGTGGCCAACTAGGTGCCTCTAGGAAGCCCACAAACAAGACGACAGCAGCAGCATTATCCTGCCTATGTTCCACAGCACCTAATGTAATAGGCATGCTCCTCTGATCCTGGAGAGAATATGTATGCATCATGACTAGTATTTATCTTGACCAGTAGCCATGAATACCCCTCTTCTCCATGAACATGTCCCCTCTTAAAGCCTTCCAAGACAATGTAGCCCTGTTTACCTGTTACAATGTACACACATACATCCTGCATGTACACGTGCATATCTGTTTGTAAGAAAGAGCCAACGTGCATTCATTTTACAAATGAACCTGGGAACCCCTCCCTGGATAAATGCGCAGTTTCAATCACACGTTCAGCTGTACATGCGTTGAATGCGGGGAGGTACAAAAAAAAATCCCGCTTCTCCAAAGCATCTAAGCTGGCACCAACAACCCATGTGTACGTGACTTGTGATCTGAAGTCGCCTTTTGAGACTCATAGCAAGGTGAGGTTTTAAGCCCAGTTCTCCTTGGCCTCAGTCCAACACTCTAACCATGATGACTAGTTGTTAGGTAGAAACTGCGGCTATTTCTTTTCAAGTAAAAGGAAGGCCCAAGATTTGATGAAGATGAACTGAATCTCATCAAACTAATTTGGTCATTTTAATTATAAAAAGTAATTGCAACTGTCTTCTAATGAGGTGGAAAGTGACCTTGCTTAAGCAAAAAGATTAACAAGACTGGGAACATATGTGACGTGTTTAAAGCCAGGCTTGTCAAAAAAAATCGTAGGGAATATTTTTAGCACACCCACAAAAAAATTAATTACTCTTGCAGTCATAAATGCAGAATGAGATTCTTGATCCCATTTTCCTCTACATAGTCTAGACTACTGGTTTCATCTATGTGTGTTTTATATGTGCTTAAAGGCAAGAGATAGTCTAAGCCATGGCTTGCCATTTTGTGTGAACTGACCCATTTCTGAATGTCAAAGGTAAGCTGACTTCTTCCTTTGGAGGGGCTATGGCTCAGAATGAGCAAACAGAAGTCAAGTTACATGTGTGAATGGACACTGGAGGCCAAGAGTCGACTTTAGAGGAGGGGCTGTGGCTCAGCAGTGGAGCATCTGCTTGGCATGCAGAAGGTCCCAGGTTCAATCCCCGGCATCTCCAGTTAAAAGGACTAGGCAAGTAGGTGATGTGAAAGAACCCTGCCTGAGACCCTGGAGAAGCGCTGGCGGTCTGAGTAGACAATGCTGACTTTGATGGACCAAAGGTCTGAGATTCAGTATAAGGCAGCTTCATGTGTCCATGTGTGTTCATATATTGCTGGACCACATGTAAAATTCTTAATTCATACCAATAACAGTGCTGTGTGATCAGATTCTGAAACAAGCCAGAATGATCATATAGATCATTCTATAAGTCTCTGGGACCAATGGAAAAATTGTCATGAGCGTCGTACCACTCATACATGAAGTTATCATGAGAGTCAGTGTGGTGTGGTGGTTAAGAGCAGTGGTTTGGACTGGTGGACTCTGATCTGGGGAACCAGGTTTGATTCCTCACTCTTCCACATGAGCGGCGGACACTAATCTGGAGAACTGGATTTGTTTCCCCACTCCTATACATGAAGCCAGCTGGGTGACCTAGGGCTAGTCACAACTCTCTCAGCCTCACCTATCTCACCGGGTGTCTGTTGTGGGGAGGGGAAGGGAAGGTGATTGTAAGCTGGTTTGAGTCTTCCTTAAGTGGTAGAGAAAGTCGGCATATAAAAACCCTCTTCTTCTTCTTCTTCTTCTTCTTCTTCTTCTTCTTCTTCTTCTTCTTCTTCTTCTTCTTCTTCTTCTTCTTCTTCTTCTTCTTCTCCTCATCTTGTCCCACCTGGCTTATGTCCTCTCAAAGGTTTCATCAGGCAGGTAAAGTTCTTTCCCAAGATCTGCTATCTGAAGGCTAGGCTAGAAGGTAGAGTCATTATGGGGAGATTTCTGTTTTCACATGACATATTTCATAAGAGTTACCATGTGGATTTTGAATGCTGAGTTGGTAGCTTGCAACCTCTGGAATTCCCATGAATAACTTTTTGGCCTCTAGCTTTCTGTAGCAGCTGGCCACGGAATCCTGATTCCAAACCATCAAAAGGAATGGAGGCTATCTAGCCATCTGTGTGTCTATGATCCACCTTCAAAGTACAGGCTCCTACAACCTTCTTTAGAAAGCTAACAATATGGGATAAGCAGCTTCCAAACCTTTGGGAGGAGAAAGGAGGAAACACATCACAAAAGAATTCCTTATGTCACTCAGTGTAAATTAACATTTGCATGATCAACATTCATGGCAAGTACTAATGCCAGATGTTACTTTGCCAACTTGGAACATGGCAAGCTGTGTTGTGTAGTCCGGGTTGGAGATCTTTTAACTGGATGGTTCTGCATGCAAACCATCCAATCCACCTGTGCTGCATTAAAGGAAACAAACAGCACATAAACAAGCAGCTCACAAGAGTGAGCCCAATGTCTTTTTCCAGCCTAGAAAACAAATTAGCAATGGGAGAAAGAATAAGAGAAATACTGTAGATCCTCCCAGAAGAAGAGTTTTTTAAAAAAAGGTATGGATGGAAAAGATATGATTTCCTTCTCTGTGAAAATATCGAGACTTTGGAACCAAGCAGGTTTGCATGATAAAAGCCTTCCCAAAAACTACTTTAATTGAATCTTTACTAGAATGTTGTTTGGTATCTCTGTTAAATGTTACTTTCTGGCTCCAAATCAAATTTGCTATCATTTTCTTTTTCGGGGGTTGAATATTGGTACATCGTCTGCTTCATTATGCTAAAGGGAAGCGAAGTGCGCGATTAGCATGCGGAAGAGCCGGCAAGATGTTGTGATATAGAATGCCATTCAGCTTTATGAGTCACTGTCTGAGTGAACGGCAATAAACTTATTATTCCTCGCTGACAGCATGTGACGCGCCCGAGTCTCTGCACAATCGTTATTAAAATTTCAATAATTGTAAATCAAACAAATCAGATATGACTTTTATGAAATGGGTTGCGCCTGCCAGACATGGAACACCACGGGTGGAGGAATGCAGAACTTTCTTTTTTTTTTATTATGACATGGAACAATGTATGGTGGTTCGACTCCCCTTCGTATGCTTCTTTCCGTGATTCAGTGGAGCAACCATTTCAGGACAGGATTTTCATTTCATAATGATTCCAGAGATGAGTCATCTTCCCGCTTCAGTTTCTTTTGATATTAGTTACATCCCACTTTTCTGAAGAGGGAGATCATAGAATCATAGTATCATAGAGTTGGAAGGGACCACCAGGGTCATCTTGTCCAACCCCCTGCACAATGCAGGAAATTCACAACTACCTCCCCACCCAAACCCCCAGTGACCCCTACTCCATGCTCAGAAGATGGCCAAGATGCCCTCCATCTCATCATCTGCTTAAGGTCGTAGAATCAGCATTGCTGACAGATGGCCATCTAGCCTCTGCTTAAAAACCACCAGGGAAGGAGAGCTTACCAGCTCTCGAAGAAGCCTGTTCCACCAAGGAACCACTCTAACTGTTAGAAAATGTACCAGGATCAGCACTATCCTGGATTTGGTTCCCTTGGGTTAGAGCATACTTGAAGCCAAGCCAAGTGGGAGCTCCTTTCTTTTATTTCTAGAAGTTTTTTTTTTAAAAAAAATTAAATGGCCTTTACTCCATTTTGATGGTTGCAACATTTCATACGGCCCTTTTTGTAAAGCTAGGTGCTCCCCAGTTCCTTTGCCACACGCCTTGGGGCTGGCAGAAATATTAGCGCTCCGTACATTATAAATCTCTGACAAAGACCAGAAATAGCTCTTTTCTATATCGTTGTTTTATACTGCAATATATTTTTTTTCCAGAAAGCCCAAGGGTAGACGCATTTGTCATTCCTGCAGGCAAGAAATCCAGTAAGCCAAACTGTGCGGCAGGATCTGACAAGCCTACTTAGAGCTGGTGCTTGTCAAAGTCCAGGATCTAAAAGACTGTCACAGTTCTACATGTTGGAAAGAGCAACAAGTGTAGGTTCTGACAGACTGAAAAGGGCAAATTTAGCAGGGGGATTCTCTGGTTGTGGGAAAGAACAAATCAGTTTTGTACCAGGCTCTATATTTACCTAGGGATGCGTGGGTTCCCTACCCCTCCCAGCGTTCACACGATTTTATTGTTCTGGAATTACACTCTTCTTTCATTTCAATTAATCAGGAGAATTAAAAAAATTAATTCAGAGATTGCCACAGCTTCCGTCCCTTCATTTGTATCCCCTGCCCCATCTTTATATTACTGATGCACGCAATGGTAAATAATGCAAAATAAAATAAAAAATAAAATAAAGCACCCAATTCTAACACAATCGTTTTTTTGTGTGTGGTGTTTTATTGATGACGCACACGAGCTCCTTCACTTTGATCCAACACTGCACATAAAGAATCTTGAAAGACTGCATCATTTTTTTTTGTATTAAGCACTGTGGAATTGCATTTTCGTAACATAAAGGGAAAGGAAGATGCATGTGAATTGAAGGTACTGAAAGTGGTCACAAACTGTACCTGCAAAACATGCTGTACACAATTTGGAAATATAAACAGAACCACTTCAGAGTTAAACCCAGATGATCTGGCACATCACAATCTGGGCGCAAGTTCTGACAAAGAGGATTTTAGAAGCCTCCCCTCTGTTTGCAAGAAGAGATGCTTCTTCAGGAAATGGCAACATGTTTGGAAACTGAACATCAGGGATGGAAATCCAGAATGTTCCACCCTTCCCCCTAATACCTCAGGGCAATTAGTTCTCCCATCCCACAATTTATCCTGTGAGGCTAAGAGACCACATTATCATCACCCAGCTAGCTTAATAGCTGAGGGCCAAACTACATGTTACACTTTCAGGCACCTACCCTGCATCATTTCCTGACCTGAAACAGCCATTTGTGTGTGTGTTAAGTGTCGTCAAGTAACTTTTGGCTCATGGCGAACCTATGAATCAAACTCCTCCAAAATGTCCTGTCTTCGACAGCCTGGCTCAGATTTTGCAAGTTGAGGGCCGTGGCTTCCTTTATAGAGTCAATCCATCTCTTGTTGGGTCTTCCTCTTTTCCTGCTGCCTTCAACATTTCCTAGCATGATTGTCTTTTCCAGTGACTCTTGTCTTCTCATAATGCGACCAAAGTATGATAGCCTCAGTTTAGTCATTTTAGCTTCTAGAGTCAGTTCCAGTTTGATTTGATATAGAACCCACTGATTTTTATTTTTTTTTGGCAGCCCATGATATCCGTAACACTCTTCTCCAACACCACGTTTCAAATGAATCTACTTTCTATCAGCTTTCTTCATTGTCCAGCTTTCACACCCATACATAGTAATAGGGAATATGATGGCATGAATTAACCTGATCTTGGTGGCTAGTGACACATTCTTACACTTAAGAATCACATGAACACATGAAGCTGCCTTCTACTGAATCAGACCCTTGGTCCATCAAAGTCAGTATTGTCTACTCTGACCGGCAGCAGCTCGCCAGGGTCTCAGGCAAAGGTCTTTCACATCACCTACTTGCCTAGTCCCTCTAACTGGAGATGCCGGGGATTGAATCGGGACCTTCCGCATGCCAAGCAGATGCTCGACCACTGAGCCATATCCCCTGCCCGTCTAGCACCTTCATGGTTGCCCTTCCCAGTCTCAATCTCCTTCTGATTTCTTGGCTGAATCTCCCTTTTGGTTGATGATGGAGCCAAGGAATGGAAAGTCTTGAACCATTTCAATTTCTTCATTGTAGCCCCCTGCAGTACTGCAGTCCAAGCTCTGCTCACGACCTGAGTTCGACCCCAATGGAAGTTGGTTTCAGGTAGCCGGCTCAAGGTTGACTCAGCCTTCCATTCTTCTGAGGTCGGTAAAATGAGGACCCAGCTAGCTGGGGGTAAAGGGGAGATGACTGGGGAAGGCACTGGCAAACCACCCCATAAACAAAGTCTGCCTAGATGTGACATCACCCCATGGGTCAGGAATGACCCGGTGCTTGTACAGGGGACCTTTACCTAGCCCCCTGCAATTGGGGGCTCGAACCTGAATCTCCTTGGCCCAAGTTCGACCACCGCACTGCTGGCTCTAATTAGAAAAAGCTTGTGCATTAAATTTGGTTATCAAAAGGTTTAGTCTCATTTACTCCTTTTATTACTTAATGGCATCCTGTTATCATTTTTGTAAATAGACATGGTATTATTTAGTTCTGCAGCTTAAACAACTGCTTCAGATAATAATGACGCTGTCAATATGCACGCAGAGCCTGGCAATTTCCGCTTGCTTTTAAGTATATTATTTGTTTCATGATTTCCTCCTTTTGAATTTAACCGTTACTTAATATGTGTTTATTCCTTTTCCTTGCATATGTTTATATACAAGGAAAAATAATCCCCAGTACAAACAAATTGAAGAAGAGAAGTAAAAAAGTTCAAGTACGATTAATAGCTGAGATTTTAACACACAGTTGCAATGTTTTGTGGATTTGAACACATGAAGCTGTCTTATACTGAACCAGACCCTTGGTCCATCAAAGCCTGTATTGTCTACTCAGACAGGCAGCAGCTCTCCAGGGTCTCAGGCAGGGGTCTTTCACATCACCTACTTGCCCAGTCCCCTTAACTGGAGATACCAGGGATTGAAGCTGGGACCTTCTGCATGCCCAGCAGATGCTCTACCACTAAGCCACAGCCCCTCCCCAAAATGTTTGCATCCTATGTATTTTGAACACATGAACACATGAAGCTGCCTTATACTGAATTAGACCCTTAGTCCATCAAGTCAGTATTGTCTACTCAGACCAGCAGTGACTCTCCAGGGTCTAAGGTAGAGGTCTTTCACATCTCCTACTTGCCTGGTTCTTTAGCTGGAGATGCTGGGGATTGAACCTGTGACCTTCTGCATGCCAAGCAGATGTTCTACAACTGAGCCACAGCCCCTCCCTTGATTTGATTAAAAGAAGAAGAGTTGGTTTTTATATGCCCGGTTCTCCAGATCGGAGTCCGCCACTCCGAACCACCGCTCTTAACCACTACACCACGCTGGCTCTAATTTCTTGCATTGTTTTGTCCGTTTCTTGCATTGTTTTGTGGGTCCTTTGCTTAGCTTCACAAATAAAGCTTAACTTTCTGAAAATCTTTCAGTTGCTGCTGTGGAAATCAATTACAAAACTTTCCATTGGCCGTGTAGTGGATGCAGGGCAGTCTTAATGAATCTTCTTAATGAATATGTGTGCAATCTCATTTAGAGCTATTAGGCGATGCTGGTAGAAATGCCTTTTCGATCACAGCCGGTGCCTCTTAAGAATAATGGCCTTTGCCACTCACGCTAGCATCATCTGAACACCACTGAGCTGCCCATTAGTCAGGGCTACCTTTAGGAATAAGGTTGGCTCGCTTGTGCTTTCCCAGTTCAGTCTGTACTCTGGATCTGGATAGTTGATGTCAGAGCTGGAACAATATCGGAGACTGTGATTTGCCCTTGTGGCATGCAGCTAAAAGGGAAATGGAAGGTGTGGGTGGAAGAGGAGTCTCACCCCCCACACACACACCCACACAAAGCTTGCTTGCGCTTTTACTTCTTTCTATCGAATGTGGCTTTCTGTCTGCATGCCATTTGTCTAGTGGGACGGGAAATAGCAGAAGAGGCACAGATAGGGTTGCCAGTCTCCAGGTACTAGCTGAAGATTTCCTGCTATTACAACTGATCTCCAGCTGATAGAGATCAGTTCACCTGGAATCATAGAATCATAGAGTTGGAAGGGACTCCACCAGGGTCATCTAGTCCAACCCCCTGCACAATGCAGGAAATTCACAACTACCTACCCCCCCCACACCCCCAGTGACCCCTACTCCATGCCAAGAAGATGCCCAAGATTCCCTCCCTCTCATAATCTGCTTAAGGTCATAGAATCAGCATTGCTGACAGATGGCCATCTAGCCTCTGCTTCAAAATCTCCAGGGAAGGAGCACTTACCACCTCCCGAGGAAGCCTGTTCCACCGAGGAACCGCTCTGTTAGAAAATTCTTCCTAATGTCTAGACGGAAACTCTTTTGGTTATATTTCAACCCGTTGGTTCTGGTCCGACCTTCTGGGGCAACAGAAACAACTTTGCACTCTCCTCTCTATGACAGCCCTTCAAGTACTTGAAGATGGCTATCCTATCCCCTCTCAGTCTTCTCCTCTTCAGGCTAAACTCAATGGCCCCTTTGGCAATTGGACTCTATGGCATTGAAGTCCCTCCCCAAACCTCACCCTCCTTAGGCTCTGCCCCCAAAACCTCCCACCAGTGCCAAAGAGGGACCCAGCAACCCTAGGCACAGATTAGATACTTCTGCTGGCATTGTTGCTGCCTTGTTTACTTGAAGGCACACAGACTCCACCCGCTCCTGTCATCCGGTTGCTCTGTTTTGATATCTTTTTAACAAAAAATGTTTGTATAATGGATTATTAGCTGCCCTGAACCTGACTGGTTGGGAAAGCGTGGGATAGAAATAAAATAAAATAAAAATTTAAAAGAATAAAAATAAAGGTTAACTTGACATCCCTTAAACGCAATAGCTTGAAAGTGCAATAGTGTGATAGATGCACCCGGTAGGGTTGCCAGGTCCTTCTTCGGCACCGGCGGGAGGTTTTTGGGGTGGAGCCTAAGGAGGGTGGGGTTTGGGAGGGGAGGGACTTCAATGCCATAGAGTCCAATGGCCAAAGCGGCCATTTTCTCCAGGTGAACTGACCTCTATCGGCTGGAGATCAGTTGTAATAGGAGGGGCCTTCAGTTAGTACCTGGAGGATGGCAACCCTAGCTCCTGGCGCTAGCTAGTATGAACAGAGCAGGAGATGGGGCAACTGAGTAGATGCTTTGAACAGACACACAGTGCTGGATGTACAAGCTCATTTAGCAGGAGATACTCTTTCAGTGACTACCTGGAGACAAATTGAGAACCCTCTAGGAGTAAAGGCATTGCTGGGCGGAGACCAGAGAGGGCCGTGAAGCTTTTCTGAGATCCTGGGACCCAAGGAAATAGGTCTTCTTGAAAGCCCATTCCTTCGCAGGATGTGCCTTTTACGGTTTTTCTGTTTTTAATTGTTTTTCATAAGGTCTAGTCACATCATTAAGTTTTGGTCCCTGAAAAGAAGAACTTGCATTGTGTGTGGGCCATCATAATAGAGCCAGCGTGGTGTGGTGGTTAACAGTGGTGGTTTGGAGAGGTGGACTCTGGTCTGGAGAACCTGGTTTGATTCCCTCACTCCTCCACATGAGCGGCGGAGGCTAATCTGGTGAACTGGTTTTGTTTCCCCTCTCCTACACATGAAGCCAGCTGGGTGACCTTGGGCTATTCACAGCTCTCTTAGAGCTCTCTCAGCCCCACCTACCTCACAGGGTGTCTGTTGTGGGGAGGGGAAGGGAAGGTGATTGTAAGCTGGTTTGATTCTTAAGTGGTAGAGAAAGTCAGCATATAAAAACCAACTCTTCTTCTTCTCCCCTCCTCCTCCCCTCCTCCTCCTCCTTCTTCTTCTTAACAAAGAATGTTTATGAACACCAGATCTTGTAGGACTGCGGCATTCACATCTACCAGATAGTTCAGAAGCTTCCCTTAAAAAAATAAAATAAAAAAAGAGTAATTCCATTAATTAGCTCGACTTGCTCCAACCTGTCTCTACCTTTGGGAAATAAAGAAATGGTTTATTAAATCAAAAGATAGGATTTCTCCTCCGACTCGTGTGCAGGCATTAGCGATCAGATATTCCCCACAGATTCATCCTGGTGGCATTACGGGCTGATTTGACTTGCCGGCATCGCATTAGCGAGGCATCTAATCCAATTTAGGTCAAGGCAGGGATGCTACATCTATTATAGCATTTCCAGCGTCATTAGAAGCAGATTGATCGGAAAAAAAGCACCCTGACGCAGCCTGCAGTGCGGTGGCAAATCACCGCGGCTACAGGAGCATTTTTTTTTTTAAATACAGATTTTGCCCCCAAAACGTGTTTTTTTTTTTAAGGCAAGGTACAATGATAAGGAATGCGACTTGATTCAGAGGTCGCGCTTTGCTGTCCTTCAGGCCCGCTCCAGAGGAGGGCAGACAGCTTGGAGGGCTTTAAGAGGGGAGTGGACATATTCATGGAGGAGATGGGTATTCACGGCTATTAGTTAGAATGGATACTAGTCATGCTGCATACCTATTCTCTCTAGTATCAGAGGAGCATGCCTATTATTTTGGGTGCGGTGGAACACAGGCAGATTAATGCTGCTGCAGTCGTCTTGCTTGTGGGCTTCCTTGAGGCGCCTGGTTGGCCACTGTGCGATCAGACTGCTGGACTTGATGGGCCTTGGTCTGATCCAGCAGGGCCTTTCTTATGTTCTTATGTGCGGGTGGATGGGGGCATGCCCCTTGCACGGGGGATGTGGCTCGCCTCTCGTGGCACCCATCCACCACGAGCCCGGCGCCGGGGAGTGACGTCACTGTGACGGCTCCTGCCCCCTCGCCCCCGTGCCTCCTCCTCCTTCCTCTTCCTCCCCTTCCTCCTCCTCCTCCTGATTGTTGAATGTCAAGCACTGGGGAAGAGCTGAGGATCAGCTTCAAGGATCGGCAAGCTTTTTCACAGCCCTTACAGGCTTGGATGGGAAAAGGGGCCAGATTAGAAGATGTTTTTCAGTTCTCTGCATTTCTACCAAACATTTCTCTGACGGATGCAATTAATGCCGTTTGCCTGAAGTGAGGTTTTTGCACTGCCAGGGCTGGGTGCAATTTTGCTCTCCTTGGTTTACACATGCCTGGCATCCTTATTGCTGTTATTAAATCAAGCCGCCTCTGATTGCGGCATTAAATCATCTTCTCCGGGAGCTGATTACTTGTCAAATTGTTTTTATCAACGTAGTCAGTGAAGAATGTACCTGGCTAACGTGGGTCTAAAAAGAAGCAAGAAGAGAGAAGATGAAAACGTTGCAAGTTCGAGGATGAGGTTTCACTATGGAGCCCATTCGGGCTGCCTTGGGAACATGGAATCCAGTCCAACTTGGCTATTTTGTTTTAAACAAATAACGTCTTCTGAAAATGCACATTGAGTTGCGTGCTCCCTGCTTCCTTGACTGGTAAGAAGTAAAAGGAATCATGCGACCAAATTTGGGTGTAGGGAGCGGCGGAGACATTTGTAACATGGGCTTTGTTTATGAATAAACCCCAGTGGAAGCTGGGTACCCAAGGTTGGGTAGAATGAAAACATATATGTATATATAAATAATGAAAATATAAATCATTAGAAGCGCGATGTCAAGATTTAAAATTATTTAAAAACATTAAAATAGCCCAATGGCATTTCCTAAGGCTGAAATCTATAACCACATGCCAGATGTGTTTTGGCCTGTTTGGCCTTCATCAGTGGTCAATTGAAACCCATTTAAAACCTGCCCACATTTACAGAAATATATAAATATACAAACAGTTTAACTCAATCCAACTCAATTTAGGTTGTATAATGTATTACCAATTACTCAAACATCTGGTAAGATTGACTCTAGTTGTGATGTGTGTGTGTGTGTAAAGTGCCTTCAAGTCGCAGCCAACTTATGGTGACCCCTTTTGGGGTTTTCATGGCAAGAGACTAACAGACTAACTAACTGAGATGGTTTGCCAGTGCCTTCCTCTGCACAGCAACCCTGGACTTCCTTGGTGGTCTCCCATTCAAATACTAACCAGGGCTGACCCTGCTTAGCTTCTGAGATCTGACGAGGTTAGGCTAGCCTGGGCCATCCAGGTCAGGGCCTAGTTGTAATACTGGTTTATATATGTCTCCCATATACGATGTGTGCAGTTATCAACCTAGTAAAGCAATGTTATATTTTCATTATTTTTATATCTGTCTATCTGTCTATGTCTATGTCTATGTCTATCTATCTATCTATCTATCTATCTATCTATCTATCTATCTATCTATCTATCTATCTATCTAAAATAATATATATTCATTCTACCCAACCTTGGGTACCCAGCTTCTGTTTTCTAGGTTGGGTTTTATTCCCCTCTTTTTTCTTCTAAAAGAAGAAAGGCAGATACATCAGTGCGTGGCTGTTTCCTTCATGGTCGCCCCTCCGACAACTTTGTTTTTTAAAAAAAATTATTATGAATGCTGTTTCTGACCGTCCAAGGTTGGATGCTCTTCCCCCGCGTTTCTCCGCATTTTGCCTGCGTTTTCAGATACTTGTTTTATCTCAAATTTGAAAATGCGGACAAAACGCAGGGAAACGCAAGGGGAGGGCGAGGCGACCTCTGATGGTCGTCGACAGCATGCGTAATCCAAACAAAAACCTGAAGTCATCGGAAGGGCGACTGCGAGGGAAACATCCATGCATAAAAAACCCATACCAATGGGGCAACAGATCCAGAGAGAGAGTTGGCACAGCCATACCTGGTCAAGGATGTTTTCGAAATGACACGGGGGGGGGGGAGGTCTGTGCTACTCATCAACAGTGGCGTTATTGATACTAGCCAATAGGTGCTTGGGACAATCAGTACTACCCCATAGCACACAGAAACACAGTCGATGTGCTAGCCGGGAACAGGAGCCTGTTTTCCTCGCAACTGTAAAAAGTGTTTTATGAGCAGGAGGCTGTGATTTCCCAGAGGAAGGAACCTTTTATCCTGAACCGAGAGCTAACCACATGTCAATCAGTCACTACTAGAAATGCTTTGGAAGCAGACATCTTCTGGAACTCGTATTGCAACAGCAACTGTGTTCTGGAAAACAAATTGTTCTTCATGCTGAAGTCTCACTCACACACAAAAGAGTTCCCCCCGCTCCCGAACACTGGGCAGTGATCTTGGAGGTGGTGGTAGCGAATTTTTGAACCATCTCCCCTCTTTCCAGTTCCATCCCGGCTTGCTGGTTCTTTGGGGGAAGCGCGCGCCCCAGGTGTACGCTACAGGAGGACACACAATTTGTGTTTCTCGTCTGCCAAGCGATTCTTAACAGAGAATTTGTTGCCTAGCACAGAAATCTCACACAGCTGTCGGATAAAGGGTTGTGGCTACAAAGGCCTCGGTCGGATGCCCGTCATTGTGACAAAGTCATTGCCTATTCCGCTCGAGGCTTCTCCTCTTTCAGCACTTTCTTGCTGCACAAAGAAGGCTCTGGCAGCTTCTTCAGCGCCATCGGTGGCTCCAAGTTCGTTTGGGAAATCAGCCAGTCCTTCAATGCTTCCCTACTGACTCCATCGGGGAGTGACGGAGAAGAAGATGCACATTTACAGCATTTAGGAGCTCGCACTTTTAAATGCGCTCTCCGCCTCTCTCGATACGCAGGAGACAATTTCTGATAAGAATGGGCTTGATAGCTGGGATCTCCAGGACCAGGAAGCCTATGTACCCCCAAGGTCTTCTTCTTTCCATTCTTTAATATGGATGGATGCCTTTCACTTCTAGGGGGGAAAGTAGAATGCATACAAGGATGATGAATATTGTATTTGAGGAAGCCAGCTTCCCTTCTGTTTTCCTTCCTCTCCCACATTAGATGATGTTAAACATCCCTCAACATTTTGGGCCTTCTGGAAGGCAACGAGCATGCTCAGTCCTCCCTGGGCCTTTTTTTTGAGCAACCATCTATGTGTATTATTGCTTCTTTTTAAATAGAATTACCTTTTTTTTTTTTGGCCAAAACGTGCATAAACTGCTAGCTTTTTGGAGGATGAGACAGTTTCACTGCTGCAGTGATTGGCAGAGGAGGGCATTCTGATTTTCTATGAGGAGGAGAGGTTATCGTTTCCAGTGTTTGTGGAAATTGGTGAATATATTGTGAAGGGAAATACTATTTTCCCCCTCCTAATTCTTTCAGCTTTTTTATAATGCTATGTTTCTTCTTCTTTTTTTTTTAAAAAAAGAAAGAACGTAATGGCAATCATGGGATTTAGGAAAATGAGGCCAGTATGAAGTCGTCAATGTCTGACCCTCTGGTTTTCAGTGTGAGTTCATATATGTGAAGATGGGGCTTAGGGGCAACTTTGAAGAGCTAAGTAACAAATTTCCACCACTGCAAGATCTTTAAAGGGATGTTGCTATACACCCATTGATTGCTTTGCCTTGCTCCTCACACTAGATGCTGACACAAACCAGGAGGGGAGGACATAAAGGGAACATCATCATTCCAAAATAGTTACATCCCATGTTTCCTAATGTTCAAAGTGACTTACAAAGTATTGCATCAGTACCATACATTACAGGACAAGCAGAGGTCAATGCAGTATAGATCTGAGGATGCAGGACTAGGACCTAAGAGACCCAGGTTCAGATCCATGTTTAGCCATTAAAGCTTACTGCCTGAATTCTGGTGGGACATGCTTTCTCTCAGCCTAACCTACTAGGGATGCCAGCCTACCTAGTAGGTTAGGCTGAGAGTAATAGGTAGGTTAGGCAATAGGTAGGTTAGTCCTAACCTACCTATTACTCTCAGCCTAACCTACTAGGGATGCCAGCCTCCCTAGTAGGTTAGGCTGAGAGTAATAGGTAGGTTAGGCAATAGATAGGTTAGATTCAGTATAAGGCAGCTTCATGTGTTTAATTCTAACTGTATTTTAGGGGAGGGGCTGTAGCTCAATGATAGAGCATCTGCTTGGCATGCCAAAGGTCCCAGGTTCAATCCCCGGCATCTCCAGTTAAAGGGACTAGGCAAGGAGGTGATGTGAAAGACCTCTGCCTGAGACCCTGGAGAGCCTCTGAAGGTCTGAGTAGGCAATACTGACTTTGATGGACCAAAGGTGCGATTCAGTATAAGGCAACTTCATGGGAATAGGCCATGGCTCAGTGGTAGAGCATCTGCTTGGCATGCAGAAGGTCCCAGGTTCAGTCCCTGGCATCTCCAGTTAAAGGGACTAGACAAGTAGGTGATGTGAAAGACCCCTGCCTGAGAGCCTGGAGAGCCGCTGCCGGTCTGAGTAGACAATACTGACTTTGATGGACCAAGGGTCTGACTCAGTAGAAGGCAGCTTCATGTGTTCATGTGTTCTCTCCCCTTCCAGAATCCATCAGACATTCTGCAGAAACTGAGATGCCTTTTTGCTAAGCAGCAGCCCAAATTACAGGAAGAATCAGTTCATGTCTCACTCTCTTTAGTATATTCTCTGTAGGCAGCAAAATGCTGAAAGGCATGTGTTAAAATTAAGCAGTAGCTAAGGGGGCTGTCACAAAAAGCAGTGGGGCTGCGGCCTCCTGTGCCCCATGTAATTCAAGTACTTCTCAAGGGCAGCGGCTTCCCTTTCAGAACGGGAAAAGATGGTAATCGTTCATTTAGATAGGAAGAAGTGCCTTGGGGAATACTACCTTGGTGGGGTTTAAACATTTTTCCAGTCCCTGGTGATCCAAATGACCCGAGAAATTGAGAAGCAAATCAACTCTTCCATCTGCACAACCTGTCCTAAGTGCTATTCATTGGTTGTGGCAGAAAGCTGGGAATGGGCTTTTGTATATATTTATCTGTGGCCCCCTGCCTAAGCCAGTGACACAAAAATGTGCTAGGAAAAACGCTGCGTACAAAAACCTCTATGAAGGGTAATGTTGTTTGGCACCGGCAGAGGCTAAGTGCTTTGGTTGGCTAGCGTGCCTGACAGGCGCACATATGCTGAGTCATCCTCTCCGTGCTTTCAACCCATGCCCTTTGCTGTCCTGGGGAAACAAACACGTGAAAACAGTATGGGAAAATGGAAACTAAAAGCTATCCCAGTCCCAGTGCAAAAAGAGCACCTGTGTGCAAATGAGCATTTAGGCATAACAGGATTTTAACTTTCGGAGTATCTTCAAAGCAGCTGTTAAGTAGTGAACTACTGGTGCCGAGTTGTTTTCTGTTGCCCCAGAAGGTCGGACCAGAACCAACGGGTTGAAATTAAATCAAAAGAGTTTCCGTCTAGACATCAGGAAGATTTTCTAACAGTCAGAGCAGGTTTTCGGTGGAACAGGCTTCCTCGGGAGGAGGTGAGCTCTCCTTCCCTGGAGGTTTTTAAGTAGAGGCTAGATGGCCATCTGTCAGCAATGCTGATTCTGTGACCTTAGGCAGATCATGAGAGGGAGGGCATCTTGGCCATCTTCTGGGCATGGAGTATGGGTCACTGGGAGTGTGTGGGGGAGGTAGTTGTGAATGTCTTGCCTTGTGCAGGGGGTTGGACTAGATGACCCTGGTGGAGTCCCTTCCAACTCTATGATTCTATGATACTGGTAGAGTAACAGCCTTAACATTACCAGACAGCAGGTAGATTAAGTGGTAGTCATGAGAACATACAGGAAAGTGTGAACTCGTTGGAGTAATCAAAGAAGATCTTATAGAAGAATATAAATCGCAACTGAATTAAAAAATGGGTAAGTGTTTCTGTCTTTGCCTGAAAGCATGGTACAGCCACACACATTACACTACTAGCAGGGGGGGGGGGGGAATAACAGCCAAATTTGGCCTGGTTAGTTCATGCCTTAAACTTAAGAGGACGTTTCATTGGGATTAGTTATCCATGCAAGATTAATAAACAAGGAGTGTATAGAAAAACCACTGAAAGCTGCTAAACGTTATCATGAAAATCACCCCTCCTTTCACCTCAAGGCGAGTTTGAGTCCATGTGGCTAACCACTGAATGAGAAATGGCAGTTAGTAACTAATTGTCTTCTACAGAGCCCTCCATAAGCCGCTTTGTCTGAATTAAAGTAATGGATGAAAGCGTTTACATCCTCTTTGGAAGTTTGCTTCTTACGCTTTCTCGAAATAGGTCCTTATTAGTAGGTCAAGAGTATGGGTCACCACGCAGCCTACTTGACACCTTTCAAACAGAAGGCAGCTCTTTTACTTAGGGTAAAATCCCTCCGAAATTCACAAGACTTTCTTCCAACCAAGTACAATTAGAGAGCTATTCTCTCCTCCCTTAATTTTTAACCAATAATAAAAATCAAGACCACCAGATGTGTAGGAGGCTATCCATTCACACTAGGTTCAGTCTGCTTTCCTCAGAATGATACCAGGTTCTTGGCCCTGGGCTTGGCTAAACTGGCAGGTGGTATAGGGTTGCCAGCCTCCAAGTACTAGCTGGAGATCTCCTGCTGTTACAGCTGATCTCCAGCCAATAGAGATCAGTTCACCTGCAGAAAATGGCCACTTTGGCAACTGGACTCTATGGCATTGAAGTCCCTCCCCTTCCCCAAACGCCACTCTCCTCAGGCTCCACCCCAAAAACCTCCCGCTGGTAGCGAAGAGGGACCTGGCAACCCTAATGTGGTAACATATAGTTTGCACTGTTGGACCAGTTGATCCTGCAAGGTTGTCTTCCCAGGGCTCAGTTTAAGAAGAAGAAGAAGAGGTAGTTTTTACATGCCGACTTTCTCTACCACTTAAGGGAAAATCAAACCAGCTCATAATCACCGTCCCTTCCCCTCCCCACAACAGACCCCCTGTGAGGTAGGTGGGGCTGAGAGTGTGTGACTGGCCCAAGGTCACCCAGCTGGCTTTGAGTGTAGGAGTGGGGAAACAAATCCAGTTCACCAGATTAGCCTCCGCCGCTTGTGTGGAGCGGAGAATCAAACCCGGATCTCCAGATTAGAGTCCACCACTCTTAACCACTACACCATTCTGGCTCTTAAGTAGGCTGGGAGGTAATTCACCCCAGCTGCACTACCTGGAGGTGCTGGAACTCCTGAGGCTGCGCTGTGCGTTGGCCAGGATCCGGCAAGCAAGTACTTACTGGGATATTTGGTTAATATAGCAGAGTTTGCCCAGCCATAGAAACGTAATATTGAGCGCAGTAAATAAAATCTCCCAAGAAATATATTGCAAAAAGTTCAACTTACATTTATTCAAGTAGATTCTGTTCACAACCAGTTTTCCCAGTCAGCGACGATGAATGGTCTACAGATGGGGTTTGATGTGACCGCTTGGGTTTAATAGCCTGCAAAGACCAATTTTCAATCATCCAAGGTTGTTTTCTTTCCTTTTCTCGGGGTTGCTTTGTTCTAACCTTCTAAAGCGTAAGCTCTGTATCCCTTTCTGACTGCATGGTGCCCAACAGCAAGTCATCAGTGCTGGCTTTTTCTTTGAGACGTTGTCTTGTTTCATGAAAAGTTACTTATATGATAGATCCCTTCCTGACTGGAGATGCAAAAGGTCTCTTGGTACAGAAGGGAAAAACATAGACCAGACTTTGATTTTATTTATTTGCTGAGTTCATTGCTACGCCACTATCCTATCAATATATCTAATTCCCAACATGGCTTCATATGTGGACACTTAAATCTAGAGATGGGGGCCATGAACAAACCAGGAAGATCTTTCTACAAACCTGAGAAAAGCCCTAGGATTGTAGAAAAATCTGAAATCTTTTTTAAAAAAATACAAAAACATTGGGGAGGTAAAGCTTCCAAAATTAACAGAAGAAGCACCTATAACTTTAAGAAATGGATGCTTTCTGAGAACTCACTCACCATTGTTAGTAGGCAACTACAATATTGCCAGCCTTCAAAACTTGGTTTCTGTCAGTAAAGAGGAATGCTCTTTCCTGGACTATTTTGACCTCCTAGTCCATCCCAGTACCCCTCGATCATCAGGGCCTGGGCAAGGAACACCCAGAAGGCAACTTGCTACCACACAATTTGTGCAACTCGCCCAGGTTCTGCAGTGAATACAACTTGATGCCGCACAACAACTTATTCTTTAAAATACCCATTGTGCCTTAGATGAAACAACAATTCAAGTAACATCAATATAACAAAATTTTGATCAGTCCGCTAAAAATCTATGGTAAGCATCCAAAAATAAAATAGAACGGCATAACATAAATCTAATCTAGACCTCAATGAATTTAAACTGGAACAACTGTCTATAAGACTGCATTTCAGTACAAATAAGATGTTAATTGATTTCAACCACATCCCTTAGACAATGTTTTAATTTAGTCATACTTCTGGTGACAGTGAGTTCCACAAACTGAACAAGCTTTTTAAAAACCCAATTAATCCTTGCTCTTGACTATAAGCAGCATTTAATTCTATTGGCTCTTTGATATATATATTTGCACTAAAAATCTCATATTCTGAGATGAAAAACTAGTGATCAGAATAATTTAATTTGTGCTTTCTTCCCCCCAGTTTGGTAGAAAATAAGAAAGGTTGCTTTCAAAGTCTGGGCTTGTTTAATGTGTAGTAGGATTTGCTAAGAATGCCGGGAAAGGATTTGTTGTCTACAAATCACAAAACAAAAAGATCCCCAAATAGAACATAACATTTGCTTGCGCAGAATGCAGGAGAGGAGGTGGTGGTGGGAATCTGACAATTCCCCCTCCCCCAATTTTGGAGTCTCTGTGTAGGAAAAAGCTGCACCACCGAGATATTTACCCTGTTGTAAAGGCACGGAGTGATGGCAGCCCGAAACATTTTTTCATATGGAATGATATGGAATAACCATTTCGTTCAAGTAGACACCAGCTGCTAGCAATATGGCGGTAAACACCTCCGGTCTAAATCTTCCAGGCAGCAGGGAATCCACTATTACATTGGCAGGCATATAGCAAGACCTAATTGTACAATCAGTTCCTCATGCTCCATGATTCTTTGGTGATTCTTCATGCCATTATCTGCAGCTCTGGCAGGCACTGGCTTCCAGCTAAAGTTAAAATAACTAGAAGACATTCTGCTCGCATAGAGCTAAGTTTCTCAAGTCTACAAATGGGCAGGTTTGGGAGGCATAAAGCAATTATTTGGAAGGGCCCAGTAGTCACCACATCCAACTAGTGGTGGTGGAAAAGGCTGTCATGTCATGGACAACTTATGGCAACCCCATAGGGTTTTCAAGGCGAGAGACGATCAGAGGTGTTTCCCATTGCCTGCCTCTGCATAGCAACCATGGACTTCCTTGGTGGTCTCCCATCCAAGTACTAACCAGGGTTGACCCTGCTTAGCTTCTGAGATAGATACCCCCCAGTGACCCCTACTCCATTCCCAGAAGATGGCCAAGATCTGACAAGATCAGGCTAGCCTGGGCTATCCAGGTCAGGGCAGAGGTGATTTGCCATTGCCTGCCTCTGCATAGCAACCCTGAACTTCCTTGGTGGTCTCCCATCCAAGTACTAACCAGGGCTGACCCTGCTTAGCTTCCAAGATCTGATGAGACCGGATAGCCTGGGCTGTACACGTTAGGGCCCATGTCCAACTACTTGCCCCCAAACCTCACCAGCATCCCTGCTGAACAATCCAGCTCATTGTCCAAAGACCTGTGGGGCCACTGGAGTATAGTGCTGGAGTGATGGCTTCCAGCTGGCCCTTCTTCTCCAATGGAAGCAAAACTGAGAGTGGGGATGGAGGTGTGAAGAGGAGTAGTAGGAGTAGGAGTAGGAGTTGGTTCTTATATGTCGACTTTCTCTACCACTTAAGGAAGAATCAAACCGGCTTACAATCACCTTCCCTCCCCCTCCCCACAACAGACACCCACTGAGGTAGGTAGGACTGAGAGAGCTCTATCAGAGCTGTGACTTGCCCAAGGCCACCCAGCTGGCTTCATGTGGAGGAGTGGGGAAACCAACCCAGTTCACCGGATTAGCCTCCGCCGCTCATGTGGAGAAGTGGGGAATCAAACCCGGTTCTCCAGATCAGAGTCCATCACTCCAAACCACCGCTCTTAACCACTACAGCACACTGGTTTTGGTTTAGCATTAAGAGACATTTTCTTAAATCCCCTTTACTCAGTTTCCCCCTGAAATCTGACAATTCTTTTCTTTTCCTCTTTTTTGGGGGTGAAATTTGGAGTCAGTTTCTAATGAGTTCTGTTTTGATCATAGAGAAATGTGAAGAGAGGATGGGCAGGAGGGGATGTTCTGCAAAAATCCCAAAATTTTAATCTCTTGATGCTCAGAAGCAAGCTGCGTCTCCCCAAACCGTCTTATCCTCCTGCTAGAGCACCACCCTATAGTGGGTGACATAAAACTATGGCAAGGGGTCAAGTTACAAAAGAGAAATCAAAGAGAACCCCCTCTTTAAAAAGAGAATAAGAGAATAAGAAGAACCAATGGTTATACCTAGAAAACTGAATTTGGAGAAATAAATCCCAAATAAATAAATAAATTTCCCTCCTCATAACAGCACTATGTATTAATTTTATTATTTTATGGGATTTGTAGGCCGCTCTTCCCGACTAGGTCGGGCTCAGAGCGGCTTACAACCATTTAAAATTGAGACAGGCTTACCATTCCAATAAAATTGTCAACAATTGCCCGATAAAAAATGGCGCCGTCAGTCATAGCAGCAATAACCATACATCAGGTAGCCATACCACCAATAAAACCAGAACGTAAAGCGCCACCAGAGGCCGGTAGGAGGAGGTGTGAACTTCTGTTCACACTCATTTTATAGTTAAGCATAGAGGTGTCCATTGTGTTATTTTCAGCACATAAGATGCTCAGTCCCCCTGGCAGAATACCATCAAGGCTGGTAGGCTGCATTGACTCCAGCATTTCCCAGATGAAATTGGACACACTTCAGAAATGCCTTCTTTAAAAGCAGTGATCAATAGCCACTATTATTACAGATTGCCGAAGGATCTATTCTGGCTGCTCTGTGGTATATTGTTTGTCCTCCACTAACGTAATAGCCAAGTTGGTATTTCATCCTTTTAGATAAAGATCAGGTAGCACAACGCAGTTGTCCTGACAAGATCTTTTTGATATTTCAAAATATACCTGAGCAGCTGCAGTGTGAGTGAAACAGCAGGCTAGATAAATCATGGTGCTTTAGCAGTCATCCACAGCATTGATGGAGCCTTAGCATTCATGTGCATTTAGTAATGGTGCCTTAGTGTTCATGCACATGCATTAATGGTGCCTTAGCACTCACACACATGAATGGATGATTCCTTAGTATTTGTGCGCATGCATCAATGGTGCCTCAGCATTCGTGCACATGTATTGATGGTGCCTTAGTGTTCATGCACATGCATCAATGCTGCCTTAGCATTCATGAGCCCACATTGATGGTGTGGTGGACTCTGATCTCGAGAACCGGTTTTGATTCCCCACTCCTCCACATGAGCGGCGGAGGCTAATCTGGTGAACCGGGTTGCTTTCCCCACTCCTACACATGAAGCCAGCTGGGGGACCTTGGGCTAGTCACAGCTCTCATAGAGCTCTCTCAGCCCCACCTACCTCACAGGGTGTCTGTTGTGGGGAGGGGAAGGGAAGGTGATTGTAAGCCGGTTTGAGCCTTCCTTAAGTGGCAGAGAAAGTCGGCATATAAAAACCAACTCTTCTTCTACTACTACTACTACTACTACTACTACTACTACTACTACTACTACTACTACTACTACTACTACTACTGGCAAAGTGGAAGCCTATAGGGCGGATTTGTTTTAATGGGTGGAGCCTTTTGCAGATCCATACTATGTACATCCCGGCCAATTTGCTTGCAGTTCTCATCGCAGTTTATGAATTGCTTTCATCGCACATTAATTCTTCTCTAGCTGCAAACTGTGCAAACTTATTGCTCATTTCCAATCAGGAAGAACAAAATCCGTTGGCACTTATCGGGCGATAAGCAAGTTATAGGATGAATGTTTAAGTACATTGTTGCTTACAGTAATGGAAATTATTCCCAACCTGGTCCCAAATTGAATTTTAATCCGCTTTCGCAATATCCAAATCTAAATCCTCATTCTTTTTTTTAATCTGTGAATTTTTATAATCCACTGAACGGCACGCCAGTCGAACACTACCCATATTGGGAAACTTAGTGGGAGTGGGAAGAGGAAGGGGGGGAGTGACAATTTATTCCCCAGAATATTAATCCCTATTTTTTTTTCTTGCTCTGAGCTCATTACGATGCAAGGCAATCAGCGTACTTCCTTAGATACAGATGCCGGCCAAATTTTGTGCGCGTATCTAAAGGGAGCCCATAAAGACAGCGACACAAACAAACAAAATTGCTGTGATGCAGTTAGGACAACTTGTGTGTGGATGTGCGTTCTGAACGTGTATCTCTGCATGCAAAAGAATATTCCATGTGTGGGGGGGATACAGGTCTATGCACCAGAAATGTTCACGATGTTCCTGATTCTGCACAAAAAACATATTGATTGCATTGGCGAACGTGGGTTTGGAGCCCTGTAGGCAGAAAAAGCGCTCGGAGTGTGTGTGTTTGTGTGTGTGCATGAGATCTGGAGCAGAGGTGTGCATGAGATCTGGAGCAGAGCAGCAGCGCTGAGGAAAAGGGACTCTGTACCCCCTCAGCTGTGCGGACTCTGAGCTGCACCTTGAGTCTTGGCGAGACAAACTAGCTATGGATGAAGCAAGCAAGCGAGTCAATAAACATCTCCTGAAAGTGCTTTCCCCTAAACTGAGCGGCGGTTGGGTTTGGTGTGTGCACATACGTATGTATGCCCTTACAACCAGTGAGAAGGCGGCAATTCTTCAGCTGAGCACAAGCTTCGAGCTGGATTGCCTGTTTCGAGCAGAAAAGCATTTCTCCCAACCCTACTTGCCATGCTGCCCTTAGGCCTCTTGGGCAGCATGGCAAGTAGGGTTGCCAACCTCCAGGTGGTGGCTGGAGATCCCCTGGAATTACAAGCAATCTCCAGGCGACAGAGATCAGTTCCCCTGGAGGAAAACGGCTGCTTTGGAAGGCGGGCCCCATGGCATTATACCCCACAAAAATCCTTCCTTTCCCCAAACCCTACTAGGGTTGCTAGCTCCAGGTTGGGAAATACCTGGAGATTTTGGGGGTGGAGCCTGAGGAGGGCGGGGTTTGGGGAGGGGAGGGACTTCAATGCCATAGAGTCCGATTGCCAAAGCAGCCATTTTCTCCAGGGGGAACTGATCTCTGTCACCTGGAGATCAGTTGTAATAGCGGGAGATCTCCAGCCACCGCCTGGAGGTTGGCAACCCTAAGCCCCACCCTCCCCAGGCTCCACCCCCAAATCTCCAGGTGAGCAGTCAGATATTGCCCATCGTAAAAGTCATCTGACTTACCCAACATTGGGTAGGCTATATCTGAAGCTTCCCAGAATCCCAGATCTTTTAACACTTAATTGATTTAATGTAATTGATTAACACTTAATTGATTTAATTGAAGGGAATTTAACAGAGCCTGCCTGCCTGCCTGTTTTTTGGGGGGGTTTTTTTGCAAATATTTCTCCCCATTGCCCCAGAAAAGCATTTCTCCCAGCCTGTCTTGAACACATGAACACATGACACTGCCATATACTGAATCAGACCCTCGGTCCATCAAAATCGGTATTATCAACTCAGACCGGCAGCGGCTCTCCAGGGTCTCAGGCAGAGGTCTTTCACATCACCTACTTGCCTAGTCCCTTTGACTGGAGATGCTGGGGATTGGACCTGGGACATTTTGCATGCCAAGCAGATGCTCTACCACTGAGCCACGGCCCCTCCCTCGCAAGGGACAGATCAGGTGATTTGCCTTGGCCGTCACACAGTCTTGAGGGGAGGGAAATTTTAAATGGTGCCTTCCCATGAAAACTCATAGCCCAGGAGTTAACCCCCTCCATGTGTGTCCACGGTGTCTGAAAAGCCCTTTATTTACAATAGTACCCCTTTTCTTCTTCATCCATTTAACCTTCTCCTATTGGAAAGATAACCTTCAAGAATGGAAATCAGTTCACTTGCGGCCCGATAACCCAACGGCGCAGAAATCCGTCTCTAGCTAAACAGAATCAGCAGAAAAGCGAGCGGAAGAGAACCCCGCACAGTATTCACCTCGGCGATATGATTGCTTCCGATCCGAGCTGCGATCATTTAAATGTTAATAACGCTATTAAGCGCTGGTGGGCAAAGGAACAAACTATCAGCTGGAGACACGGAGGCGGATTTTGCTCTTCTCGATTATTACGTTATTAATCAGCATCCCTTGCTGGGTGTGTCGTCTGACCTGACCGAAATGGGAAGTTTGGGGAAGTAACTGAGCGACGACACGTATCAGCATCGATATCTTGCTGGTTTGATCTGTTGGCCACTTCATGCTTTAGAATTTTTTTTTTAAGGTGAAGTATGAATGCAGGTGTTTGCAAGCATGTGTTTCGCCAAGATGCACTTATCCGAGCATCCTGAGTAGCCACAGGCCACTGTGGAATGTAGAGTTAGTAACCTCCAGGTAGGGCCTGGAGTTCTCCTAGGGTTGCCAGGTCCCTCTTTGCTATAGGCGGGAGGTTTTTGGGGTGGAGCCTGAGGAGGGCAGGGTTTGGGGAGGGGAGGCACTTCAATGCCATAGAGTCCAATTGCCAAAGCGGCCATTTTCTCCAGGGGAACTGATATCTTTTGGCTGGAATACAGAAAACTATAACGTGAACAGTGTAGCTTTATTGTCCATTGAATACTGTTCAAAAGTACATTCAAATACAATAATATAATACAATGTGCAGTTCTTACACCGTTACATGAACAGAACTGTCATATTCTCGATATAAAGTAGAGAGAATTAGTCCAAGTCCATGCCCAGAACTCCTTGAGACGGGAAGGAACAATCAATCCCAATCTCCCTGGAGTTGCTTAGCAAGGTGCAGGACAAAGTGCAGGATGGGTTCAAATGAACCCATCACAGGACAGGGATCCGGTATTCTTCCTGTTTTGGTGGAGGACTTCAAAATGTGGACAAGGTGCAGGACTTCAAAATGAGGACAATAACAGGACACATATATATTTTTCATACCACATGTTATATGTCTTAACTATAACAATTTGATTTACCTTATATATAAGAATTTGATTTATTTAAATATATAGCCTACAACTGTAACTTTGTCTACTACCACAATATCAGTTGGAATTACTAGTTTGAATGAGGAATTACTAGTTTGAAAGACCTGGTGGTTGGCAACCCTAAATTCTCCTGGAATTAAAACGGATCTCCAGTCTATGAAATCAGTTCCTCTGGAGGAAATGGCAGCTTTGGAGAGTGGCCTCCAGGGCATTACATCCCTGCTGAGCTCTCTCCCCAAACACCATCTCCGAATCTTCAGGAATTTCCCAAGCAGGACGTGGCAACTATAGTAGAACGTTCACTCAGCAGAAAGCCTGGCTTTCTTTGTGTGCCATGTATGTAGAGGTAACAATGTGTTTGCTGGGGACACCAGGAAGTCGTGAGTTTCTCTTACCCATGATCACTCAGGGCTAAAGTTCCCCCAATCAAAAATGGACTTCCCCAGGTTTCTTGAAGCCCCGGTATGGGGCGGGGAATGGAGGAATGGCACAGATGTCTTTCGGCCCTCAAATGTGGCTTGAAGCACACTGGGGGGCAATAAGTACTTATCTCCATTGCATTGGATAGCACCCCCAGGTGAAAACTTTTCTCAGTTTCATTGACGGGCTCATAAGAACATAAGAAAAGCCCTGCTGGATCTGACCAATGCCCATCAAGTCCCGCAGTCTGTTCACACAGTGGCCAACCAGAGGCCTCTAGGAAGCCCACAAACAAGATGACTACAGCAACATTGTCCTGCCTGTGTTCCACAGCACCTAAGATAATAGGCATGCTCCTCTGATCCTGGGGAGAATAGGTATGCATCATGACCAGTATCCATTTTGACTAGCAGTCATGGATAGCCCCATCCTCCATGAACATGTCCTATCCCCTCTTAAAGCCTTAGAACATAACAACATAAGAAAGGCCATGGTGGATCAGACCAAAGCCCATCAAGTCCAGCAGTCTGTTCACACAGCAGCCAACCAGATGCCTGTAGGAAGCCCACAAACAAGTCTGCTGCAGCAGCATTATCCTGCCTGTGTCCCAAAGCACCTAATATATTCGGCATGCTCCTCTGATCCTGGAGGGAAAAGGTATGGATCGTGACTAGTATTCCTGTTGACTAGTAGCCATGGATAGCCCTCTCCTCCATGAACATCTCCACTCCTCTCTTCAAGTCTTCCAAGTTGGCAGCCATCACCACATCCTGGGGCAGGGAGTTCCGCAATTTAACTATGCTCCCAAGTTCTAGCTCTATGAATGAGGCTCTTTCTCCATTGTGGTTGCCAACTCCCAAATTTTAGCGTTTTGAAAGAGAGTTAATTTTTCTCAAGCGTTGTCAGATGGCCATCACGTGTTTTGCTTAAGAATCATTCCTCGATCCACTGCCCGATGCACTTCACACATTTTAGAAAACTGTTACCACATCCTCTCTTCTTTGCTGGGCGGCCCAGCTATTTCCAACTCCGACCACAGAAATGAATGCTCCACCCCTGGGGTTGTTTGAGAAGCCAAATTCGACCGCTGTTGGCGACAGCTATCCTTCCCCGCTGCGTTTAGCGGCAGAATTAATTGCCGAAGCTCGTGGTTCATTTGACACTCCGTGCCCTAGTTATTTAAGGAGAACGGTGTCGTGGCAAGATGGTTCTCAGTTACAGTCGGGGGTTTAACGCAGCAAGCAGCGTACCAGCTGCTATTCCTTAGCACCCTGTGGGAGGGAGGAGGGAAATGACGCTTTAGAGGTTTTCTTTTGAGAAAGGAGATGAGATTTAAAAAAAAAAAAAAGCTCCATGTAAACGAGTGAACTTTCTAAAAGTGGCTTTATTTTAGAGAGGGCCATGAATCTTGATCCAACGAGACAGGGGGCTCCTGAGGTCAGAAACATCAGACTTTGCGGGGAAGAAATGTCCCCAGGGACGCACACATATATTAACTCAAGGCCTTTCACCTCTCTCTTAAGGCCTCTCTGCCTGTCGCGGCGGTATCAATCCATCGCCAGCCTTTTCCTTGGCGGTGCACTTCTCCGCATGACAAGCGAGCGATCGGGAAGATATAGTAAGGCTTCCAGGAAGCGTCTTCATTTCAGAGCGACTGAGTAAAGAGAATCGGCCTTCTGCGTTCTCCCAGGAACTACTTATCTTCCATCTTTCAATTAAAGGTCAAAAAATGAAAGGAGGGAGACCTGTTGCCTATTATACGTCCTTCCCCCATGCCAGCTACTCCTGGTGTAAGAACTCCTGTCCTGGGCCATGTGGCGTCTAAACCAGTTTCTTCCATTGGTTCTAAAGTATGAGGGAGACTCTCCCGAGAACAGCTCTATCAAAACAGAAGGGGACATAATTTGGGAAAATACAAGATTCTCTCAACAGTACTCTCTTTCACCTCTGCCCTCAAAGTAAGGTTGGTACAAAACTGGAATAGGGTTGCCAGATCCCTCTTCGCCACGGGCGGGAGGTTTTTGGGGTGGAGCCTGAGGAGGGCGGGGTTTAGGGATGGGAAGGACTTCAATGCCATAGAGTCCAATTGGCAAAGTGGCCCTTTTCTCCAGGGGAACTGATCTCCATCGGCTGGAATACAGAAAACTATAACGTGAACAGCGTAGCTTTATTGTCCATTGAATACTGTTCAAAAGTACATTCAAATACAATAATATAACACAATGTGCAGTTCTTACACCGTTACATGAGCAGAACTGTCATATTCTCAATATAAAGTAGAGAGAATTAGTCCAAGTCCATGCCCAGAACTCCTTGAGATGGGAAGGAACAATCAATCCCAATCTCCCTGGAGCTGCGTAGCAAGGTGCAGGACTTCAAAAGGTGGACAATAATTGGTTCAAATGAACCCATCACAGGACAGGGATCCGGTATTCTTCCTGTTTTGGTAGGTTCTTCATCAGGGTTCAACACAGACTGCACAGTAGCAAGTTCACATGTTGATTGGGCTGAGAGAGCTCTAAGAGAACTGTGACTAGCCCAAGGTCACCCAGCTGACTTTGTGTGTAGGAGTGGGGAAACCAACCCAGTTCACCAGATTAGCCTCTGCCGCTCATGTGGAGGAGTGGGAAAATCAAACCCGGTTCTCCAGATCAGAGTACACCGCTCCAAACCACCACTCTTAACCACTACACCACGCTAGCATGTAGAACACTGTTAGTTGTGTCTAGGCATGAATGTGCCTGAAAGCCAATGTGGTACAGTGGTTACAGTAGGACTCTGCCAGGAGGTTCACTGAGGGCCAGTCACTCTCACTCAGCTTTACCCACCTCAGAGGGTTGTTGTGAGAATAGTGGATAGTGGCACCAGGAATGTCCTTTCACCATTGCCTTTTTGCCTAGAGTGGGTGACATTGCAATCCTATGCAGAATTACTTCGGTATAAACCCATCAATTTCAATGAGTTTATACTGGAGTAACTATGTATAGGATTCCACAGTTAAATAGTCTGGACTAAGGATTATTTTAGATTATAACCTCGACTAGGCCTGACTTTGATGGACCAAGGGTCTGATTCAGTATAAGGCAGCTTCATGAAGATAGGCCATGGCGCAGTGGTAGAACATCTGCTTGGCATGCAGAAGGTCCCAGGTTCAAACCCTGGCTGGCATCTCTAGTTAATGGGATCAGGTAGTGGGTAATGAAAAAGTCCTCTGCCTGAAACCCTGGAGAGCCACTGCTTGTCTGAGTAGACAATACTGACTTCGATGGAACAAGGGTCTGATTCAGTAGAAGGCAGCTTCATGTGTTCATGTGTTCAATGAAGGGGGTAAAAGAACCCACAAATAAAAACCCAAGTCATCAGAAAAGTCCCCCAAATTGTATGCATCTTTCTCACAGTGGGAGACTTTGAACAGTAGCACCTTCCCTCATTTCATGCTGTCAGAAACACTGGTGCACCCCATGTTGCCTGTCGTACTGGCAAACCCCTTCTCTGCCTCCTTGGCATTTGGGAAAGGCAATGCGTTGGCATCAAAATCCAGCAGATATCCAGCAAATTGAGCACCCCTTGATGCGGGAGCCAGTATAAGCAACTGGGCTAGAATTGGTATGGAATCTATGCTCTCCTTCCCACATGCCTCAGTGACCATGATAGAATATGGCTGCAGTAAGCAAGAAGGATGCAATTTTTCATACTAATGCATAGAGTATGCTCAGCAAAGATAGTAACAAAGAGGTGGTTTTTTTTGAGAGAGGAAATCTGACAAAGTGGGAACGTTTTTTCGTAAACAAACAACTTCCAAAAAGAAATGAGTTACTGCATATGGTGCATTTAGCACCATCCCCATTTCTGAGAACAAGGGGGAAAATGACAGTTAATCCTTCCCATGGAAACTGCCGGTAAAGAGACATTGCTCTGTTGGAAACTCTTTTCAAATGGACATTTTTAGTCAAGGCTGACTTCAGGTGAAAACGCATGGTCACTTTATCCTCCTTTAATCCCTGTTTCAGTTAGGATTCAGCCAGGATTGAACGCATGCGTTTTGCCTGATGTGCGTTCGATCCTGGCTAAAACAGGGATTAAAGGAGGATAAAGCGACCATGCGTTTTCGCCCATCGATGCATCTGCTGGACTGCCACCATCCCAAGACCCCTTGGTCATCCTTGAAGTATGACTGTTGTGTAGAGGTCAGAGTGTAGCAGAGTGGATACAGGGCAGTGATCTCTCAGAACCCTATGGACTTGTTAATATGCTGGTGTTATTAATAGGCTACTGTTGCTGTCTATATTTATTTATTTGTATGTTCACACCCCACTTTTCTCCATAATGGATAACTAGAGTGGCTTCTAACGTCTTTCTCCCTCCCACCATTTTCCCTTTGCAACAACAACCCTGTGAGTTAGATGGGGCTGAGAGAGTGTGACTAGCCCAAGGTCACCCACCTGGCTTCATGTGTAGGAGTGTGTGTGCGTGTATGGGGGAAATCCAGTTCACCAGATTAGCCTCCGCCGCTCATGTGGAGGAGTGGGGAATCAAACCCGGCTCTCTAGATCAGAGTCCGCCGCTCCAAACCACCACTCTTAACCACTACACCACGCTGGCTCCCTTTTACCTCCCCTCTGTTGCTCTGTAGCCCCCCCCTTTGCAAGGACAACAGGCCATTCCAGTGTATCTAATGGGCAGGGACTCCACGTCGAGCGGCTTGGTTACAGCCTCTTCATCCCACGGTTGCATATCTTTACTCAAATGATTTCACGCGGCGGGCCAAAGGGACTTTCCCCTGCCGCTCAAGTCAAACCACCGCGGCAGCAGCAGTCTCACTGCGTCCGAGTGCCAATATGAGCGCTGTCGGTTCCCTTATCGTAGCTGCCCATACAGACGGCCGGGGCCACTCTCATCAGTCTCCGCGGGGGTCCCCGTCAGCTGTGAAAAGAAAGCGCGGTCAATTCAGCCCCATCAGCTTCCTTTTATTGGAAAGGCAGCTTTTTTCTTGTCGAAAAAGGGAAGGAGAAGAAGAAAAGAGCCCAGCTTATCACCAAGGGAGGATCTCGAAGAAGACGGGCTGAATCGAAAGATTGCCGTAACCTGCTTAGTGATTCCGCGCCCGGCTGTCATTAAGTTCTCTTCAGCGCACATATTTCTGCTGCAGGTGGCTTTGTTGCTGAATAAAGAGCCCCGCCGCAGCGCAAGCGGAGAATGAGTCACTTTCCTAAAAATGAAACTTGAAGACTCTTTGATCAGACATTTCCTGCTCTGGCGTTCCGTTTTCGAGAACAAAGCAAGGAAACTATTCGCGGCGAGGACACGCGTGCGGAGATTTACACCGCGTTGCAATGAATTAGCATATTTGTTCAACAGCTGTAGGGACCCTTTAAAAAAAGAAGAAGACAATATCTGACTCTTGGTGGGAGAGTGTGTGTGAATGACAATGATAAAAAAGTACAATGTTCTCTTCCCCCCCTCTAGTTTTCCAACCGTTATGTATTTGTGGAGGTTGGGAAAAATATATGGGGGGAAGGCAAAATAATTTGCTGGAAGCCGTCCTCCTCTTGAAGGCCCAGAACCTCGGAGAAGGTGTAGCCCAGAGGGAACACATGACGTCCCGGCAATTCGTGGCTCCAGGGTTTGATAGGGAGGCCATTGTGGTGAGTATATCATCCAGGTCAAAAGTCCAGGACGAGCATCATGGTTCCAGGACCATGGACAGGTCACAGGATATTACTCCAGCATTTGTCAAAAGCCTACAGATATTGCACAGTAGGCATATCCAGCGTGGTGTAGTTGTTAAGAGCTGTGGTTTGGGTTGGTGGACTCTACTCTGGAGAACCGGGTTTGATCCCCCACCCCTCCACATCAGCGGCGGATGCGAAGCTGCTGAACCAGGCTGGTTTCCCCACGCCCCTACACATGAAGCCAGCTGGGTGACATTGGGCTAGTCACAGCTAGTGGATGCCAATCTGGTGAACCGGGTTGCTTTCCCCACTCCTACACATGAAGCCAGCTGGGTGACGTTGGGCTAGTGACAGCTCTCTTAGAGCTCTCTCAGCCCCACCTACCTCACTGGGTGTCTGTTGTGGGGAGGGGAGGGGAAGGGAAGGTGATTGTTAAGCCGGTTTGATTCTTCCTTAAGTGGTAGAGAAAGTCGGCATATAAAAACCACCTGAGAAGACTGAGAGGTGATATGATAACCATTTTCAAGTACTTGAAGGGCTGCACATTGAGGATGGTGCTGAGTTGTTTTCTGTTGCCCCAGAAGGTCGGACCAGAACCAACGGGTTGAAATTACATCAAAAGAGTTTCTGTCTAGACATTAGGAAGAATTTTCTGACAGTTAGAGCGGTTCATTGGTGGATCAGGCTTCCTTGGGAGGTGGTAAACTCTCCTCCCCTGCAGGTTTTTAAGCAGAGGCTAGATGGCCATCTGTCAGCAATGCTGATTCTATGACCTTAGGCAGATGATGAGAGGGAGGGCATCTTGGCCACCTTTGGGGTTGGAGTAGGGGTCACTGTGTGGGTTGCAGATAGTTGTGAATTTCCTGCATTGTGCAGGGGGTTGGACTAGATGACCCTGGTGGAGTCCCTTCCAACTCTATGATTCTTCTGAATGCACTACAGTGTGGCAAAGCCTGAAGCCAAGTTCACACATGCAGCTAGATGGCAGGATGAGTGCTTGCAATGCAAGCAATACCACCTGCTCTGCTCGGCAAGTCATTTGTGTGAGGGACCGTCCACCTCATGCGACAGCGCTGTTTCCTAACGCACCGGCAGGGAGCGATGGGATATGTCCGAGCCCGCTTTTTATTTTGAGGGAGCTGGTACAGATTGCTTAGAGATGACGCGTACATGACAAACGGCAGCAAGGAAGAGGAGATTTATTGCAACTGGTCAGCATGCTTCAACTCATATCTGCTTACTGAGTTATGCTTCCCTAATTATATGGTTGCCGCAGTGTAGACGTTCAACGATGTTA
The DNA here is from genome assembly GCF_029931775.1 of Euleptes europaea. Taxonomy (NCBI): domain Eukaryota; kingdom Metazoa; phylum Chordata; class Lepidosauria; order Squamata; family Sphaerodactylidae; genus Euleptes; species Euleptes europaea. The sequence goes on along the minus strand of NC_079331.1, from coordinate 9,590,972 downwards.
TAATTAGTGAGCAATTAACTAGAGCGTTTGTCAAGTTGCTTTGGAACCCAAAGCATGTGCGCGGGTTGATAGCATATAGATATGCGAGCCGTTTCAGCGGTGATTTTTCCAGATTCGGCATGTGAAAAGGCCAGTTTTCGCACCATTAGTCTTAGCACTGTCAAGATCAAAGACACAATGCCATGGTTTTATGAAAAGTGAAATTTATTTAACGCTGACAAATGCAGCCTTGGGAATGCTCTCTCTCTCTCCCTTCTCTGCTTAAAGGAACCTATTTCTCTCTTCATTTTGATATATTTCATATTGGCATGGAGACAAGATATCACCTATTTGTCTCTAGTATCCAACAACCCCAGATATACTTCTTCTGAATATGGAAGTTCCACTTACTTTGCCATTGGGCGAAAACGCATGATCACTTTAGCCTCCTTTATTCCCTGTTTCAGCCAGGATTGAATGCATGTTTGGCGAAAACGCATGCATTTGATCCTGGCTGAATCCTGGCTGAAACAGGGAATGAAGGAGGCTAAAGTGACCATGTATTTTCGCCCATTAACAGACCTAGCCACTATTATTTTCTCTAATTGTTTTGTTCAATAGGTCACCTAGGTTGTGCCATTTTGATTCCATGCATTACGCATTGTATGAGAATTGGCTTATTTAATTACATTTTGATCCCTCCATGGTATTGTATACATGTTTTCCCTTCCCCTTTTCATCCTCAAAGAATGCCAACGTGGTATAGAGAGCCAGCATGGTGTAGTGGTTAAGAGCGGTGGTTTGGAGCAGTGGACTCTGATCTGGAGAACTGGGTTTGATTCCCCACTCCGCTACATGAGCGGCGGAGGCTAATCTGGTGAACTGGATTTGTTTCCCCACTCCTCCACACGAAGCCAGCTGGGTGACCTTGGGCTAGTCACAGCTCTCTTAAGAGCTCTCTCTGCCCCACCTACCTCACAGGGTGTCTGTTGTGGGGAGGGGAAGGGAAGTTAATTGTTAAGATGGTTTGATTCTTCCTTAAGTGGTAGAGAAAGTCGGCATATAAAAACAAGTCTCCTCCTCCTCCTCCTCCTCCTCCTCCTCCCCCTCCTCCTCCTCCTCCTCCTTCTTCTTCTTCTTCTTCTTCTTCTTCGTATTTGACCTGAACTCTTTAGGTCAACTCAGCAACCATTTGCCCTTAAAAGAGCCATTCAAATACTTTACTGCTGTATCAACACCAGCTGCCTCGGTCTTCATTCAATCCCGGCAACGGCCTCTGTCAGCGGCAGGCTGAGGGGTGGGGGGGAGAAGTCCCAATCATGTCTTCGTGGAATAGCTCTACGTTTTCTGCTTTGTGGTGCCGATCTTAGTCATAAAACAAGGCTTCAGCTATGGACATTTCGTCGTCGTCAGCTTGAATTTGACAAGATGAGCCGACGTGAGCCCGGCTTTGTTTCCCCCCCAGGCCTGGAACCGAACTTCTGTTCCCGCCTGTAGGCGATGAAATGTTGCACAGCTGCTAACCGTCCCAAAATAAAAACCTGTAATGTCTAAATGAATGCCAGGAGGTTGGATTGACCTACAGTAGAAGACGCCAATAAAAGGAACCGTTCTCCCCCTTTCCCTGTTGCCCCGTCAGAAGCATCACAATTTGTCTGCTTTGTTTTAAAGGTTAAATACCAGTTTGGGACGGTAAGGAAAGCCTTTCGAATTGGTCCTGGTGCGCTGCTGTCCGCTCAAATCTTCAAAACAAGGTTAACCCCCTTTTTCTTCTTCTTTATGCTTCTTTACTTCCCGCTGGCTCGGTCAGGTAACCCTGACCGGTGTCATCTGTTTGTATTCTTTTCAGCAGGGGGGTACGGAGAAAGCAAAAAGCAGCCAGATAATCCCTATGCTTTTGAGGACTTTGCCCGATACGGAAAAAGCCTTTTGTTGCAGCAGCCCCTTGACCTCATGACAAAGCTGATGGGATCTCCTCGTGGCCTCGTGGCCAGAAGGGGCTACGGAGGGAGGTCGCCGAGAGGAATATTTCAACCTCCCCCCCACCCAATATTAGTTTAACATCTTCCTTGTGTGAATCAAGTCTATGCTGATTTACGTTTGAGCCATTTATGGTGCCTTCACACTGAATCGTCCCCGTTAAACATACACTTTGTTCAACATTATTTCTGGGTCAGTAAATCACTGCCCCATGGCACAGGGTGGTAAGCTGTAGTACTGCAGTCCAAGTTCTGCTCGCGACCTGAGTTCGATCCCAACAGAAGTCGGTTCCAGGTAGTCGGCTCAAGGTCGACTCAGCCTTCCATCCTTCCGAGGTCGGTGAAATGAGGACCCAGCTTGCTGGGGGTAAATGGAAGATGACTGGGGAAGGCACTGGCAAATCACTCCGTAAAACAAAAGTCTGCCTAGTAAACGTCGGGATGTGATGTCACCCCATGGGTCAGGAATGACCCGGTGCTTGCACGGGGGACCTTTACCTTTTTAAATCACTGCTATACTTTACTCACTACTTTACTCACCATTCCTCTGGTGGCAGCAATTTTTGAGGTGGGAACCAGCTTGGTGTAGAGGTTAAGAGCGGTGGTTTGGTGGACTTTGATCTGGAGAACTGGGTTTGATTCCCCACTCCTCCACATGAGCGGCGGAGGCTAATCGGGTGAACTGGACTTGTTTCCCCACTCCGCCACATGAAGCCAGCTGGGCAACCTTGGGCAAGTTACAGCTCTGTTAGAGCTCTCTCAGGAGAACAATGTTGTAAGTTCCACTGAGGAGAAAGGTGGGTTGCAAATGAAGTGAAATCAAATAAATACAAATTAATAACCCAATCTACAAAGAATGTTTCTGTCCAGCGCTATATCAGCGATAGCAGCAATATAAAGTCATGTAAAAGCAATCCCAAAGCAACACAGAACAGGTAGAATACAGGCTATAAAACCCATACAAGATATTAGATACTCAGCTAAAAGGTGGGCTAAAATGAAGTTAAAAGCCTAGAGAAGTGAATGGCAGAGAGTCACACATGAATACATGAAGCTGCCTTCTACTGAATCAAACCCTTGGTCCATCAAAGTCAGTATTGTCTACTCAGACCGGCAGTGCCTCTCCAGGGTCTAAGGCAGAGGTCTTTCACACCACCTCCTTGCCTAGTCCCTTTAACTGGAGATGCCGGGGATTGAACCTGGGACCTTCTGCATACCAAGCCGATGCTCTACCACTGAGCTACGGCCCTTCCCCAAACACATGAACACATGAAGCTGCTTTCTACTGAATCAGACCCTTGGTCCATCAAAGTCAGTATTGTCTACTCAGATGCGCAGCTGCTCTCCAGGGTCTCAGGCAGGGGTCTTTCCCATCACCTACCTGCCTAGTCCCTTTAACTGGAGATGCCAAGGATTGAACCTGGGACCTTCTGCATGCCAAGCAGATGCTCTACCACTGAGCCACAGCCCCTCCCCACAGTCCGTCTGAAAGCTTACTCTTTTTTTTTTAACTTTCTGGTGTGAATGAAATAGTAGAAGACCTCAAATAAAAATGTTGAGTTGTGAAATATTGGCCCCGTTGGCGCGTGAATCAGCACCAAAATGTCTAGACGCTAACTAGGCTGGGATTCAGCTATGAAGAACGGTTTGCTGCCCCTAATGGTTTATTCGGGGGGGGGGTTGTGTCTATAAACCCAGCACTGCATCAAGAAGCAGGTGAATCAATTGATCCCGAAATTAGCCGTCATGTACAGCAACCCAGCGTTTATTGCTTTTCCAATACAGCTTGTCTACATACTCTTCGTTGCTATTAAATAATACTTGAAGTAAGAAGTCCCGGTTCCAACATGGTATCAGGGAGGAAGGTGGGACTTGTGGGATGGACTTTTTTTAACCACAAGTTCCACAACCCCTCTCTCTCTTAATTAAAATAGGGAGGGATGGTTTATTGGATTTGATAGCTCAGGCTTAGAGAGCGACAGCTGCAGAGTAGACTCGATTCCGTCCCACGCCAGGACGCCAGGCGCATAACGCAATTTGCGAAGGGGTAGCTCCGCTCAATAAGAAAAAGTCCCGAGGCCCCCGAAGCTACCCCTTCTCTTGTTTCGCTACGAGACAATGCAATTTGCTGGGGCTGAAGCGGGCTCGCAATTTCACCTAAAGAGAAAGTGAATTTGAAAGCCCCTGCTGGGAAAGAAAAAGCAGGGGGGAAGGGTTTTTTTAAGAGCATAAGAACACAAACTGGAGGCCTGTGGAGAATCACAAGTGTGCGTGTATGTGTGTGGGGGGGAAGGTAAAAGTAGTCCCCTGTGCAAGCACCGGGTCATTCCTGACCCATGGGGTGATGTCACATCCCGACGTTTACTAGGCAGACTTTGTTTGCGGGGTGGTTTGCCAGTGCCTTCCCCAGTCGTCTTCCCTTTACCCCCATCAAGCTGGGTCCTCATTTTACCGACCTCAGTAGGATGGAAGGCGGAGTCAACCTTGAGCCGGCGACCTGAAACCGACTTCCGTCGGGATCGAACTCAGGTCGTGAGCAGAGCTTGGACTGCAGTACTGCAGCTTACCACTCTGCGCCATGGGAATATATGATAAATGCATACACACAAGTATGTGCAAAAGCATAACTCTCCCCACCCCATTTTCTAAGTTCTCTGGGGATTGGGCAAGCTCATTTTCCTTTCTCCCTCTGTGCTCTTCCCTTTAACTGACTCTGAACATTTCATGCCTTCCTGAGCAAGCTCAGTCCTTAGAGCTGCCAACCCCAGGCTGGGAAAGACCTGGAGATTTTGGGAGCGAAGCCTCAGGAGGGCTGGGTTTGGGGAGGGGAGTGAATTCAATGGGGCATAATGCCATGGAGTCCACCTTCCAAAGCGGCCTTTTTCTCCAGGGGAACTGATCTCTGTCATCTGGAGATCAGTTATAATAGCGGGAGATCTCCAGGAACCACCTGGAGGATGGCAACCTTATCAGTCCTCAATGCGGTGGAATAGAAACCCTTCACGGAGTTTGCCCAGAAAGTGTTTGAAAAACCAAACACAAATTAGTTTCACATCTCTTCATCCAAACCCGGTCAAGTTTTGAGTGAACCTTCTTTTCAGTCTGATTTCAGGTGCAGGTGGAACCTGAGCCAAAAATCTGCTGCTTGGAAAGCCACCAGGCCAAGCTTGAGTGTTCCAGCTACGCTGAGCTGGGAGTTGTTTCTTCTTCTTCTTCTTCTTCTTCTTCTTCTTCTTCTTCTTCTTCTTCTTCTTCTTCTTCCTTCTTCTTCTTCTTCTTTTCATGCATTCAAGACTCAGAACAAAAAGCAGGGCTGAAAAATCTGCATACGCCCGAGCAACAAATTGAGCAGTTTGCAGCGAACATGGCAGAGATTCCATCTTCTTTTGCAAGAAGACTTAAATGTCTTGTCTATGCCAGCATGGATTAAGAGAGCCGGGCGAACGGTAAATGGAGCCTTTCAATCCCAGCTGGCATTGATTCCCCCGTTGCTTGGCCCAAAGTATTACCTGGCCCTACTACTTGAGATCCTTAAAGAAGAAGGGAACTGAATGGGGCCAAGCATGTGTTAAAATCTCCCTTTTTATCTTACCAGGCTCCAAGTGTCCATCCCAGGGCACATGGAGCCCAAGGAAATGGCAAACAGTCCCCTCTCAGCTGTTTCTACTGGCAAAAACACCCAGGAGGGAAGCCCGAAGCCCCTCACATGAAGCTGCTTCATACCGAATTAAACTCTTGGTCCATCAAGGTCAGTATCATCTATTCAGACTGAAAGCAGCTCTCCAGTATAGTTTATTGGTTAAGAGCGGTGGTTTGGAGCGGTGGACTCTGATCTGGAGAACCGGGTTTGATTCCCCACTCCTCCACATGAGCGGTTGATGCTAATCTGGAGAACCGGGTTTAATTCCCCACTCCTCCACATGAGCGGTTGATGCTAATCTGGTGAACCGGGTTGGTTTCCCATGAAGCCAGCTGGGTGACACTCTCTCAGCCCCACCTACCTCACGGGGTGTCTGTTGTGGGGAGGGGAAGGTGATTGTAAGCCGGTTTGATTCTCCCTTAAGTGGTAGAGAAAGTCGGCATGTAAAAACCAATTCTTCTTCCTCTTCCTTCTTCATCTTCATCTTCTTCCTCCTCCTTCTCCTTCTTCTTCCATAGTTCCTGCTACCTGAGATCTTTGGAACAAAAGATGCCAGGATTGAATGGGCAAGGCATATGCTCTATATCTGATCGGTATCTCTAGAAAAATCTAGTCCTGATATGGCAGATTCACAATGGATTTAAAACAATGCTATGTGAGTACATAAGAAATTAGAGAGCCAACGCACGGCTTGAAAGAAAGATGGGTTCGTGGGCACTGGACCATATTGTACAAAGAGTCCTCTCACTTACTTAATCAAATTCAGCAGGCTGGGTGAAAGGTCAAACGCTGATCACACTTTCCCGATCCTGACAGCGACTGATGCTTCCTCTGACGGTATCACTAGATACTAATGAAGCCCTCTTGCTATTCACATGCTCGAAACGGAGGATTCAGCCCCAGTCATGTCTGGAAAGCATAACGTCTCACCATCGGGAGAAGCGTGCGCGGCGGAGCCGGAATCTGCAAATGCTGCCTCTCTGCCATTCTGGATGGGCGCCTGATCGCTGCTTTGGGTGTGTTACAGCTCAAATGTGAAATGTCAGGGCTTATTAATGAACGGGAGCGCCCAGAAAGCCTGATGCAAAGTGAAGGGCGGGGAGTCCTTCTGAAAGGCAGCTCAAGGGCTTGGCTGCTGCAGCCACTGGGGTTGCAGGCAGGAGATGCTTCTCACAGAAGCTGCATGTGCCTCAAACAGCAAAGAGGTCTGCTAGATTTTTTTTTTAAAAAACTAGCATGTTGCTGTCCACATATACCTACAATTGTAATGGGTGGGAAAGTATACCTTGAAGGGGGGGAAGGAACCCTCTTCCAATTTATATAAAAAAGCTTTTTTTTTGTTTTGCTTCATTTCCTGGAGAAGACTCTTACTCACCAAGGAAACCAAATAAATGGGTATTTGCATGCCTGGATTCCAGCCTAGGTCAATATACAATAGCAGAATCTGCTTTAGAACCAGAGTAACTGATTTAATGCTCTGGTTTTCAATTACTTCGCACGGTTTTTAATTTCTCTGGATTCCCCTGAAAATAAAAGCAAAAAGAAAGGAAGAATTTATTTAAATTCACCTCTTTGCTTTGCATGTGGTTTGTTTCTTATCCATTGCGACTCTGGGGTGATTGTGACAGGTCATGCAGGGTGATTGGGGAGGGACCGTGGCTCAGCGGTAGAGCATCTGGTTGGCATGCAGAAGGTCCCAGGTTCAATCCCTGGCATCGCCAGTTAAAGGGACTAGGCAAGTAGGTGATGTGAAAGACCCCTGCCTGGGACCCTGGAGAGCTATTGCCAGTCTGAGTAGACAATACTGACTTTGGTGGACCCAAGGGTCTGATTCAGTATAAGGCAGCTTCATATGTTCATGTATGTGTTCATGTGTTCATGTCAACGTGTACAAGGGCAGTATGATAGCTGCAGTTTTATTCTCTATTCCTCATCCAGAATGCTGCGGCTTGACTAGTAGCGGGAACTAGACCGAGTAGGCATATTACTCCCATTTTGTAGATGCTCCATTGGCTGCCCGTCCATCGGTTCCTTGCAGACTCCCCACTTTGGAGCTACCAGATAACAACTCGGACACGAAGTAGTTCTTGTATGAGCGGAAAGCATTTCTGTTTGCATAAGTCTGGTCTCCGATTTCTGTCAAATCCTCTTCCATCTTCCATCATTCTGATTCTGGAGGATCCTTTCAGAACGACGCAAGGGGGGGGGGAGAGGAAGCGAGAAACCCCATGTAAGAAATAAATTTCATGAGCAGACATCCACCTGCCGTTTGTAAGATCCTAAACTAGCACATGAAAAGCAGCAAATTGTATAGAGACAATCAAAGGATTGTCTGAGAAATGGAACAGACTCTTAAATATCCAGTTCCAGTAGATGTTGAACACTGGATGCTAAATGCTGGATGCTAACCATCTGGTAGATATTTGACATCTGCAAGGATGATTTGGAAGCCTATTTAGGGGTGAAACTTCATCTCAGCTGTAGTTTTTTTTTCCCTCTCCCAAAAATACAGAATAAGCATAACTTGTACTGTTCATAAGCCAAGACCGCAAGAGAATAACCATTCTCTAAAAATGCATGGCAGGAAAAGGAGGGGAGGAAAAGGAGTCAGAGATCATTTAGGGGGATAGAAGTAGGGAAAAAATAATAGCTTTTTTCCCCTTTGCAAGTACAGTAGGGCCCTCAAATCCCATTATTTGTGAATAGGATTTTATTTCTCCCTCCCTCTCACACTTTGAAACTAATTTAAAATGCCCACATACTTTGGGGAGGGGGGAACACATCTTTTTCAGAGCCTTCGTCTGCTTTATTTCAGTGCTGTAAAGTTAGTGAAAATGGAGGGTATCTTGACATTTTCAATAAGAATTGTTTTTTTTAAAGTTCATGAATATGATTGATAAAGGTAGAATTGATAAATAAAGTATTAAATCCTCAAGTTGGAGAAGTTCAGCCGTGCGTTGCCACCTGCTTATTCTGGTTTCGATAAGACTTCTTTGGAATAAGGCTTTTCTTTCCGTGTCAAGTCATAAAGGAAGGGTTACCTCAAAAGACGTTTCTCAACAGCGCTGGCAATGCTGTGATTCTCGGCACACACACACAAAAGTTTGAAAAATTGAATACCCGCTGCACGCTACATCCGTTTTCTCTGGAGTTAAGCGTTGTTCCATTCACCCATACTGCTGATTGGCTTGCAATTTAAAACAAATGTTTTGGGTGTATCACAGCATAGCCAGTTGGCCAACGGATGCTATTCATGCGTACTGAGAACTGGATTCCTGGGGTTGGTGGGAATTTTTGTTTCTCAGCTTTCTGATCCAATCCAAGAGGCCACAAAAAACCTAGATGGATGTTACACTGGGGGACATTGGAAAGACTAATTTACCGGGAAAAATAACCTCTGAATGGGGCCTATGTGCTGTTTAAACAGATATCTAAGTAGGTGGTTGGGGGAAAGGAGAACTGTTAGAGTCCAGGGAGCCAGCAAGGTGTAGTAGTTAAGAGCGGTGGTGTGGAGTGGTGGACCCTGATCTGGAGAACCAGGTTTGGTTCCCCACTCCTCCACATGAGTGGCGGATGCTAATCTGGTGAACTGGGTTGGTTTCCCCACTCCTACACACGAAGCCAGCTGAGTGACCTTGGGCAAGTTACAGCTCTGTTAGAGCTCTCTCAGCCCCACCTACCTCACAGGGTATCTGTTGTGGGGAGGGGAAGGGAAGGGGATTGTCAGCCGGTTTGAGTCTCCCTTAAGTGGTAGAGAAAGTCAGCATATAAAAACCAACTCTTCTTCTTCTTCCTCTTCCTCTTCCTCTAAGGCACCCTTCATCAGCTCTCCTATTGCAGACCAACTTGGCTACCCTCTGAGACCCTCACCTCTGTGAGTGTGCATCTGCATGTGCGCACGCTCTCACATGTGCGCATTTTATGAGCATCCCACTGAACACTTGCCAAACCCAATGGAACACTCTGAAATGTTCCTCCACAATAAGATGAGTGCGAGGGCCCATCTTCTATGAGCTTTTTTTTTTTTTTGTCATGGTGTGAGTGTGTGAAAGTACTGGACTCCATTCTTTCCTGCATGGTCCCAATCCAGATCAGGTCCTACATGGAAGTAATTCTGCTTTAAACGTTTCTGGGAGAGCCATGATCTCTGTCATGTCTCGTTGGGCACTAAATCTATCAAGCGTCCCAAGTAGTGTAAAGCGGAGGCAACTTTAAGCAAGTAATTCTCATTTTTTATACAGGCTTTGATTAATCAATGCGGTGGAAGTTTTCCAATAAACATGCATTTTTCTTTGTAAAGCCACCGACAGGATAAATCTATACGATTAAGGTCAACGTACATGGGTGATTTCTTATTTCAGCTGTTCTCAAGTCCTTGATCACCGATAGTCAGACACAATTAGTTCGGAAGCCTCACTGTATTCTATTTTTATGCGCTGGAAATCACTCCCCGGTTGCATCTCACGTTTCCTCGCAAGGGGCAGAATTAGCCCACTCCCTTCCAGCTTTCTGTAGAGTCTCCTTCTCTGAGGGCATATCCTTGTGTGGCAGATTTCCTTTCTTCAGGCAGAGCCAGACACAATGTCTCCGCAGCCACACAATTCCAATGACAAGAGGCCTGACCTTCTTGAACCAAAAGAGAAGTCACCAGGCGAAGTCTCCATCTATGTTTTGCTTGCGCGGGTAGGGCAAAAATGCAGATCGCGAGTTCCCCCAGAGAGGATAACTGTTTTCGCTGAACATTATTTAAATCAGATTATGAATCTTTCATCCATCTGGCCTTTGAAGAAGCTGTTTCCTGTATGATGCAATTAATTTCCCTTAATCCACATTGTTTGCCATTGGTGGGTACTTATTTTAAAATATGTCTGCTTGAATCAGATCTGTTTCGCTCCAGATTCCATATGCTCTTGGCACGAGTCGTTTTGTTGAGACGTGCAGGCTTCGGAGGTATCCAGGGACGCTGTTCTTGCCTCTGTCACAGCACAGGAGTGTATTGCATTTTGCACCATCCCATAAAAGAAAACACCTGCGATCGCGATGCTTCTGTGGAAAAATGGCCCCTGAAGGCACTTCTACTACCAGCTGGCTCAGGTCTAAAACTATTAGACTCCGGTGATGATGTAGGGCTGCCAACCTCCAGGTGGTGGCTGGAGATCACCTGGGATTACAAGTGATCTCCGTGTGATGGAGATCAGTCTACCAGGAGAAAATGGCTTTATACTCCATTGAGGTCCCTCCCCTCCCCAAACTCCACCCTCCTCAGGCTCCTTTCCCAAAATATCCAGGTATTTCCCAACCTGGAACTGGCAACCCTAATCGATGATTCTTGTCTGACACTCAGTCCACCAAACCATACCATTTAACTGATTAATGGATCGGGATGAGTTAGGGTTGCCAACCACCAGGTACTAGCTGGAGATCTCCTGCTATTATGACTGATCTCCAGCCAACAGAGATCAGTTCCCCTGGAGAAAATGGCCACTTTGGCAATTGGACTCTATGGCATTGAAGTCCCCTCCCTAAACCCTGCCCTCCTCAGGCTCCGCCCCCAAACCTTCTTCCAGTAGTGAAGAGGGACCTGGCAACCCTAGGGCGATTAGCTTCCCTTCCTCTATTTTGCTCCATCATTTTTTCCATTTTGCTTTGTATCGCTGCCCCTAATTCCAGCTCAACTAGAAAAACGTCTACAGTTAATCCTGGAATTGGTTCCCCCACCCTGCAATTTGTTGTTCTGTTTCCTTCTACTTCTGCATTTTCATCAAAATGTCTTTGCACACTGATAAAGCTCTGCAATAAGGTACATTGGATGTGATTATTCTCCAGCTGCATTGAGATTGTTTTTTCCTGTGTGGCGTTTTACCAATCCAGAGGAGCACACAACACACAAGAGAAGAGAAGCTGTGCACATGAATCAAAAGACTGCCCATGAATGGGCACCAAACCTTGGGGACCAAACCTTATGCTCCATTCTCACTTCAGAAAACATCACCAGGGAATGCAGAACTCTAAATTCCTGAATCAACATTTTCTGGGGGGGGGGGGACATGTGGGGTATTTTTTATCCCAATACATTCCATACATTATATGGTCTGGGGCAAAAATCCACCCCAGGTCACAAATTCATCTAAATTTTCTGGGATCGTTTTATGCTCCAGGAGGTTTTTTTTTTTTTTTTTTAATTTACAGATGGAAAACGGTAAGAGATAAGTGGCTATACTTTGGGGCATTATTAAAATAAATCCAGTGTGGTGTAGTGGTTAGAGCATCAGATTAGGCCTGGGAGACCCAGGTTTAAATCCCCACTCTGCCATATGAGCTCGAGGGCTGACCTTGGCCCATTCATGCTTTCTCAGCCTAACCTACCTCACAGGACTGTTGTTGTGAGGATGAATTGGAGGAGACGCCTCTATGAGTCCCTAATGGGGAGGAAAGTGGGATGTAAATATCTAAATAAATAATATAAATATATAATGTGTAGGCAACAAAGTCGAAGGAGGAGGAGGAGGAGGAGGAGGAGAAGAAGAAGAAGAAGAAGAAGAAGAAGAAGGAAAAGGAGGAGGAGAAGGAGGAGAAGAAGTAGAAGAAGAAGTAGAAGAAGAAGAAGTAGAAGAAGAAAAGTTGTTTTTTATATGCCGACTTTCTCTACCACTTAAGGGAGAACCAAACCAGCTTACAATCACCTCCCCCTCCCCACAACAGACACCCTGTGAGGTAGGTGGGGCTGAGAGAGCTCTAACAGAGCTGTGACTAGCCCAAGGTCACCCAGCTGGCTTCGTGTGAAGGAGTGGGGAAACAAATCCAGTTCCCCAGAGCAGCCTCCGCCGCTCATGTGGAGGAATGGGGAATCAAACCCGGTTCTCCAGATCAGAGTCCACAGCTCCAAACCACCGCTCTTAACCACTACACCACGCTGGCTCGGCAGGCCCACTTCTCTATGCGTCCTGCCAAAAAAGGGCAATCGCAGCAGAATCTCAACCCAGCTAGAGAAACGCCTTTGCTGTAAAAAACAACAACCTGCCATCAAATTAATCATACTCTTGACTCTTCCTTCGGGGTTTTCCCCAGTACTGTTAGCCAAGAGCACTGAATTGAAGTGATGGCATGTTTTGTACCCAAACATCTTTTGTTTTGCCTTTCTTTCATGGTGCATGACATTTAAAGAATGAAGCTAATGAGAGATGATTATACTCTTCTAGTGTTGTTATAATGTAACGATGCCAACGTCCAAATTGCCACCTGAAGAGAGCAATAATTGCTTGCAAAATGCATTCTCTGCATTGTTTAAATAGTACTCTTCACCGATCCAGTGTTCTTACCTAATTGTCTGCCATGATATTCCAGTGAAGCCTACAAATACAATCCAAGAATAAAGGCCCAATGGAATTGTTTGGGAGAAGCAAATGGTACGGAGGCACGCATGTGCCATCAAGTCGCAACCGACTTATGGCAACCCCAACAAGTAGGGTTGCCAGCCTCCAGGTACTAGCTGGAGATCTCCTGCCATTACAACTGATCTCCAGCCGACAGAGATCAGTTCCCCTGGAGGAAATGGCCGCTTTGCAATTTGCAATTGGACTCTATGGCATTGAAGTCCCTCCCTGCCCCAAACCCTGCCCTTCTCAGGCTCCACCCCAACCCCCTCCCCCCACCAGTGGCAAAGAGGGACCTGGCAACCCTACTCCTCTTTCTTCATTTCTCGAATATTTTTACCCCTTCCTTCTTGCTACAAATCAGTTTCATTAAAAAGGTTTTTTTAAAAAAAAATTCCAGGCAGATTTAATCAATATTTGCTAAAAGTCTCATTGCATTGTTGCACCTGGGTTGGCCACTGTGTGAACAGACTGCTGGACTTGATGGGCCTTGGTCTGATCCAGCAGGGCTTTTCTTATGTTCTTATGACCATGCCTATTATATTAGGTGCTGTGGATCACAGGCAGGATAATGCTGCTGCAGTCGTCTTGTTTGTGGGCTTCCTGGAGGCACCTGGTTGGCCACTGTGTGAACAGGCTGCTGGACTTGATGGGCCTTGGTCTGATCCAGCAGGGCTTTCCTTATGTTCTTAGGGAGGATGGGGCTATCCATGGCTACTAGTCAAAATGGCTACTAGTCATGATGCACACCTATTCTCTCCAGGATCAGAGGAGCATGCCTATTTTATTAGGTGCTGTGGTAGACAGGCAGGATGGTGCTGCTGCAGTCGTCTTGTTTTTGGGTTTCCTTGAGGCCCCTGGTTGGCCACTGTGTGAACAGACTGCTGGACTTGATGGGCCTACGTATGATCCAGCATGGTTTTTCTTAAGTTCTTATTATTGCACTAATACATAGGGTCGCCACCGGCGGGAGGTTTTGAGGGCAGAGCCTGAGGAGAGCAGGGTTTGGGAAGGGGAAGGACTTCAATGCCATAAAGTCCAATTGCCAAAGCGGCCATTTTCTCCAGGCGAATTGATCTCTATCAGCTGGAGATCAGTTGTAATAGCAGGAGATCTCCAGCTAGTACCTGGAGGTTGGCATCCCTACTAATACACAAGGATATATATTTGTCACCTTCTAAGCTCTGTTTTCTCAACTAGAAGTGGGGGGGAAGAGATGCTAACCGTAACTAAACGCACGTCGACTTCCCCATCATTCTCGGAAAACGTATATATTTAGATTATTTATTGTCTTTCCCTCCCTCTTCTATACTCTTAATGTTGCAGATCAAATCTGCAATCAGAATAATGAGGTGTCACAGGCTGGTACTATATATTGTCAGATGGCGTTCGCAATAATCAACTAATAATGACATTGCATCCCACACCCCACTAAACAACGTTCCCTCGATCGCGCAACACAATTACAACTAATAACCTTGGAAACCCCAGTGTGTTTAAGGCGACTTTTTCAAAGATTATCTGGAGACTTGTTTGAGTCGAAACTGGGGAAGACAAAGCTTACCAGATGGAGATTACTCTTTAGTAATTAACTAGACATTGTTCCTGAGGGTGTGCGGCACCATGAAAACATTTCCTTTGGCATAATAATACTACCTCACCGTTAATTTGCTTTCTTTTTATGCTGATGAAATATGGCTTTAATATTTAACATGTTAATCAATGAATTTTATTAATAGCCTTCCCCTTTAGTCTGGGGGAGAAAAAGCAGAAAACATCAAATGATACTCAATAAACAGTTGGAAAGCATTAATATTAAAAGGGAAATGATTAATACAAATACAGGATATGGTAAAAATGCATATGCATTCCATGCTTGAGAGAGGTGCAGCTTCATGACTATTAATTCAGCTGCTCATAAATGTAGTTCCATGCAATCAAAAGGGGGAAAAATCATAGAATCAGGGAGTTGGAAGGGATCCCCAGGGTCATCTAGTCCAACCCCCTGCCCAATGCAGGAATTTAACAACTATCTTCCCCCTACACCCCTACTCCATGCCCAGAAGATGGCCAAGATGCCCTCCCTCCCATGATCTGCCTAAGGTCACAGAATCAGCATTGCTGACAGATGGCCATCTAGCCTCTGCTTAAAAACCTCCAAGGAAGGAGAGCCCACCACCTCCTGAGGAAGCCTGTTCCACTGAGGAACCGCTCTAACTGTTAGAAAATTCTTCCTAATGTCTAGACGGAAACTCTTTTGATTTAATTTCAACCTGTTGGTTCTTGTCCGACCTTCTGGGGCAACAGAAAACAACTCGGCACCCTCCTCTATATGGCAGCCCTTCAAGTACTTGAAGATGGTTATCCTATCCCCTCTCAGTCTTCTCCTCTTCAGATGGATCCAGTTCATTCATTAAAGCTGAAGTATTCCTTCCTTACAAAGATTGCTCTGGGAATATGCCTCTAAGCTACCTGAGGTCTCCAGCTAGGGTTGCCAGGTCCCTCTTTGCCACTGGCGGGAGGTTTTTGAGGTGAAACCTGAGAAGGGCAGGGTTTGGGGAGGGGAGCGACTTCAATGGCATAGAGTCCAATTGCCAAAGCGGCCATTTTCTCCAGGGGAACTGATCTCTTTCGGCAGCAGATCAGTTGTAATAGCAGGAGATCTCCAGCCACCACCTGGAGGTTAGCAACCCTATCTCCTGCTGCAGTCCCGGGGTGTCTTAATCTCTTCACCGGTGTGGTAGATTGCTGGAGGAAGGAGCTGATGATCGGCTGGTCACTACAACACCAACACTGCAAATGGCCAGAAGATACAATTGCAGTTATGTAGCTTCACCCAAGGCCTGAGCAAGGTCCTAGCATAGGAGAGAGATCCAGCTCAGTTTTATTTTTGCCAGAAATGTATACTATCTTGAAGTCTCATCAGGTTTGTCTATTATAGTCGCACACTTCAAACCATACTCTGATGGCCCAGCTCTTTCCATAAGAGGTCTGAGAATTATAGTTTTGAGAGAGAGCTGATTCCTTCAATGCCATAGAGTCCAATTGCCAAAATGGCCATTTTCTCCAGGTGAACTGATCTCCATTGGCTGGAGATCCATTGTAATAGCAGGAGATCTCCAGCTGCTACCTGGAGGTTGGCAACCCTATTCATTTCACAGGATTCCATGCAGAGGGGGAACATCTGATTCAATCGAGGCTGTGACCACTGAGAGGGTACAATCTTTGGGAAGAAGGCATGCTACCTACAAAGTTTCATATTTTTGTTGGAGTTTACCTGCCACCTTTCTTTTGAAAGCTGTGGGGGGAGGTAGTTGTGAAATTCCTGCATTGTGCAGGGGGTTGGACTAGATGACCCAGGTGGTCCCTTCCAACTCTATTGATTCTACTCTACGAAGGCAACAGAAGAACATCCCCATAACAGCAGATCCATTTTATAATTCAAAACTGTATTGTTTAAAAGATAAAAATGAACAAGTTTGTTTTTAATCCTGGCAAAGTATTTGTTTTCATGCCTGTTGTCCTTTGCTCTTAAGAAATCCTGTTTCTTTTGCCTTTTTTTTTGTATTACTTGTGTTTTCCTGCAGAGAATAATTACTCTTAGCCTGTTGTCTTGAGATAGGCTGCAAACTTATTTTCTGTATTTAAATGACCTTTTTAAGTGGACTGCAGCTCCAGTGAACAAGAGACTCTGGAATGTTGGTAATAAATTACTCTTTCCTGCTTCTAGATCTAGAAGCAGGAAAAGAGGAAGACCCAACAAGAGATGGATTGACTCAATAAAGGAAGCCACAGCCTTCAGTTTGCAAGATCTGATCAAGGCTGTCAAAGATAGGACATTTTGGAGGACTTTCATTCATAGGGTCGCCATGAGTCGGAAGCGACTTGACGACACTTAACACACACACACAGCAACCCAGTCCTATCATCTTGAATTTTCCTTGAAATCTTCTCTCCTTAAAAAAAAAGTCATTGTTGTTCAAACCATCAGAGATGCACATACCAGCCCTTTAATACTTAAAGAGAGCAATCATGTCCCCCCCTCAACCCCCTCTTCTCCAGACTGCATCCAGACTGCATAGAAAATGTTTTTTTTTTTTTTTTTTTTTTCTAACCCTTCAGCTTCCCTTCAGTTTTGGTTACGCAGAACCAGGATCCCTGCTACGTTATTTGCATTTCAAAATGGAAGCTATGTTTTAAAGGACATCTTTTCCTCCTTTAAAATACGAATGTGAGGACTTGAACCTGGGATCATCTGCATACAGAGAATATGCTCAGCCACTGAGAGCCAGCGTGGTGTAGTGGTTAAGAGCGGTGGTTTGGAGCGGTGGAGTCTGATGTGGAGAACCGGGTTTGATCCCCCACTCCTCCACATGAGCGGCGGAGGCTAATCTGGTGAACTGGGTTGCTTTCCCCTCTCCTACACACAAAGCCAGCTGGGTGACCTTGGACTAGTCACTCTCTCTCAGCCCCACCTACCTCACAGGGTGTCTGTTGTGGGGAGGGGAAGGGAAAGTGATTGTAAGCTGGTTTGAGTCTCCCTTAAGTGGTAGAGAAAGTTGGCAGATAAAAACCAACTCCTCCTCCTCTTCTTCTTCTTCTTCTTCAAAATATTAATGTGAGGAATTAAACCTGGGATCATCTGCCTACAGAGAATATGCTCAACCACTGAGCCGGAGCCCTCACTGATACATTGAGTTAGACCACTGGTCTGTCAAGGGCAGGATTGTCTACTCAGACTGGCAGCAGCTCTCTAGAGTCTCAGGTAGAGCTCTTTAGCATCATCATTTGCCTGATCCTTTTTACTGGAGGGGCTGCAGACTGAGCCAGAGACCTTCTGCATGCCAAGCAGATGCCTTGCCGCTCAGCCACAGCCCCTCCCCGCGTTGCGCAAGCCTTCTCCTATAACTCTCAAAATGGCACGATCAAGAAAGGAAGATTGTTAGAGAGAAGGGTAACATTACACAAAGGCAGCTTTAGAAAGGAGGCGGTGCAGTTTTCATACCAGGGAAGAAGAAGAAAAGGATGCAGAAGCTGGGAAGGGAAAATAAGGTGATATTAGTCGAAATGCCTGTAATTAGGAGGGCTAATCGCATCTCTGGAGCTGCATCCGTAGTCAGCTATTTCCTTGTAGATAATCAAAGCACCATCAAGTTAACTGCCTGCCAAAGTTCAGTCCACTCCACTGGGAAACGGTGAGTCAGGCAGAGTGTTATTAGTTCTTGGAATAGGTGCGTGTGAGAGGGTAGGAGACTGTCAAACCATCACTGTTTCCTTCCATGGCAATGAGACTTAGGTAGAAGCCACTGACTTGGAATACTACCCCCCAAGGTGTATGCTAGAAGGACGGGGGCTTGTAACTTGTTTCCTTCTAGGATGCTTTCACATTCCACAAAGGTTTTGCAATGACCTGGCCATGGTTGTCCATGTGCTGATCGTATCTGAGTTGCATTACTGCACTGTGCTGTGCAGCCATCGCATGCCAAGTAAATTAGAACACAAGAATATAAGAAAGGCCATGCTGGATCAGGCCAAGGTCCATCAAGTCCAGCGGTCTGTCCACACGGAGGCCAACCAGGTGCCTCTAGGAAACCCACAAACAAGACAACTGCAGCAGCATTACCCTGCCTGTGTTCCACAGCACCTAATTTAATAGGCGTGCCCCTCTTATCCTGGAGAGAATAGGTGTGCATTATGACTAGTATCCATTTTGACTAGTCGCCATGGATAGCCCCATCCTCCATAAGAACATAAGGAAAGCCCTGCTGGATCAGACCAAGGTCCATCAAGTCCAGCAGTCTTTTCGCACAGTGGCCAACCGGGTGCCTCTAGGAAGCCCACAAACAAGACGACTGCAGCAGCATTCTCCTACCTGTGTTTTACAGCATTTAATATAATAGGCATGCTCACAAGAACATAAGAAAAGCCCTGCTGGATCAGGCCAAGGCCCATCAGGTCCAGCAGTCTGTTCACACAGCGGCCACCCAGGTGCCTCTAGGAAGCACACAAACAAGGCGACTGCAGCAGCATTCTCCTGCCTTGGTTCCACAGCACCTAATAAAAATTCCTGTGGAAAGGACCATCGGTGACTATTAACCATGATGGGACTTCTATATAAGAGGCAATATACCTCTGAGTGGGTGGTGCTAGCGGACATTAGCGGGTGGGGGAGGCTTTAGCCTCTGCTGTGGGCCTTCTGGGACATCTGTGAGAAACAGGATGTCGGATTAACTTGACCAGAGGTCCCATCCAGCAAGGTTTCTTTTTACATCCTTAATCTAAGCAGGAATGTTTAATGCATTTGACTTGTGCTTCCACTGACAACATTGGGTCTCCACTGGTAGAAACAATTCGCGTATTGAATCAAGGAACATGGGAGATTTGCTTTGGAGTAACTCACTGCAGAACTTCCTTTCACCCTTTTCTGCAGTCATTTCTCTTCTGGTGATACCGAGCAGAAGTGAAGTTCAATTTAAAAGGGTTGCTGAGCGTCTATGATTCTTTCGCGAGGCTTTGACATTGGATAAATACCTGAGTCGCAGCCCCCATAAAGAAGGTATGGGTGGGCTGGGATTTTCCATTAGATTAGACATCATTAGGAACGAAAGTGTAACATCAACAGCGCCATAACCCAATGGGACCTGCGCTAAATCAGGTGATGGATCGCCCGTGTGGCAGGATCAGCTTTAAATCACATTGCCGCTCTCCAATGGTTGGCAGTGCTATCTAGAAGCGGAGAGTTGAACTTGAGGTTTTCGAGCTCTGCCTCTAAATCAAAAGGCTAAATTTATTTCTGGGATAACTGCTTGGACTTTTCTATGTCGGAGGCTGCTCGGAGGGGTGGTTTTCTTTTTATTTGGGGTGGCAGTGGGTGGGGAGATGATTCTGTTGTGGATATCAAAATGCAACTTTCCCCTTTAATATGACTTCGTTGAGGGAGAAGGAAATTAGGTGTAATCACAGATAATAATCTGAGAATAGCCTGGACATCATCTTTGCTAACCCCCTGCAAGGAAACAAAATTCTCCCACCATCGGCTTAGATGGATTTGCTCAATTTATCCAGATGTGAAAAAGCTCACAGATCAGTCCCAGACAAGCAACACTGTGCCCAAAGATGCCTATAGGGCCAGGACTATGTGCAATTCAACTACCAGCTGGTTTTCCAGTCAGCCTAAATAGGCCGGAAAATCTAATACAGCAAACAGAGTTGGAAGGGACCACTAGGGTCATTTAGTCCAACCCCTTGCACATTGCAGGAAACTTACAACTACCTCCCCCACACACCCCTAGTGCCCAGAAAATGGCCAAGATGCCCCCTCTCCCATGAACTGCCCAAGTTCATAGAATCAGCATTCCTTACAGATGGCCATCTAGCCTCTGCTAAAAACCTCCAGGGAAGGAGAGCTCACCACCTCCCGAAGAAGCCTGTTCCACTGAGGAACTGCTCGAAATGTTAGAAATTTCTTCCTAATGTCTAGATGGAAACCCTTTTGATTTAATTTCAAAACGTTGGTTCTGGTCCGACCTTCTGGGGCAACAGAAAACAACTCGGCACCCTCCTCTATATGACAGCCCTTCAAGGACTTGAAGATGGTTCTCATATCCCATTTCCCCCATAAGCTTTAAAAGCTTAAAAATCTATCTACAAAGCCCATGTTGGATACTTCCTATTCTTTGGTGGCCTTTGTAGAAAATGAAGCTGCATCCAGAGAAGGAGTAGGCTTGCTGGTCGGTTACCACTTGTGGCCCTGGCTCCAGATTAAGTGGCCACCTAGAAAACTTGTTGAAATAAATAAATGGGATGTAGCTCTGATGAACGCATTTTGGTTCTACTAACTTTCCCTTGAATCTGGTTTTATCCATGCAACCAAGCTGTAGTTGGCATTGTGTCCTTGGTGCCGTCATGTTGAACACATGAAGCTGCCTTTTACCAAGCCAGACCCTAGGCCTACCAAGGTCAGTATTGTCTACTTCTACTTCTACTTCTATTTCTTCTCCTCCTCCTCCTCCTCCTCCCATTCCTGGAAAGACCAAATCAGGGGAAGGAAGGGGTCCGGATGTCCAAGGGCCCAAGTCTTTCTTAATGGCAAATGTTTTTTTCAATGAATATTTTCTTCTTCTGGGCTCACACAACGGTAGCAAGACTACTGGTTTTCCTTATGCTTTCTCATCCAACTAGATCTGGGGGACAGTTGTGATACATTTACGGTCCGTTTGTGCCAATGGTGCCTGCGAGGAAACAGCACACCAGTGACATTGGGAATGGAAATGTCTCCCATGCGCCACAGACAGCTGGTTTCATCAGCCGAAGTGGGAGAGCCGGCGGTAAGGGAATGCCTCTGGACTCGTTCCATTGATTAAAACGAATGCCATGTGAGTTCAGTTTGTATGAGTGAGCATTTCAAGGTCAACCTTCCAACTGGTAGCAGTCTAAATGCTGGGTTTTTTTTTACCCCCACCAAAAAAATCGCAACCCAGCACAATCAGAACTAGATTCTTCAGAAATGTCATTTAATTAATTATCGCAGGCCGAGCTCGCCGAGTCGCTGAAGGATTTCTCTGAAGCCCTATTCCCCAATTAAAACTCCTTCAGCTAGAGCCAAATAAAAGTGCAATCAAGTCAGGCAATGTGAAAGCGTCTGAGGAGCATCACTCCTTTTCCTCAAGCATGTGCGTGCCAACTCCACCTTGTTAGGGGAGGCAGAACAAATCCAGAGTAAATATAGGAACCCCCCGATGGATTTATTTCCAATGTAAATGAGAGCGGGGGACGACTCCCGTCTACGTTTTTAGAGAATCGCCGTGTGGGTTCCCGGCTTGCGGCGAGGAGTGAGTCATCGGATCGGGGCTGCCAACTGCTTCCCAGCATGCTCACCAAGCCCACAGAGCAATGGAGAGCAGCAGGGCACGAGCTCCCTGTGGCCCAGTTCAAATTGGGCTTGGGTAAAACAAATTATGCTCAAGAAGGCGCCATCCCATCAATATTTGAAACTAATGAGCTTTCACTTGGCTCCGTTCCAAACTGGGCCAGGTGTTAAGCTCAGGATTGTCACTGGGAGGGTGACAGATATGGGCTCCCCCCAGTTCAGAATCCATGCAAAAGCTCACAGTAATGAAGATGGCTCCAGGCCAGGACAGTGTTCTGAGCATACGTACCTCTTGGGAGGCACAAATCTAGCAAGGGGTGGGTACCACTTAGAGGCAGAACCTGGCCTAGAGCCCACACACCCAGAGTTGGGAGCCGTGGCATCAAAGGGTGGAGTCATGGAGAACAGCCTGGTGACAGCGCTAAGGGCTCAAAGCACAAAGCAAAAAGGTCAAGGGACAGAACCAGTGGAAAAAAACAAACATACTAGTTCAGTAGAGGCGCATTGCTTTCTCTTTGTGTGTCTGTCTCTCCACCCTGCCTCACCCAACCCGGTAAGGAGATATCAAGAGGCAAAGGGAAGCAGAAAAAGACAGCTACAGTGTTTATAGAAGCTGATTCTGAGGCACAAAAAAGCTTGAGCTGGAAATGAAAGTTAAAATTGGCTGCAAGCCTAGTGCTGCTTGCCATCTAAAAGGTGCAGAACAGCAAACACCTGAGTGGTAGTACACATATTATATTCCTACCTGTGATTCCAGATGGTTCAGAACTGGGTGCCATGATGAGTTTGCATCCTAACATACAGGGACCAAGTCCACAGCTGCAGCCGATTTTCATTCCACTCCTGCCCCAAGGAGCACAGCACAGCCTGCACTCTCCTCTCTACATCCTCACCACAGTCTTGTGAGGTAGGTTCAACTGAGAGTGTGTCACGGCAATCTTGTGAGGTAGGTTCGACTGAGGGTGTGTCACTGGCCCAAGGCCACCATGAGAGTTTCACTGCTGATTGGTTCGTCCTTTTAGCTGTAAGCCCCCTCAAGCAGGTCTCTAGCGAGGAAGCAGATAAAATATCCAAATAAATATGAATGAATGAGTTTAGGATTTGAACCCACGCCTCCCAGTTCTTACGTCAGCCCTTTAACCACACCACCACACAGTCCCTTCAGCATTCGGCTGATCCAAACACTTGCCAGCTTGCAAAATGAACTTAATTTTTAATGGTAAAAAGGTAAAAGTAGTCCCTTGTGCAAGCACCGGGTCATTCCTGACTCATGGGTGATGACACATCCTGACGTTTCCTAGGCAGACTTTGTTTGCAAGGTGGTTTGCCAGTGCCTTCCCCAGTCATCTTCCCTTTACCCCCAGCAAGATTGGTACTCATTTTACCGACCTCAGCCAGATGGAAGGCTGAGTCAACCTTGAGCAGTCTACCTGAAACCGACTTCCGTCGGGATCGAACTTAGGTCGATAGCAGAGCTTGGACTGCAGTACTGCAGCTTACCACTCTGCACCACAGGGCCCTTTCCCAGTTTCAGGTCAGCCCTTTAACCACCACAGCACGGTGTCTATAAAGTTGGTAATAAAACTTGCTTTATTAAAGTAGCCAAAACAGGCCTAATTTCTATTACACAACATTAAGCCACGGGATCTAAGTTGGTTCCATAGCACTTCGGTCCCTGAATGAATAATGGTATTAAATAATCTTCATTTCGGGGCACATACCAGAAATCTATTTTATACACTACCATTATATAGAAAAATGATTTTTCCCCCTTTTTGCTTGAAACATGATACCGTTCTCCAGTGATGCAATGAATTTTGTGATTATGTCTTAATGACAGAAAGGTCATACTATATTGGCTAGGCCTTTAAGGCATGAAAAGGATAAAAACGTTATTTTAAGACAACTGTTCCAAATTCTAAATTTTTGGTCAAAGATAGTGAACGAGGTACATCTGAGAGATCTTAACCCAGTGGCAGACAAAATCCAGGTAAGCCCAATAAAAGAAGCCGGAAAACACCTCAGGTGGGAAGCTTAACTTTTGAATAACCACCTTTCCTGTTTGTTTCCATTTTTAATTAAAAAAAAAAGTATTAACAAAAATAAATGCAATCACAGTTCACAGACACAGGAACACATAAGAACATAAAGCAAGCAAAACAACAACAACAAAAAGAAAAAAAATGCAAAACTATAATTGCAGCACTAATGGTCGAGGGCTCAATATTTGTTATAAATTCTTATATATATATATATACACACACACACATACATATACATATATATACACGCACACACACATATACACACATATACACATACATACACATGCAAACACACACACACATATATACACACATACATATACACATACATACATATGCAAACACACACACATATATACACACATACATATACACATACATACATATACGCACGCACACACACACATGCAAACACACACACATACATATGTATACACACACATACATACACATACACATACATACACATGCAAATACACACACATATATATACATATACACATACATACACATGCAAACACACACACACATATATACACACATACATATACACATACATACACATGCAAACACACACACACATATATACACACACATACATACATATATACACATACATACACATGCAAACGCACACACACACATATACGCACGCACACACACACATGCAAACACACACACATACATATGTGTATATACACACACACATACATACATATACACATACATACACATGCAAACACACACACATATATACATATACACATACATACACATGCAAAGACACTGTCATGAGTCAGCCTGCAGAGAGTCAGCCTGCAGAGGCCTCCTCTGACGAAGAGGAAGTAGAGGCCAGAATAGAGGATCAGCCAAAGTCAGGAGATGACTCACCATGCCTGCAGCCTGCCAGCTCAAGGACTCCAGTTGGACCTGACACCTTGCAACATGCAGTGTCTCCAGAGGCCTCGCCAAGGCCACTGGAGCAGAGAAGAAAACAGGTCCGTCTAGCAATGCAGCAGAGACGGCAGAGTGCTAGACTGAAGGCTTTACACAGGAACCTCCCCAGTAGCAGTGATGAGGAAGAGCAGGGCTGAAGCCCCACCTGGGAACTCAGCCTCAACAGCATCAGCTGGCTCTGCTACAGCAGCAGGGGAAGGGATTTAAGCCATCAGTTAGGCTGGGCTGTTGTGCAAGCAACTTGTCACCAACCTCCTGGTGTACCGGCCCGGTTTCCCTGCTATCCTTTGGATTCCTGGCATCCTGACTCCTTGGACTGGCTCTGACTAACGCCTTGGACTTCCCTTGCCTGTATTGATATCTCGGACTCTGCCTTCCCTGTGAATGACCTTGGACTGTTCCCCAGGCTACGCTTCCAGCCCGCGCTCCTTGCCTGCACCACGACACACACACACATACATATATACATATATAGATACATACACATGCAAACACACACACATATACACACACACACATACATACATACATATATACATATACACATACATACACATACATACACATGCAAACACACATACACAGGCATACATCCATAAACTTTTTGCTTTCCTTTTGATTACAGGTATAAAAGGACTACAATATCAGCATATGTGGTTAATACATTTAAAAATGAAAAGAAGAGGAAGGGTCATTATAACCTTAATTTGTTTTCCATCATCTTTGAAATGCCTTCGATGCACGCTGAACTGTTCGTTTCCATTTTTAAGGCACCCTTTATCTATCAATGAACCCTGGCGAGATAGAAAGGGCCTCTGTATAATCAGGGAGAGCTATGAGGGTTCATTTTTAAAAGTCTCTCCCCGTCCTTACTCAATTCCCTCTCGCAACACCAACCTCCGGACGAGCCTTTCCCCCTTTTCTATATATGTCTGTACTCGCAAACCCAAATGTCTGGCACACGCACATTACACTTAGGGTTGCCAGGTCCCTCTTCGCCACCAGCGGGAGGTTTTTGGGGCGAAGCCGGAGGAGGGAGGGGGGGGACTTCATGGCCATAGAGTCCAATGGCCAAAGCGGCCGTTTTCTCCAGGGGAACTGACCTCTATTGGCTGGAGATTACCACTGGTCTCCAGCCGGTAGAGATCAGTTCCCCTGGAGAAAATGGCTGCTTTGGCAGTTGGACTCTACAGCATTGAAGTCCCTCCCCCACAAACCCCACCCTCCTCTGGCTCCGCCCCCAAAACCTCCCACCGGTGGTGAAAAGGGACCTGGCAACCCTACCTGGCAACCCTAGTTCTGGGTTGCAAAATGTTAATGCTGGGAAATGGTTGTTTGCATGCAAGGGGGGGCTATTTAGCCAATTCTGTTTGGTAGTCAAGCATAAGTTCAGCTTGGTGCCATGTTCTCGAAAAATGGGCTAAATGTATCCCCCCCCCAGGTGCAAATATGTTTAAATAATACCACAAATGTATATCGAGGGATAGTGTGCCGTTGAAGGTGTTCTTGTGGTGTTACGTTGTACTACAAGATCCCGTGATGTTCTCACACCTAAGCGACAAAATGCTGACTTCCCCATGGGGAGGGGAGGGGGGGTCGAAGGGGTATCAAAAACCGGTTTTCTGCTGAGAAAGCTTCCTTGAGAAAAGGACAGGGGTTGCTTAAAGGGCAGCGGGAGAGCACTGATATTACTGGGATGCGTCTCTATTTGTTCTGCAAGCTGTGTGGGTTTTTTTTTTTTAACACTCTAATCGCTACCCGTCTTTGTTAAAATGTGGTAGGGGGGGCTTTTGTCAGAAAATAACCTAAAAATAACTGCAGGGTGTTGTGTGCAGCAGATGGAATAGATCTGGAAACAAAGCAAGAATTAGATCAGGCTTTTCTCTGGGTTGCATTATGAACCTCCATTCTCTAAGGTCATTATTGCTGAATTAGTGCTGCTGTTCCTGGCAAAAACAGAGGCAGGGCTAAACAACATTGCAATTCAGTCCGCAAGAGGATCCCGTAGGGTTACCAACCTCCAGGAGTGGCCTGGAGTTCTCCCAGGATTACAATTTATCTCCAGACTGCTGAGATCAGTTAATCTGGAGGAAATGGCACTTTAGTGGGCAGACTTTATGGTATATGGGAGCCAGCGTGGTGTAGTGGTTAAGGGCGGTGGTTTGGAGCGGAGGACTCTGATCTGGAGAACCGGATTTGATTCGCCACTCCTCCACATGAAGCCAGCTGGGTGACCTTGGGCTAGTCACAGCTCTCTTGGAGCTCTCTCAGCCCCACCTACCTCACAGCGCATCTGTTGGGAGGGGAAGGGAAAGGTGATTGTAAGCCAGTTTGATTCTCCCTTAAGTGGTAGAGAAAGTCAGCATATAAAAACCAGCTCTTCTTCTGGAAGCCAGGGGGCTCGAACCAAATTGGGGGGAAGAAAGGGGTCAGGAAATCCGAGTGGTAGACTCTGATCTGGAGAACCGGGTTTGATTCCCCACGCCTCCACATGAAGCCAGCTGGGTGACCTTGGGCTAGTCACAGCTCTCTTAAAGGTCTCTCAGCCCCACCTCCCTCACAGGGTGTCTGTTATGGGGAGGAGAGGGGAAGGTGATGGAAGCCGGTTTTAGTCTTCCTTAATAAGTGGTTTAAGTCAGCATATAAAAAAACCAACTCTTCTTCTTCTTCTTCTTCTTCTTCTTCTTCTTCTTCTTCTTCTTCTTCTTCTTCTTCTTCTTCTTCTTCTTCTTCTGGTCCATTTCAGTGTGTCATTCCACTGAGCGGGTGGATTGTGTTTGAAGGGGGGGAAATGGGTTAGGGTTAGTGAATTTGGTGCATCTCAGTTTCCAGTGTGGTGAATCTGGGTCCAGAGCATTCATGTATATTGGACTCTTGAATGGATGAAGGATGTGTCTGTGAAGGAAAAAAAGTCCTTCTTGTTTGTGTCTTCATTGAATTTCTGAACAGGACTGCGATAGAGCGCATTCCAATATAGTGTGCATTCTTTATAATGGCAGAAATAGATTCCCACTGACAATGTATTGGAAACATAATGGGTTAGCCTCTCGTTCTTAAATGATCGCTATAAAAAATGGCCTGGAATACTTATATCTTCAACCCGATACCAAAAGATGTTTGCTCCAGCATTTCGCATCAATACCTTGCTCTACCTAAACATTAACAAAATTGGATTCCCATTGCCTTTGTTTGCCCAAAAATGATTAATATTGAGAAATTAGGGGCGGGGGGGAGGTGCGCGTTCCTTTATAAACAATTGGCTTATTGACTCAATGAGAATGAAGATGAAAAAGCAAATGATAGTATTTCATGCGTTGCCCGGATGAGAAATTTTAACTCTTCCTTGGGGGAATAAACCACTGTAGGTCTTCGGTAGTCAAAGAGCAGAACTGAATATGTTACAGTTTTCAATTTTGGGCTGCAGTTTTGGAAAGATAGAATATCTTCGGGAAGATAGCTGTAATAGAGTAGCTGTATAAAATTGCTGTGACTTAAAAATACTCCAGATGTTGGACATTTAGGAAAGGAAGACCAAGATACGCAGATGTATATTTGATATATTAAAAAAAAAAAAAAGATCTGGAACATGAACAAGATATCCATTTCCTTGGATGGAGTTAATTAAATATTAGGATCAAATAGCTATAGCATAGACTAACTGCACTTGAGTTTTTAATCTTTTATACTGTTAAGACATTTTAATACTGCCACATTTCACTTTTCTATAACTAATAGTAAGGCTTCATCTTTGGGAGGAGGAAGAAAGGTGGATTCAGAAGGAGCGTGTTCCGCTGAAATAAGCAGTGTGCTCTTTAGTTAGGGTTGCCAGGTCCCTCTTCACCACCTTAAGGAGTTTTTGGGGGCAGAGCCTGAGGAGGGCGGGCTTTGGGGAGGGGAGGGACTTCAGTGCCATAGAGTCCAATTGCCAAAGTGGCCATTCTCTCCAGGGGTACTGATCTCTATTGGTTGGAGATGAGTTGTAATAGCAGGAGATCTCCAGCTAGTACCTGGAGGTTGGCAACCCTATCATTGAGTGACCTTGGGCCAGACATTCACTCTCAGGCTAACCTACTTTGCAGGGTTGTTGTGGTAAGATAAAATGGAGAGCTTCCCGACCCACACCATTTACAGTTGAGCAATCTTTTAGAATGCCTGCCTCTCTCAACCTCACCTACCTCACAGGGTTGTTGTTGTGAGATGAAAATCCCTCTCCAGATTTTCTAAGAGGATTTTGCTCTCAGCACAACAGCCATAGTCAACCAATATTTTAGAGCGCCTGCTTCTTTGCCACTGAAGGTAAAAACACTTAAAAGGGAATGCCTTTGACAGGTAGGTTTTTAAAATGCATCTAGCTACAAGCAAGAAAAGAAATTTAAACAGATGTCAAAATAAGTTTCTACCAAAAGACGGCTTTTCTCAAGAAGCGTGGCTTGAAAGGTAGCGAAATCTGAACAGAATTAGCTTGCAAGCAGCGAGACACTGCAAATGGATACGGAGAACATCAATGCTTCCCCCCCCAAAAAAAGAATATGCAACAGGACTAGGCATCAACGGAGATTCAAAATATTTTGAAAATGGGCATGAGGACGCTTAAAATGAAATAAGGATCGCACTTTCAGAAAGAGGCGTGCTTGAAAATAATTCCCTTAGGTTTGTTTCCAAAAGAAGAAGAAGAAGAGTTGTTTTTTATATGCCAACTTTCGCTACCACTTAAGGAAGAATCAAACTGGCTTACAATCGCCTTCCCTTCCCCTCCCCACAACAGACACCCTGTGAGGTAGGTGGGGCTGAGAGAGTTCGGAGAGAACTGGGACTAGCCCAAGGTCACCCAGCTGGCCTTATGTGTAGGAGTGGGGGAAACCAACCCGGTTCACCAGATTGGAGTCCGCCGCTCATGTGGAGGAGTGGGGATTCAAACCCGGTTCTCCAGATTAGAGCTTCCCAGCAATAACCGGCCAAGCTTTAGAAGGATGGCATGGTGGGTGAGTTGGGAAGCTGTTCCAGGCATAAAGGCAGAACGCTTCCATGGTGGCAGAGAGAGTAACCACTAATTTTTTAAAAAAGCATTTCATTTTGTCTGTACCCCAAGGAGGACCCAAAGCAGATTACATCATTTTCTTCTCCCTTTTATCTAGGGTTGCCAACCTCCAGGTACTAATGGTTAGAAAATCTGCAACGGAGTCTCCAGTACAAAAGTAGCAAAAAAATCTTATTGGTGCTTACACATAGGACATCAACAATACAAGAGTGAAAGATACATATAAGAACAATCAAAGTTATATACAGTATGTACAATCTAAGTAAGGCGCAGTCTCAGTGCACCAATTGCCATGTTCTTTCAAGTAAATGTTGTATTTTCTTCAAAAAGTCCAATAGTAGGTACTATCCCAAAAGCACACTTTTTGGGAAAAGGAGGGGGACGGCCGTTTCAAATCTTTTCTTCAGCCCCAAACAGTAGACATATCCAAATGATACCCAATAGTAAAATCTTCCACTCTGTTCTCAGTTTCCCGAGGGATACTCTAAAGTGAAGCCGAGTATTGCAACCTCCAGGCAGTAGCTGGAGATCTCCTGCTATTACAACTGATCTCCAGCCGATAGAGATCAGTTCCCCCTGGAGAAAAGGGCCGCTTTGCCAATCGGACTCTATGCCATTGAAGTCCCCTCCCCAAACCCTGCTCCACCCCAAAAACCTCCTGCCGGTGGTGAAGAGGGACCTGGCAACTCTAATTTTATCCTCACAAGGTTGGAAGTTAGGCCAATACTGTTTGTGATGGGGCCAAGGTCACCCAGCAAGCCTCCATTGCAGAGTCGGAGGGTGGTTTTATTATTATTATTATTATTATTATTATTATTATTATTATTATTATTATTTACCAGTTACTGAAGGAAGAAATATCGAATGGACATGTTTCAAGACGGAGATGCTGAAGAGGCAGCCCTGGCCAAGAAAGTGAGAAGAGAATTCCAAGACTGAGCGCTCAGAAGACAAGAGAGATGACAGGATCTCCTAGAATGGCAGATAATTAGGGGTGGGAGAGGGCTTGCGCGGAAAAAACAAGAAGACCGATCTCTGCCATGTTCCATTCGAGATGTTGTCAATAGTCTGACATTTATTAGAATATCCTGACATTTATTGGTACACAACATGCACTTGAGAAATATGCAGAAAGGGCTGGCTGGCTGCAAAGGCAGCAACCCAAATACTCTCCCGATTGGGCAGTTGGTTATTTTTCATGCGCTGCGAGCATCAGGCAACCTATGCAAAAACATACAGAACTGACGGAGGATGTATCACTTGGGTTGCCAACCTCCCGGGGGTACCTGGAGATCTCCTGCTATTACGATTGATCTCCAGACAACCAAGATCAGTTCCCCTGGAGAAAATAGCTGCTTTGCAAGGCTGGATACGTCACTATGGCTGAGTCCAACCCCCTCCCCAAACCCGACCCTCACCAGGCTCCGCCCCCAAATTTTCAGGTATTTTTTCCTAACCCGAAGCTGGCAACTTTATCTATTGCACGTGAAGCTGACTTATACTAAAACAGACCCCTTTATCCATCTAGTGCAGAATTATCTACTGTGAAGAAGAAGAGTTGGTTTTTATATGCTGGCTTTCTCTACCACACTTAAGGGAGACTCAAACTGGCTTACAATCACCTTCCCCTCCCCACAACAGACACCCTGTGAGGTAGGTGGGGCTGAGAGAGTGTGACTAGCCCAAGGTCACCCAGCTGACTTCGTGCGCAGGAGCGGGGAAACAAATCCAGCTGACCAGATTAGCCTCCGCTGCTCACGTGGAGGAGTGGGGGAATCAAACCCGGGTCTCCAGATCTGAGTCCACCGCTCCAAACCACTGCTCTTAACCACTACACCATGCTGTCAATAAAGGTCTTTCTCAGCACCTGCTACTACCAGAATGTTGTAGTGGTTAGAGCATAGGGGGGTCCCTAAACGTTTTTAGCCTATAGGCATTTTTGGAATTTGGGGAATATGTAACGGACAGTACAACAAAATAATGGCTATCACGGGGCTGGGTCCCACCACAAAACGCAGAAAGATGCCACAAACACACGCCTTTATTGGCATATAAAAAAGAGAAACATACATCTGACTACAAATAAATAAAATTGGATAAAACCATCCCAAATCAGCCATTAAGGAATACTACATGCCATTCACGATATCCGATTGCTAACCGCAAAAACCTTGCAACCGATTCAATTATTTTTGGGTTTCATGTGGTGATAAGATAGGATTGTCCTGATTTCGTCAGAAAGCCATCCCCTGTTTATAAACAGCGGGTCAATGAACTGGGATCGGCTGCAAGCATAGAAGGAACGATTAAAAAGGGCATGCAGAAGTGATTCTATTTCACCATTCCCACAAGGGCAAACTCTGTTCGCAAATGGGATTTTATTAAATCTTCCGTGTAACAAGGTAGGGGGTAGTGCATTTAGCCTGGCAAGCATATACGCTCTACGCTGTTATAGTGCAGTTAGACAAGTAAAGTATAGTGCTATATATTGTCTATTTGGCCAAGGCTAGAAAGATACAACAAAATGTTTAGAAGGTTCCACTCATGGAGGGAAACTCTGCTCTGGGGTATGAGCAGCCCTGGAGTATGAAGACAGAATGGCTAGGATTAATTCTTTGCTTTGGGGAAGAGAAGTTATGGCGAAGAAATAAGTCAATGCCAGGAAACACATCAGTGGCAACCAATGCACCTCTGATTTGTTGGGAGTAACTCGATTAAAGTTTTGGATTAGGACCAGGGAGACTTTTTTGGGTTTTTTGGAGCGGTGGAGCCTGACCTGGAGAACCGGGTTTGATTCCCCATTCCTCCACATGAGCGGCGGAGGCTAATCTGGTGAACTGGATTTGTTTCCCCACTCCTACACACGAAGCCAGTTGGGTGTCCTTGGGCAAGTTAGTTCTCGTAGAGCTCTCTCAGCCCCACCTACCTCACAGGGTGTATGTTGTGGGGAGGGGAAGGGGATTGTGTGCTGGTTTGAGCCTCCCTTAAGTGGTAGAGAAAGTCGGCATATAAAAACCAACCCTTTTTCTTCTTCTTAACCACTACACCACGCTGTCTCTGCCCACAGCAGTCTGTCGCTGTTCTCTGCATACCAACACAGGGCTCAAGGGATGAGATGAAGAACAGCTTCCCGCACATTTTTTCCCTTGAAAACACAAGTTAAACAGACAGCCTGTTTCGAATAGCAGGTAGGGATTGAAGGGCTAATCCTCTGCTCCCTTCTTTGCATAGCCCTGGGGCAAATTGAGGCTGTATGAAGCTACAATTGGCATTTTATGGACAGAACAGATTTTCATCTCATTTGTTTGGTCCCACAGTACAGTTTGTCTTTAGGCCTTCATCTTGGATATCAAGAAGAGGTCAGAACGGTTGC
The DNA here is from genome assembly GCF_029931775.1 of Euleptes europaea. NCBI lineage: Eukaryota > Metazoa > Chordata > Lepidosauria > Squamata > Sphaerodactylidae > Euleptes > Euleptes europaea. The sequence goes on along the minus strand of NC_079331.1, from coordinate 9,557,719 downwards.
CTAACACAATGCTCTTCTCCCTGATACGCCAAGGTTTTATGCTCTGGTTTAATAATAATATACGCACCACGGCACAACTCCAGCTCCGGCGTGCCTAATTGAGATATAACACAGCGTAATAGTTTGCAGGGGAAAAAAAAAACCAAAACCCCAGACTGTTCCTGGGTGCTTTGCATCCGGTGGCAACGAGATGAAAATTCATATGCATTATGGAAAGCAAATCCTTCCGTGAACTTATGCATATGCAATCTTTCTTCATTCCTGTTTACTTAGAAGATGAAAGCAAACGTTATTCTTCTCAAAGGGGAGAATAGAAAAAATATATATAAAATTAGCTCGCGGAGGGCTTAATTATCCTTTTCTTCCCCAATGGGAATCGATGCTATTGGCAACTTTCGGGCCTGTTCTCCTGACAAATCAAGTTGTTGGCTGAGGCATGAAGTGTTAGATTATGATCGACTCAGCGTGACATTGTGATTCATGGCTACTCTATTACGGAGAGGGGGGGGAAAGGGGGTTTATGCTTCATATCCACTTTGAATTCGTGCTGAGACAAGCGCACCGTTCTGCTCAACCTTAGGAGTTCATGTTCCGCACCTTGGGATTGAACAGTATTACAAATGCTCAAACATTTGCTGAACAAGTGAGATTAAATAAGGCTGAGGCGCAACCTCGGCTCCCCTTGTGCGCGGCATCCTTCCCGGAGAATGATGGAGAATATATTAGACCTTCGGAGCCGAGAAAGCCGTCGGTGTCATTTTCAGGGGGGCTTCTGTGTGTAGTGCAGTGCCATCTCCGTGAAGGATGCATTATTAGAGGGCATTGCCATTTCCTCGGGTCATAAAATTGTAGAGTCAGAATGGACCACCAGGGTCATCTAGTCCAATCCCCTGCACAATGCAGGAAGTTCACAGCTACCTCTCCCACACATCCCCAATGAACCCTACTCCATGCCCAATAGATGGCCAAGATGCCCTCCCTCTCATCATCTGCTTAAGGTCATAGAATCAGCATTGCTGACAGATGGCCATCTAGCCTCTGCTTAAAAACCTCCAGGGAAAAAGAGCCCACCACCTCCCGAGGAAGCCTGATCCACTGAGGAACCGCTCCAACTGTTAGAAAATGCTTCCTAATATCCAGACGGAAACTCTTTTGATTTAATTTCAACCCGTTGGTTCTGGTCCGACCTTCTGGGGCAACAGAAAGCAACTCGGCACCCTCCTCTCTATGACAGCCCTTCAAGTACTTGAAGATGGTTATCATATCACCTCTCAGTCTTCTCCTCTTCAGGCTAAACATACCCAGTTCCTTCAACCTTTCCTTGGATCGCCAAACTATAATTCCAAAACGAGGGACCAGCGTGGGACCAAAGACAGCATCTACCAGGTCAAGGGAGAGTCAAGGCAGATGGCTGCTGAGCAGAATTTCCTTCTTGGGGCCAGGCTTGCAAAATGATGCCAGTTGCCAGGCAAGGGATTGCCCCAACTCTCGGAGGCATCCCAAATCTTGAATGTCAATGCAAAGTCAAATTAGATCCCCACTTTACCACCTGCTTCCAAACACAAGCAGATGAAGACACTTTAAGGACATTGGACGTGCTTGGTTCCCTCCCCTTGCATCGCAAGGGGTAAAAGGCCCCTTGCGACGCGGCACTTCTGGATGTAAACCGGAAGTGAGGCGATAACGTCAGCGCACCTGCGTGAGCGATCTCACCCTACCTCCACCCCAAAAACCTCCCGCTGGAGGAGAGGGGGGACCTGGTAAGCCTAATGAATTAGCTTTGGGCTGTTGCTTTCCTTTTCAAGATATATGTAGTGTGGTAATAACGTCATCCTCCCCACCAGCTGCCAGCAACCTCTCTGTTAGGAACCCTCTTCAGCATTTTTCTCAGCAAAGCCTTTCTCGGATTTCTTCCATCTTGCAAAAAAAAACTGTCGTTCGCCGGAGCAGGCTGCGATGTCGTCCGTGGAGCGCACATAATCACCTGCAGCCATCTTGGTCCCCGCCAGGAGCATATGCGTGTGTTTTTTGTCCCAAACGTCACCGAATCTCGCTGCCGCAAGGACAGTATTAAAAAGCCTTGTACCATATGGACGCCTCTGACTGACGGGCCCTTATAGACTTCGCAGCTTCGGTGCGGCTTGATTTGCTAGGCTGGGTCTGGGTCGTCAGCATCTTTAGCAACGGAAGATAATGGGGCATTCGTCTGGTTGAAAACAATTTTCTTCTGTGCCAGGCCCGGTTTAATTACGTTTGCTGCAATTTTCAATGATAATTTAGTTCTGCTTTTGCCTCTTGGCTGGCAGCGGCTCCCTTGAAACTCTTCCTGACTGCAGTGATGCCCATTTAGGACCAAGCCGATCACCCCTTCCCTCCCCTGCTGTTCGGCCCCGTCAACAAACTGTATCTAGCTCCCCGCAAGCGGGAAATACCAGCAGGCTCTAGATTCAGAAATGCCCTATTTTGACAACAGGAATGAAATGACCCTCTTAACAGCCTCTGCCAGGACTAACATTGGAGCGTGACAGATGATCGCGTCCAACCATTGAGTCACCTTGCCAAGAATGGCTTCTCGCCCCGCAATAAGTTTCTGCTTGTAAATCAAGGGTGATAGATCACTTTTCAAGCTGCAAAGTTTTTGCCTTGGAATACCAATAGGTGATCATTTGTGTGGGAGACAGGAATGCCAGTGAAATGACAACAGAGTGATGCATGACAGTGGGAGGGTTTATTTATTTAGTACATTTTTTTTTACCCTGCACTTCCTGTAAAGAGCTCAAGATGGCAAACATTGGTCTCTCCTCCAGCGTGGTGTAGAGGTTTAGTTTAGTTTATTGATACGGTCTGTTTGACCAGCCCGAAGTTAGTACATCAAATTATCTAACTTGATAAGAATGTAAAACTGATGGCGTAGTGGTTAAGAGCGGTGGACTCTGATCTGGAGAACCGGGTTTGATCCCCCACTCCTCCACATGAGCGGCAGAGGCTAATCTGGTGAACTGGGTTGGTTTCCTCACACATGAAGCTAGCTGGGTGACCTTGGGCTGGTCACAGTTCTCTTAGGGCTCTCTCCACCCCACCTACCTCACAGGGTGTTTGTTGTGGGGAAGGGAAGGGAAGGCGATTGTAAGCCGGTTTGATTCTCTCTTAAGTGGTAGAGAAAGTCGTCATGTAAAAACCAACTTCTTCTTCTTCTCCTCCACTTTATTCTCACAACAACCCTGTGTGATAAATTAGCCTCAAAGAGACAGACAGACAGACAGACAGGGACTCTGGCCCAAGGTCACACAGTGAGATTTTGTGTTCTAAGTAAGCTTCCTTCTCTAAAACGGGAAGTGACCTCATGATATTCCTAGGCAGTCATGACATCACTTCCTGTTCTGAAACAGGAAGTTTTGGCTACTGTTCGGCTCCCCGCCGAACACCTGAGTGCCAGTGGGCAACGCATGCATGCAAGCCTGTGCGACGCATCCACATCCCTTCCGGTTTTACCCGGAAGTGATGCGCATGCTCTAGCAGCCTCTGCCGAAACTATGGTTTCGGCAGAGGCCGCTAGAGCATCCGCATCACTTCTGGGTAAAACCGGAAGTGACGTTGATGCGTCGCGCACCAAAGAAAAGCTCCCGCCGGTGGATCTGCGAGACCTGGTAAGCCTACCTGGAACCTCTTTGGGCTGATCATCCCTACCTGTGGAATATAGAAATGGGACTAGTCTACGATTGAACCCTCATATAAAGTATTAGAAATGGTTGAGATTTTTTGATGTGTATATAGTTGTGTATTTTGTGCTGTGTTCTATATATCACATACATTTTCCACCCGAGTACTGGCGAAGTGGCAACCCAACGATTCAGCCAACCTGCCAGGCTCCAGAACCCCTCAAGAAAGTAACGGCGGAGGTAATGGTCTTATCTCACTCCCCACCGCAACTCAACTAAATGAGGCTCTGGGTTTAATAAGAGGCTGCGCAATTGCCGAGGCTATATACTGAATCGCTGTGCATTTTCCTTGTTTCAAATGCTACCTGATGAAGAGGAGAAATGTGGGGATTATAGTCCCATAATGACAAAATTAATCTCCTGTAATAATAGCGGATGGTGATCACCGGTTGTATTATTCAAAGGGGGGGGAAGGGACTTTTTTTGGGGGGTGTTGTGTTTGATTTCCAGGGATATTGAATTGTAAAACAAAAAGAAGCCCAGACAAAGGAGGTCCCCTGAATAGGTTTTTTTGTCCTGAAGGAAGCGATTACTGCAGAAAGCTGGCTCATTAGAAACAAACATGGGATAACTCCTATTATCAGTATTTGATTCCAGACGCTTTTGTTGCGATTGTAATAAACAGTAACCCAAAAATGTCCTTTGTTTTGGGGAAGATGCAGCCACGCAGCTGGGATTTTTGGAACCTTCACGGCCTCCCAAATTTGAATGAGAATAGATCGAGCAATCTGCAGAAGTTGCTGAATCGTCGTTATTAGGTACCCAGGAAAACTTTCGTGGGAAGGGTTGCCAACCTCCAGGTACTACCTGGAGCTCTCCTGCTATTACAACTGATCTCCAGCCGATAGAGATCAGTTCACCTGGAGAAAATGGCCATTGGACTCTATGGCATTGAAGTCCCCTTGTCAAACCCGGCCCTCTTAGGCTCCACCCCAAAAACCTCCCACCGGTGGCAAAGAGGGTCCTGGCAACCCTATCCGTGGGCCATTGTTCCATGAGTACCCTGATCCTAAGCATGTCCTCTCAGAAGAATGCCTCATTGGTCCTAGAGGATCTCGCTTACAAACAAACACTTAGACTAAGACTAGACCATACAATCACCATGATCTTGGGTGTGTAGTGATGTGCTGTCAAGAGAACTTGTACGGTTGCCAACCTCCAGGTACTAGCTGGAGATCTCCCACTAGGAACTAATGAACTAATCTGTCTGGTGGAAAGAGAAATGTCCCTATGATACCTGCTTCATCTAGAGCAGGGATTCTCAGCAAGGAAGGAATTCCCCCCCAGGGGGGAATTTTAGGGTTCCAGGTGGGGGAATTGGGACCACTGTTCAGCAAAGTGTGATGTCCTGGAGATTATGTACAATCTGCAAAATTGTAGCTTGTTTTTTTGAGTTAGACTACCTTGAGAAGGGGGGCATTGTATTCTGAACAATGGTGAAAGGGGGGAATGGAGCAAAAAAGCTTGAGAACCACTGATCTAGAGCAAGCTTTAGGATCATAACGTTGGAGAAACATTTTTTCCTCCCCTCCCTTGTTCATGCAAAGCATCAATCTGTGTCGAGAGCTAAAGTAATTAAAAACCAATACAAATATCAATTAAAATCTGTGCCCGGGGAGGGGATTTCTGGGTCCAGGCATGTCTTCCGCCTTTTCTCTCTCTCGCTGTACTGATGCCATTCTAGCAGAGGAGAGGACAAGCGCTTTCAGCTGGAGTTAGATTCGGGCATGATGGAGCATGCCCGGCTTCTGCCTCTGGCCTCGGCAATGACGACAATTTTTGGTTTTGGCTTGCTGCGAGCTTCCAGACAAAGGCAAAGCCAAAAGCCTCAACGCCTGCCGTGGCGCATCTCATCAAAAGTTTACTGAGCTTAACCTCCTCTCAACATAGGCTGGAGACAAGAGAGCTGAAAGGGCTTGAGGCCTTGTTGTCTCTGCTGGTTCTCTTGTTACTGCACATCTACGGGTTCTTGTGTGTGTGTAAAGTGCCTTCAAGTCACAGCCGACTTATGGCGACCCCTTTTTGGGGGGGTTCATGGCAAGAGACTAACAGAGGTGGTTTGCCAGTGCCTTCCTCTGCACAGCAACCCTGGTATTCCTTGGTGGTCTCCCATCCAAATACTAACCAGGGCTGACCCTGCTTAGCTTCTGAGATCTGATGAGATCAGGCTAGCCTGGGCCATCCAGGTCAGGGGCTACGGGTTCTTAAAGGGGTTCAAAAGCAAGCATCGTCTGCTTGACCAAAGACAACGGGACAGCGAGCTTGCTGCTAGGGGATAAAATCCAGAAGGTCTTGAATTAGGCTTACCAGGCCCCCGCTGGGGTGGGTATAAGGTTGTCAACCCCCAGGTACTAGCTGGAGATCTCTTGCTATTAAAACTGATCTCCAGCCGACAGATATCAGTTCCCCTGGAGAAAATGGCCGCTTTGGCAATTGGACTCTATGGCATTGAAGTCCCTCCCTTCTCCAAACCCCACCCTCCTCAGGCACCCCCCCCCCCAAAAAAAAATCTCGAGGTATTTCCCTACCCGGATCTGGCAACCCTAGACTAGCCAGTATCCCTCGGGTCAATGGCAGCCATTTTGTGGCTAACCAGTGTCCCCCGACCCCACGGCAACTATCTTGAGATTAGGCAGTATCCCTGGCTCCCATGACAGCCATTGTCATGGGCCAGCCCTGCCGAAGCTTCTGCCAGAGATCAGTCTGCTCAGGCTTCCTCGGGAGTAGAAGAGCTGGAAACTGCTGCCAGCGACGGGGAGGAACCACAGCAGGCAGATGACTGTGCCCCATGCCTACAAACACCCAGGGCAGAGGACTCACCTGGACCCAGCAGCCGTCCCCCACCACCACTACAGCAGCGACGCCAAAGGGGAAGAAGCTTCCTCCTCCAGCATAGGAGAAATGCAAGACTGCAGGCTCTATGGAGAACCCTGCCAGCTGACAGCGATGAGGAGGATGAGCTCCCACCGGCAAGGACTGCTGAGTTGGAGGAATCAACAACAGCTGGGTCTTCTTAGGCTATTTAAACAAACTCTAGCGGCCAGGCTGATATGGGAACAACTTGTGTTTTCGCTGCGTGCCACCTGTGAGTTACTAACCTGAAACCCTTCGCCAGTGCCGGATTTACGTATAAGCTAAACAAGCTATAGCTTAGGGCCCCACTCTCTTGGGCCCCCCAAAAAAATTTAAAGGAAAAAAAACTGGATGTACATTTCCAAAATATGTGATAAAAAAACAAATAAAACCTACATACAGCAACAGTGTTTTGTGTTGTGTAGGCTCCTATGATGTCAGTAATGGGCCCCGCCTGCTATACTTCTTCTTACTTGTATTTCAGTTCAACAATTACTTTGATAAAATACATATTGTGTTATGTGCAAATGGCTTTAGATACCTATTAGGTCCATAAATTACCATATAGCATATATTCAACACAAAAAAACAGCGACCATTTGTTGCTGACAAAGGACAGCTGGACATATAAAGGGCCCCATGACCTTCAATAGCTTAGGGCTTCGTGAAACCTAAATCCGGCCCTGCCCTTCGTGCGTCTTTGACTTTGGACAGGACTTTGACTATTCGCTTGCGCTGCGTTTATTTGCTCTTGACCTTCGGCTTTGAGCTGGGACTTCTCTTGACCACGCCCTTCTGCCTCTGTGACCGACCAGCCAAAGGTACCTGCAGGCTCAACAAGGTCAGGGGAAGTTGACAAAAAGAAACGCGGTGTGTACCTCATCGGAGATGCTCCCTCTTCTCTGCCGTTTCCAGCCCTGGTTGGACTGGCTTCCCCAGACAGGCAGCACGTTGCGGAGCCAGCAATGCGTAGGAGCCGTCTGCAGGGATATCCCCCTCCCGGGTAACATATGAAGGTGGGGTGATGCTTGCTGCTGAGGAGTTGCTCTTTTTTAACAAAGAAAAAAATTCAACAGACATATGCTGAAGTGTTAGACCATGACAGTCCCCAGCCTTTGGGGAGAACTAGGAAGGCTGCTGGCTGTTTGAAACGGTATGGCTATATTTGGTATGGGTATATTCACTGCGACGGCCACGGACAACGGCAGATGGGCAGCCCTGAGGGGTGCAGTTGGGTTTTGGGCAGCCGGCGGCACGGGCTGCAAAGGGCCCGCGTGCCGAGGAAGCAATCTGAGGCCAGACGGAACTCATGAAGCAGGCCGAAAGCTCTTGTTGGAGCAAAAAAAATTGTCATGCACTTTTTAGGGGGGGCATGCCCTGACCTGGATGGCCCAGTCCCATCAGATCTCAGAAGGGGCTGTGGCTCAGTGGTAGAGCATCTGCTTGGCATGCAGAACGCCCCAGGTTCAATCCCCCGCATCTCCAGTTTAAGAGACTAGGCAAGTAGGTGATGTGAAAGACCCCTGCGTGAGAACGTGGAGAGCCGCTGCCGGTCTGAGTAGACAAGACTGACTTTGATGGACCAAGGTCTAATTCAGTAGAAGGCAGCTTCATGGGGATAGGCCATGGCTCAGTGGTAGAGCCTCTGCTTGGCATGCAGAATGCCCCAGGTTCAATTCCCAGCATCTCCAGTTGAAGGGACTAGGCAAGTAGGTGATGTGAAAGATCTCAGCCTGAGACCCTGGCGAGCCGCTGCCGGTCTGAGTAGACAAGACTGACTTTGATGGACCAAGGTCTGATTCAGTAGAAGGCAGCTTCATGGGGATAGGCCATGGCTCAGTGGTAGAGCATCTGCTTGGCATGCAGAAGGCCCCGGGTTCAAGCCCCGGTATCTCCAGTTCAAAGGACCAGGCAAGCAGGTGAAGGGAAAGACCTCAGCCTGAGACCCCGGAAAGCCGCTGCCGATCTGAGTAGACAAGACTGACTTTGATGGACCAAGGGTCTGATTCAGTAGAAGGCAGCTTCATGGGGATAGGCCATGGCTCAGTGGTAGAGCCTCTGCTTGGCATGCAGAACGCCCCAGGTTCAATCCCCAGCATCTCCAGTTGAAGGGACTAGGCAAGTAGGTGATGTGAAAGATCTCAGCCTGAGACCCTGGCGAGCCGCTGCCGGTCTGAGTAGACAAGACTGACTTTGATGGACCAAGGTCTGATTCAGTAGAAGGCAGCTTCATGGGGATAGGCCATGGCTCAGTGGTAGAGCATCTGCTTGGCATGCAGAAGGCCCCGGGTTCAAGCCCCGGTATCTCCAGTTCAAAGGACCAGGCAAGCAGGTGAAGGGAAAGACCTCAGCCTGAGACCCCGGAGAGCCGCTGCCGGTCTGAGTAGACAAGACTGACTTTGATGGACCAAGGGCCTGGTTCAGTATAAGGCAGCTTCATCAGTTCATGTGTTCAGCCCTGGTCAATATTTGGATGGGAGACCACTAGCGAATACCAGGGTCTCCATGAAGAGGCGGGCAATGGCAAACTACCTCTGAACGTCTCTTGCCTTGAAAACCCTATGGCTCCGCTCCAAAAATCTCCCGCTGGTGGCAAAGAGGGACCACCTGGCAACCCTATCACCAGCCCAGACCAGTACTGGGGGGGGTGGCTGCCTCCGCTGGCTTACGGGCCGGATAAGAACTCTCAAGGGGACGAATCTGGCCCGCAGGCCATATGTTTTACACCCCTGCTCTAACCACTATACAACACCTGCGTAGGTGCCACTATATTGTGTAGGTTTGAGCAGATATTCTCTGTTCCATTGTTTTATTGCTCTAGAATTTTGCTTTGCTGTGCATTCCTTCTCTCCTCGGTTCTGGTTTTCTAAACTTCATGGGGGGGGGATTCCCATCTGCTGTTTGCTTTCAGTTCCTTTAATTCATAGGCGTCTATTCTTCTTTTGTTACTCATACCCATTCCTTGGTGAAACAATGCAAAGAAACAACAGCAATCTCGCTGCGATCCATTTGCATCAACAGAGGCGTGGGAGACCTGAATTAATTTTTTTTTAAATGGAAAACTGCAGGAAACGGATGCATATAAAATCCAGGACCCCAAAAGCGATGAAATAGGAGAATTCCTTCTTCATCCATTTTACTTGGAAGAAGAAGAAGAGTTGGTTTTTCTATGCCAACTTTCTCTCCCACTTAAAAGAGACTCAAACTGGCTTACAATCACCTTCCCTTCCCCTCCCCACAACAGACACCCTGTGAGATAGGTGGGGCTGAGAGACCTCTAGGAGAGCTGGGACTAGCCCAAGGTCACCCAGCCGGCTTTGCGTGCAGGAGTGGGGAAACCAACCCAGTTCACCAGATTTGCCTCCGCCACTCATGTGGAGGAGTGAGGGATCAAACCCGGTTCTCCAGATCAGACTCCACCGCTCCAAACCACACTGGCTTTCTTGGGAAACAGGCCAGATAATTTGCCACGCAGTCTTTAGAGTCGCATCCTTCCCAAACCATTGCCTTCAATGGACTTGGGTGTAACTCTGTTTAGGATTGCACTGCTGGTACTCTCAAAATCTGAGAATTATCTGGGCTGAAGATAGGTTTACCGGTTGGGAAATACCTGGAGATTTTGGGGGCAGAGCCTGAGGAGGGCGGGGTTTGGGGAGGGGAGGGACTTCAATGCCATAGAGTCCAATTGCCAAAGCGGCCACTTTGTCCAGGGGAACTGATCTCTGTCTCCTGGAGATCAGTTGTAATAGCAGGAGTATATGTGAGGTAACAGAACCAAGAAATCCTATAGAGAATTATTATACACTTGCAAAGAATTTTTGAGTTGGTTTTTGTGTGTGCATATTTTTCAAGCCATAGTGACTGCATATATTTGACTAACTTTCTATACCGTGGTCCAAGTGCAATATTGTTGTGACCCTCTGGAGGTTGGCAACCCTAGCTGATGAGAGTTTTGCAGTTGGAGGTAATTTTTTTTGGTCAGAGAAAGCATTCCCCTAGAAGAAGACTTGATGTAACGGGCATACATGGACAAATCTGGTAGCTGTTTCTTTGCTCTTGGAATAAAATGGCCCGATGCAGGGAAAAAAAACAATTTTCTTCTTTCTGCCTCAACTGGCAAAGAGGTTAAACCCTGCCATCCTAAATGGAGTGTCCGCCATGGGTTTGTACCTTTCTAACAAGGGTTGCCAGCCTCCAGGTGGAACCGGGAGATCTACCAGAATCACAACTGCGGACTACAGAGATCAGTTCCCCTGGTGAAAATAGCTGCTTTGGAAGGTAGACTGTATGGCATTATAACCCACTGAGGTCCTTCCTCTCCCCAAAACCTGCCCTCCCCAGGCTCCAGCCCCCAATCTCCAAGCATTTCCCAATCAAGAGTTGGCAACCTTTTTATGATAAATTCGGATAGAGAAATAATTTGTAGTCAACTTAATATTATATTTTGTGATTTAACAGAGAGCTTTTTATAAAACGAGTTAACTATACTGAACGAACAAGATAGCTATTGGTTGATAATGAAACTCAATGAAAGCTGATTATGTATAAAATATAATTTTATAAAATTCAATCGAAGATAAAGAATCATACAAAGATTAACAGTAGAGATAAATAGAAATTGTGGGAGTTATCAAGAATATTGATTTTAGAATAGAATTATAAAGAACATTATAGTTTAGAATTACAATGTAATAATGCGTCAGGTATTAGATGCGGTGGTTTGTCGCAGAAATATATGCTTACTTTTACTTTTCCCTTCCTTCCCCCTTCCTGTTTTATTTTGTACCCTAAAAATCCAATAATTTTTTTTCAAAAAATAATAAAAAATAAATAAAAAAGAGTTGGCAATCCAACTTCTAACTCTTGGGCTGTATATCCAGCCTTGATTGTGGGAATATACAGATCCTAAATAGTATTTTTTATGTATGTGAGTCTCCTGTCGAGCTTGAGGTCTGTTCCAGGTTCCTCTCCCGTGTGTTTCTATTGGACAGTGATCTTAAGCTGCCCAATCACGGGCCTGGCTCGCTCCTCCCATTGGACGATGGGCTACTACCGGCCAATTGCGGACTTGGGGGGGCGTGGCTCTGGGTGGTTGGGTTGGGCATATAAGCCAGGGCATTGTGCCTTAGAGTTAGAGTTCCACTAGCATTCCACAGTTATTGCAATATACAGTTATAGAATAGTATTCAAAGTATTCAGTGGCCGTGGGACCCCAGGCATTCCCACACATTTTACCGGGGAGGGGCTGTGACTCAGGGGCAGAGCATCTGCTTGGCATGCAGAAGGTCCCAGGTTCAATCCCCGGCATCTCCAGTTAAAGGGACCAGGCAAGTAGGTGATGTGAAAGACCTCTGCCTGAGACCCTGGAGAGTCACTGCCGGTATGAGTAGACAATACTGACTTTGATGGACCAAGGGTCTGATTCAGTATAAGGCAGCTTCCTGTGTAGAATGGCTCCAAAATGAGAAGTAAGAGTCTCCGACACCCTTTTCCTAAGGTGATGACGCTTCAGCGAGAGGTGATACTGCCAGCACAGCATTTTTGGGGGTGGTTTATGAGAATCCTCCCCCCCTTTGAAGTTCTTTAAAGTTAAATTGCACTTCCAAGTTTCATTCACACACTGTAAAAATGATATAGTTAAGTTTTCAATGGGGAATGAATTATTCATTAAAAGAGATAATGGTGTAAGGCTCAGCCCAGGAGCTATAACATTAGCATAAAGAGTGCCTTATGTCACATTAATTTGACAAAAAAGAAAAAGAAAAGAAAACATACAACACAAAAGATATTGAACCAGGGTCTTGCTTTCTCTCTCCATTCGTGCTTGGGTGTTTATGGTTGTATCAACTGAAAAGTAATTATTCTTACAGCGACCTTTCTGGTGCTGGATAATGACATTGCTCCGTTTTTTACAGTCCACACGATCCTGGTTGTTAACGGCATTGGCATGGGCCAGGTCGGGCCAGCGTCCATCCCAATGACACAACCAGTGCTCCTGAATTGTATGCAAACCAATTCTCACCACCCAAGTGCTGAACGGGGAGGAGGGGCTGCTTCTCTCCCACCTTACTGTTGGGATCCTTGGTGTGTGTGTGTGTGTGTGTGTTTGTGTGTGTGTGTGTGTGTGAAAACCATTTTGGAGAAGGT